>NW_028261381.1:88215173-88563506 GCF_051295495.1 Thamnophis sirtalis
CTCCAGTCACATGATCAAACTGAGTTTGGCAACCAGCATGCATTTACAATGATTGTAGCCTCCGTGTCCTGGGATTGTGGTTTGCAACCTTGCTAGGGAGCACCTGACAAGCAAAGCCAATGGAGGAAGCCAGATTTGCTTAATGATCATGATTCCCTTAACTGTAGTTATATGCTTAACAATGAAGACAAAAAAGATCATGAAATGGGATGTGACTTACTTAACAGCTGCCTTGCTTAGCCATGGAAATTTGAGGCTCAATTGTGCTCATAGGTTGAAGACTTCCTGTACTTACAAACAAGCATAGTACTATAATGAAAAAGAGGCAATCACAGTACTCCAGTCCTCAAGGCAAGCCACAAGAGGTTCACTTCTCTGATCTGTGCAGCAGCAAGAAGGTAGGCGAGGTGATTGTACTAGCTGCAAAGTCACCAGATCTTGTTTGGTCATGTGTGACCATGTAGATCTCATAAATTTCCCATTGTAACCATGGGCAACTCTCCAGTCCCAAAGACAGGTCATAGGACAAAAATTGCTGTTAATATGAGGCTAAATGAGGTTATGCAGAAGATAGAACTGGAGGGGACCTTGGAGGTCTTCTAGTTCAATCCCCCCCCCCCCTCAACAAGCAGGAGACCCTATACAGTTCTGGACAAATGGCTGTCTAATGTCTCCAGTAATGGAGCACCCACAAGTTCTGAAGGCAATCTGATCCACAGGTTAATTGTTCTCATTATACGGCACTAGGTTGCCCAGGCAACTTAGCAAGCTACATAGGGCAAGAATTCTTAGAACAGGCCAATTAATAAAACTTCATTAAAGAGGACGTTTACTGCATGTTTTTGGGCTAATGACTCACAATTTATTTTTCATGGAAGAGAATTATACATCCCAAACATATTGGTGGAAAGGTATTTATTCATGAACAGAGACTATTTTTTAAATGAAATGCATAAAGAACAGGTTAAATAAATAAAAACAAAACCATATACATGCATAAAGGAGGTAAAGGTAAAAGTTTCCCTCACACATATATATGTGCTAGTCATTCCCAACTCTAGGGGGTGATGCTCATTTCTGTTTCAAAGCCAAAGAATCAGTGCTGTCTGAAGACATCTCCGTGATCATGTGGCCATCATGACTAAATGCCGAAGGCGCACAGAATGCTGTTACCTTCCCACGAAAGTAGTCCCTACTTTTCTATTTGCATTTTTTATGTGCTTTCGAACTGCTAGGTTGTCAGAAGCTGGGACAAGTAACGGGAGCTCACCCCGTTACCCGGCACTAGGGATTCGAACTGCTGAACTTCTGATCAAAAAGCGCAGCATCTTAGCCACTGAGCCACCCTATACATCAGTGGGTTTCAATTTTTTTTAGAACCTATTATGTAGGTGTGGCCTGTTTTGTGGGAGTGGCTTGGCAGACATGTGATCAGGTAGGAGTGGCTTGGCAGACATGTGACCGGGTGGGAGTGGCCACCTTGGAAAATGTGGTGAAACTCACTTAACAACGCTCTTGCTTAGCAACCAAAATTTTGGGCTCAATTGTGATCATCAGTTCTCTTTCTTTTCTTCATTCCTTCCTTCCTTTCTTTTTTCCCTTCTTTCTTTCTTATGTCTCTCTCTCTCCCTTTCTTTCTTTCTTTCTTCACTGTTGGACAAACCCATGTGACTGCACTCCCCTCTCTTTCACAGCTGCCTCATTTCCAATGGAGGGGGGATCCATGCAGAGGAAGATGTAAGGTTTGGCAAAATGCTTAAGCCAAAAATGAATCAAAATGAAGACTTAAACGGAGGTTTGAAAAATAGAGAAAACAGACTTTATTCTTTGATCAAAGTTAAAAGTTCTGGGTAAGAAGTTCCAAACCCATGCACGAGAGACATGGGAGGAAAGTTCCACAAACAATCAATGATTCTGTGTCCTTATAGCCAAAAAAGTCTTTGTTCTTTGTATTCTAATTATTCTAAATTACTCTAGTCATATAATCTAACATTATTGTAAAACTTCATCATATATCCTAACTTAGATTTACATCCTTCCTGCAGTGTTTATGTTGTTATCTTTTCCCTTCTCTATTTGCTTAATTGCCCATTTGTCCCCTTATTAGCAGCAGAAAAGGTGTGAGGATTTCTCTGGTATTTGAGATAGAGCATAGTTCCGTGCTGATTCCTGGAGCAGGCAGGGTGGCATATGAAGGATTCAGATCTTATCACAGGAAGAATGCAATTGATTGCAGGTATATATTTTTACAGATGCTTAGAAGGAAAATACTTTCACAGCAGTATAACATATCCATATACTATAACAGAACAGATATCTAGAATAACAAGTTTCTACTTTAATGTGATAATACTTACTTGTATTATGGCTAACCTTTTCCTTGCCGAAAGTATGCGCGCACGCGGACACCAACACTCCCGCATGCCAGCACCCATAATGCAATGTGCGGCATGAATCTTTCCCCATGCGCATGCGCACACCTACTACACCTGCTTCTTCCCCCTCCCCTCTTTTGGTCCAACCTTTGCCGGCATAAATGGCCTGCTTTTACAGAGACGGCAGCAGCTCCCCCTCCTAGCAACTTCACATTCCAGGCAGCGTCCGTCCAGCCAGCCATGCCAGCCGGCAGGACCGCGGTGGAGCGAGCCGCCCAGACTGCTGCTGGCATGCCGCCTTTACAGAAATGCTCTGCTCTGCCCAGCCCACGTAGCCCGCCGCTCTCGGGGACCGCAAGCTGGCTTGCCCTTCAATGAAAAAAGCAGCGTCCCAAGAAACGGTGCGATGGCTTGCAATCTCAAAGCAGCTTGAGCCCAGCTCGACCGTGTCCTCACCACACGCACAGTACCACACCATGCACCCTACTTTGCAAATTCAGCCCCGAAAATCCCTTAAATTTGCCATGCTGGACGCTTCCCAGAGTGAGGCTGGCAGGAGGAGGAAGAGCCCACCGCTCTTCCGTCTGCAGCTATTGCTGCTGCTGCTATTCTGGAGCTTCGCTTCCCCCCGCCCCCCTTCCACAAACCACTTCAGACTCACTTCAAATTAGGCTGAGGGAGGGGGATGGTAAAGAAGATGTGGCGGCCGTGCGCACAAGGATTCCTAATCCTTCCTTTTCTCTGTCCGGCATTCTTCCTGCGCAGCTCTGCTGCCCCAGAAGGGAAGCTGCAGCGGCAGGGGGAAAGGCAAGAGTGACTGGCTGGCTCGGGCGCTCAAAGGAGCAAGGCAGCATTTGCTGCCTGGGCGGCCAGCTGCCCCTCCCGTTGCTCCTTCCCCTAGCCATGTTGGACTTTGAAGAGTTCGAATGGCATCTGAATGAAAACAAACAGCGTAACAAAGTGTGGTTGTGGGCAAGCAACTCCAACGTGGCTAGAGGAAGGAGCAGCAGGATGGAAGCAGTGAAGGAGCAATGGTTGTTGTCCCCCCTCCCTGCTTTCCAGAAAACACCTCCCACTTCTTGCTCTTCCCTGGACCTGCATCGCCAGACGGCCGGCTCAACTTCAGGCAGCTTCCCATTCCATTGCAGGAGGGGTAGCCAGATTTTCGTGGGGGGGCTCTCTCAGCTGCTGCCGGGTGAGGATAACTCTCTAAAAAGCCGGCTTGCCTCTTTTTCCCACCCCCGAGTGAGAATCGCCGAGAAAGGGGCCTGGAAAGTGGCGGCGCTTGGCTGCAGGCTCGTTTGCAAGCTGCCTGAAGTTGGCGATGCAGGTCCAGAGAAGAGCAAGAGGGGGGGGGGCTTTTTCTGGAAAGTTTTGCACCCTGTGCCCTATTACTGACGAGGTCAAGTAACTGCATTCATGCGTGAGCCCACACACGCGTACACATCCACGTCGCCCTTTAAGGCAGAGGAAATGGGCAAGAAAAACTGATCGTGGCCCGTCTTAATGACCAAAGTCACTTGAAAGAAGCCAGTGGAGATCCTGCCTGCTTCCATTTTTCAAGCCAAAGGCACTTAGGAGACACATGCACACCCAGGAAAGGAAAAGGTCGGGTGGAAAAAGGCCACGTGGAAAAAGGCCACGTGGAAAAAGGCGTGAAGGAGCTATCTCAGTTGTCATCCCCCCTTTCCAGAAAACAATATCTATCCACGGGAACACCGCACCCCCACCCCTCCTGAATGCACGCTCTCCCCCCTCCCCCACGCATGCACCTGCGACCTTGTTCTAGCTAGGGAGAACGCAGGCGGACAACCTGAGGCGAGTCAGGACTTCAAAATGCTAACAGTTTAATGCTAACAGGTTGCCAAACATAGCACTTCACACACGTCTCAGCTAACTGGCAACAGCTGAGCCCTTTGACACCTATATGCCGGCTGTCAAACAGGTAACCAATCAGGAGCGAGGACAACGACCCCTAGTCAACGGACCAGAGGGAAAACTATAGAACGTAGCACTCCTTCACACCTAGAATGCGCATGCGTAATTTCCCAAGTAGGCAGGGCGGCGCCAGATCCGCACCTCAGTGTGCTTTCGACAGCTGTAGTAGGTAGTTGGCTCATCGGAGCTTCTGGATTAACCGGAGATTGTGCCATCTTGTTTTCCGACGACGCCTTCGACACCTTGGAATTCGGCAACGCTGGAATGTCACTGGGAAGAGCAGGTAAGGCCATGGTTGGATTTCCTATGGTAGCGTTTAACCTCTGGGGGGGGGGGAAGAAGAGCGAGATTGTAAATTCTGTTCGCTAGTCTCTGCTGGGGTCATATGCAAGCTTAGCTGGTGCGGTTGCTGCGCCACCATATTTGGGGTAACTTGCCTAGACCTTAAATGATTTATATGGCATTTCCAAACCCTTCCATCCTCTATCTCTACTATGTAAGAGCACGGCCCTATGATTTGTTTAACTATGCCCGGCAACCATAGGGGATGGTCAGTATAATTTCTGGCATAGACTGGTGCTTTCAAAGTGAACCCCCTAAGCTGGCTATGAGAGGCCAAGGGCCTTTCAGGGACATACTCTGGGTGGAGACAGTCCAAAGTGGTTCTTATTTGTCTACCCATTAACAACTCAGCCGAGCTTTTGTTGGTCGTAGTGCATGGGGTGGCATGCTGCCACAATAAGTATTTATCAATGTCCTGCTACCAGTTTATGGGGCCAAACCTCGCTAAAGCCTCCTTGGTTGTGCGGATCGCTCGTTCTGCCAGGCCATTCGCCGCGGGGTTGAAAGGGGCCATTAGGGAGGCTGTAAATTAAGGTCCATTATCAGACACAATCAAGTCAGGCAACCCATGGGTAGCAAACAACTGCCTTAATACTCAGATAACGTCCAGGGCTGTGACCGTAGGCATTAAACTTACTTTGGCCCACTTTAAAAATGCATCGACAATTACAAGGAATGTCTGGCCTTTAAAGGGACCAGCGAGGTCCATATGTACCAGGGACCAAGGAGCCCTTGGCTGTTCCCAGTTTTGGATCGGGGCCCTGGGACACGCCGGCCGGGACTCTTGGCAAAGGAGAGCAACCAGAAACCCACTGTGCGATGTCCTGGTCCATGCCAGGCCAGCAGGCATAGCTTCAGCCCAGGGATTTAATCCTGACTATGCCTGGATGGCCCTCGTGTAACATGGTTAGTACAGACTCTCAAAGGGAGGCCGGAATGACCACCCTGCTGCCCCATAGGAGGCACCCTTGTTGAAATGAAAGTTCATTTTGACGAAGTGCAAATGGGCGTAATTCGGTGCTGAGCAACCCGTCTGCCATCCTCTCGTTGTCCACCCCAATACCTTAAATAGCAGTTTGTCCCCGGCAGTATATTTAGCTACATCAGTCGCGGTAATTGGCAGTTGCATGTCATCAATCAGCAAAACTCTGGAGGCTGGTGTTGGGTCCTCAACTGCGATGGGCAACGGACATCTGCTCAAATCATCGGCATGGCAAATATGTTTTCCTGGCTTGTAATGTAATGTATAGTTATATGCTGCCAGGAAAACAGTCCATCTGGTGAAACGTGGAGACAGAATTTGAGGAGTTTGTCTGTCCCCAGCAATGATGCCTAATAACAGTTTGTGGTCAGTCACTAAATGGAAGTGGCGGCTGTAAAAATAGGCGTGAAAACGTTTCACTCCTGGCACTATAGCTAATGCTTCACAATCGAGTTGGCTATAATTCCTTTCTGGTGAGGACAGAGTGTGAGAGAAAAATGCAACTGGAGCTTCTAGTCCTGATGGCAGTCTGTGGCTCAGGACTGCACCAACCCCATAAGGGGAAGCATCACATGCCAAACTAAAGGTAGACACTCATCATATTGCAGGAGGACGCTGTTAGAAGCGAGATTTTTTACAGCTTGAAAATCCGCGGCTTTCTGCTTTCCCCACGCCCATTTTGCTGATCGATCTAGTCAATGGTGTAGGGGCTCTACCAGCGGTGCCCTATGCGGCAGGAAAATGTTATAAAAATGTAAGAAAAGCTTGTAGTTCAGCTTTAGTGGACAGCATCAGAGCTTGTTGTATAGCTTGCACTTTGTCAAGGGTAGGATGGATTCCCTTTGCGTCTACCAAAAATCCCAGAAATTCGACCTGAGGCACCGCGATCTGGCATTTGGTTGTCTTTAACTTCAAGCCGATGTCTCTTGACCAGCAAAGTATGGTATGGAGGTGGGACAGTAGGCCGGCTAGGGACCTTGCTGATACCAGGACGTCGTCGAAATAAGGGATGACGCCTGGTATGCCCTGCAATAACCTCTCCATTAGATTTTGAAAAAGTCCAGGAGCCACACTGACTCCAAACTGGAGTCGGTGGCACTTGAACGCACTCTTATGCGTGACAATAGTCTGGGCCTCAGCAGTTGCCTCAGCTACAGGCAACTGCTGATACGCCTGTGCTAGGTCCAATTTAGCAAAAATGGTGCCCTGCCCCAGAGAATGCAGCAAATCCATGGGGACAGGGTATGCGCACTGTTGGAATGCCCTGTTCAAAGTGCACTTAAAACCAGTGCATATACACACAGACCCATCACTCTTAATTGGGGTCACAATAGGCGTTTCCCAACGGGCGTTATCAATAGGTTCTAGTATCCCTTGAGCCAGTAACTTATCTATGTCTGTGTCAACCTTAGGTTTTAATGTGAAAGGCATTCTGTGTGGCTTAAGATGCCGTGGAGGAACCTGGGAATCTAGATTAAACGAAATTGGGTTGCCAGTATACTTACCTAACCCTTCCCCCAAAACTTCTGGAAACTCTTTAGTCAACATATCCAGATATGGATTACATTGGATCTGGTCAATTCCAGTCACCCTCAACCCCAGGGCTTCAAACCACTCCAACCCTAATAGGCTTGGTCATGGTCCTTTTAACTATAATTAAAGGTAACTTTCTGCAAAATTGTTTAAACTGCACCCTACAAAAATATTTGCCTAAAACCGGAATGGGATTCCCTTGGAAATTCCTTAGGTTTAACAGGCATGGTCTCAACCTTGTCTGGACCAAATTAGGCATGAGGTTTTTAGCAGTCTTCCAAGAAACTATGGAGACAGAGGATCCTGTGTCCACTTCCATAGGGCATTGCCTCTCCAATTTGACTGTTATAAAAAAATTTCACCTCGGACTATAGGTAATCTGGTAAACTTCAGCCTCCTCCCTCATTGACAGAGAAACAGGATTCTCTTTTCCTGAGAGTAGACTCCCTAGGGAATTTGGAGGGCTTTCTGTAATATTGGCAAGGGTTAGGTGAGGTGCCCCCTAAAGCACTAGGGCAAGGAGCAGCAGGCCTGCAGACCTTGGCTAAATGGCCGCATTTCCCACAACAGAGGCAGATTGTGTTTTTAAAACAGCATTTCGCTTTATGGTGTTTACCTCCACACCCAGGGCAATTATTGGTGGCAATTGAAGGCTTACCCTGCCGACCTCTGGCCTGCTCTGTCTCGGTGGACCTCATCATCCTCAATAACCGACTCTTCAGGGTTGACATCTTCATAATGCACATCAAGCGGTTTTGTGCATTCTTGCCACGTGAATATGAAAATAAATTTCCAATCTTCTCCTCGTTGTCCTTTTAAACTCCTACATTACAAAACTTTTATCACCATAAATACTTAAATTCTTAAGGATTTATTCCTCTGCTTTCATTTGTGTCTGTGGAGCTTTGTCAAGCCAGGAGGCAGATCCAGCTGAGGAGAGTTTTTAACTTATCTTTTCTTCCACTGAAAACACATCATTTAAAGTTATCTCTCCTCCCCGTTTATCATTAGACAAGGGGAATAACAGACTATTCTTTAATTGCTATGTTTTTCAAGCAAGACTTTTCTACCTTCATTCAGAGCTCCTTGTAATGAAAACTTTCTTTTAAAATATAAGGTATTGCTTTCATTCTCAGGCTTCCCCCCTTCTCCCCACCTAACTTCTCTTATATGACAAAAAGGGATATAAAACTCAAGTCTGACAGAAAAGGGCTGACCTCCATGTGCCACAGGCTTACCAGACAACTTTGTCAAATCTCCCCCCCTCCCCTCCCACTTTTATAATTCCACTTCACTGACAAATGACTAAAGAGAAGTGTTTAAGGGTTTAGGATTCCAGAGTGAAGTAATACAGGATGTCTTTGGTTATTGGAGATGAGGTGGGGGGCGGGGGGGGGAGGAAAAGAAAGCAGCCTCCTAGCCACCCTCCCTCCTCTGCTGCCGGTTTTCCGATGACCTAGATATCATTGGGAGAACAACTATATTCGCCAGGGGTTTTAAGGAGGAAGGCATGAGGGGGGGGGGGGGAGTGACTCGCTATTTCACTTTATCTCCTTCTGCCTCCTCCTTACATCGATCTGTTTAAATCACCTTCGGTATTGGGGGGAGGAACAACACGGAAAGTATTGCCATTTCAGTGACACTTTGTGGCAAGGACACGCGTTAGTTGCGTCCTTTCCTGGCTTCTGTGTGCAAAGAGGCCAGCCTCAAAACGACTCTGAAAACGGCAAGCGGTGAACAGCAGCCACTTTCCTCTTCCAACTGCACCCCTCACTCCAGGAAAGTGGCTATTCTTGGTTGCCTTTCAAAATGCTGGAGGGGCCAGCAGAGCCTTCCAGTCAAGTCTTCCCAATGCTTCAGTAGAAAGGAAAGCAACTTCAGAGCTACCGCTGGCGTCGGGCCGGCAAAGGCTTCCCACTGACCTCTCCCCCCCCCCCCGATTTCCTGATAGATCGAATTCAGCAACATCTCCCCCACCACGGTTCCCTGCCTCCCCCTCGCACGTCACCTCCGCTCTGTTCTCCTGCAAACCTCATGGTTTTTTTTTTGCCTTTAGGAATAAGAATATTTAAAAGGCTTTTTAAAAATTTGGTAAAAAAAAAAAGATGATGCAGGTTCCACAAGAGTGAATCTCGATGCACGGCTACGTTTTTTATTCCTCCAAATAATAGTCGCAAGTCTGCCTTCTAACTTCAGTCCACGCTCTGCAATTACCTTTCTCCCCCCCCCGCCCCCAAATCTGCAGAAACGGGGGGGGGGGGATCGGTCATTATCATTAGCAATCTCTCCCACGCCTGGCCTCATCTTCGGAGGTAAGGGGCGGGGAAGAGCAGATCTCCTGGGGATACAAATATTCCCCAAGTGGCCAGCACCCGCTTCCCCAACTAGAAAACGGGAGAGGAGTAAAATAACGATGCGCTTTGGAAACGTGGATCTCCAACACCAGGTCCACGCCTGGAGGTTCAGGGCTTCCCTCCAGGCCACCTGCACAGCCAGCAGCCGTGTCCACGTGGGAAAAGGCGGGCAGTGGGAAAGAGACGGCGGGGGAGGATGTGTGTTTCCCAAACCACACTCTCCAGCAGCCTCTGGAGTGTCTTCCCCGCTCCGCTCGGGCCGAAAGCAAATAAAGAAAATAAAATATAAAATGCTGGTTTACCTTTCTCTGCTGCTTCTCCCAGGCTGGATCCAAGAAGAGATCCCTGTCCCAGTCTTCCTCCTGCCCACTTGGGCTTCAGGCACCAAAGACGCCGGGCGAGATTGCGCAGGTGCCCACTGCCCTGCCAGGCTCCCGCACTTAGGGTTAGAGAGAAGCGGTGGAATGAGGTCCAGTGCGGTCCCCGGCCCTTCCCCAGAGGATCCCGGGACACGGAGGAACCCTCCTTTGACCCTGTTGTTTCTGAGGGGTGCAGAGCCCTGGGGGAGCCTGGTGGGGCGGGCGAGTCCTCCTGTGGGGAGGAGGAAGCTGGAACTGGTTCTAAATGGCACAGTAGATTTGTGGAACATCTTCTATAGAACCGGTTAGAACCCGCAGGAACCCACTCCTGCTATGCATGCATAAGTTAAAACAACAAAATAGAGATAAGCAATGAGGAACTGACATTAGAAAAATACCATTTTAGTCCCCTTAAACAGTGGCTGACCAATCCGTACTGATCAGGTTATCAGCATTGACCTTTTATTACATTCAAATGGGGAAAAAACTATGGGTTTTTAAAAGAAGCTTCTGTGGAAATATCTGCTAGCAAAAGCTGTACTTAGACTCAGTCCATTGTCTGCACTTAGCAAGAATTAGGTGCAGTAATATAGGTAGCATAGTAGTCAATATAATTAGGTTATTGCTTTGATGGCTACATTTGAACAGTTGCAGTGGTGGTGTAGTAGGCCTGTGGTGCTCCTCAGTGTTGTTCCCCTTGGCTCTAATAAGGAGAAAGCGGAAATGTTTTTCTAGCTCTTATTTATAGCTATTATCTAAGAGTTAACCTTCAGGGAGGAAGACATTCAAGTTCAAATCTGGTACTCTACCTGCATAATACGATGCAGCTAGGATACAGTGATAAAATTGCACCTTTTCTTTGCACTAATGTTTTTATCACTATGGCATTTTTAAGTTAATAGAATTAAATATTCAACTCCCATGCTTCACTGCCAAGAATATCTTGGAAATGCAATATGGAAGATATGTTCTTTTACATTAATGGTAGCAAAGTGCAAAATGGTTTGGAAGCAGAATATTTTACTGATTATGATTGAGGCAAAGGAAGGAAGGCAAGGTATCTCTTCTAAAGTGCCATTGTGCATGACAACATAGTCTAATAGTCATATATGAGAAACTCTGATTCTTAACATATTGTATAAAATCACATATTCCTCCCTTCGTCTATCACGAATTTTCAGTGAAAATTGCTGATTGTGGGCCATCTCAAATAGTAAATGCTTACATATAGGGGAAGGAGGAATACATGAACCTCCTTGATTATTCATTTATACCAACATAAACTTTCCTCAGATTTACACCTAAATCACCACTGGCCACTGCATGGCATTGTTATGATGCTACCATCCAAGTATGTCTTATTACTATTAAATTTATATGCCACTTATCTCACAGTTCAAGACAAAATCATATCGCACATCACACATCAGAATGGCTAAGGCTCAGTGATACAACATATACTTTATATTTAGAAAATGTACCTGGAATGCATCACTTTTTCTGATGAGATAGAAATATTTGGGGCAACAGAATTGTAGTAGAACTCTATTTGCCAGTATCACAAACACAATTGACAAAGCATATATGTGCAAACTTTATATTCAGGATATGTCTTTTAAAAGTATTTCAGATCTGAAGTGTGGAGTTGATGTTATTAGAAGTCACAGTACTCACTTGAAGCTTGAGGACATGTAGAAAATTAACAGGTCAATGAAGAACAGTTGTAGGTCTAGTAACTACTTTAATGAAAAGAAAGACTACAAGTGACATGATAGCAGTGTTCCAATATTTGAGGGGTTGCCACAAGAAAGAGAGGATCAGTGTATTCTCCAGAGCACCTGAAGAAAGGACAAAAAGCAACCATAACCCTAACTAATCAAGGAAATAACCAACCAAGAAGGAAGGTGAAATTTCCTGACAATTAGAACAATAACTTCCAACTCTGCTTTTCTGTTTTTTGTTTCTCTAGGCAGCAATGACTTGTGGGCAACTCAAAAGAAAAGGTGGGGAATGCCTGTAGTCTATCAATCCCTGAAGTTGATGGTTTGCCTGCCATAAAGACAACATAATGGACAATATTTCTGTTCTAAGGTCAAAACTACACATTCATTAATAGAAAGGTACCAGGTATATTGCAATGATTGTAACTGGGTGAGAAAAAAATGGCTTAATAATTTTTGGTGGTTTAATATTCTTATACGTTTTTTAGTGATTATGAATGTGGGTTTGAAATAGTGATATCCGGAGGGAGTGGGGAGTAGTAGGCCATTTGTTCCTCATACTTCATTTAACATTTTTGGCAACTGTTTAGAAAGGGTGTCTTTTCCTGAGATTGGAGAAAGAGGACATACAACCAGGAAAATATAGTTTTATGGTTATGGCAACAAGTGCAAGATGTTATACTACAAAATCACATATTTCTTTTTGAATCCAGATCACTTCCCAACATTTCATACTTTTTTTGGAAGCAGGTGTTTGTATATTTTAGGCAAGCAACATCTGCCCGTGGTTGTCTCATTTTAATATACTACTATGAACAAATAGACCTGTCAATTTTCTTCCTTTGGAGATGCTTTGGAGTAATTGGCATATACTTTCAATATGGTACAGAAATATCCAAAACACAAATGGAACAAGTGAAGGATTAAGCTAGAATATCAATCTGTGGTTTCCTCATCCAGTTTAATTCAAAAGTAGGAAAAGAACAAAATACGCACCTTGATTGCTTATTTTTACCACTCTTCTGAGTTTCAAATGTCTTCCTTCATGCAACAATTTGAAAGCAATCTTCTAAGGGGTGTCAAACTTGCATCATCACGGCGTTGTCATGTGACTTAGTGGCTTATCATGACTTTTTCCCCTTCGCTAAACTGGGCATGGGTGTGTCCCGCATGTGACGCATCCAGCCCACAAGTTTGACTGTTCTAAACCTATAATGCTGAGTACCAGCCCTCAGCATTGTTTCAAAACAGATATATCCTGCCAGAGATATCATAATGAAGTACACCAGTGGTGGGTTTCAAAGAACTTTTGAACCTACTCTGTGGGTGTGGCCTCCTTTGTGGGAGTGGCTTGCTGGCCATGTGACCTGGTGGGAGTGGCTTGCCAGCCATGTGTGTGTTCTCTCTCTCTCTCTCTCTCTCTCTCTCTCTCTCTCTCTCTCTCTCTTTCCTTCTTTTTGTCTCTGTCCCTTTTTCCTTTTTTTCTTTCATCTCTCTCTCACTTTTTCTTTCCTTTTTTCTTTTTTTATTTCTTTCCTTCTTCCTTTCTTTCTCTTTCTCTCTCTGTGTGAGTCTGTGTGCATTTGTGTGTGTGTGTTTGTGTGTGTGTGTGTGTGTGTGTGTGTGTGTGTGTGTCAGTGGTGGGTTTCAAAAAATTTTGGAACCTCTTCTGTAGGTGTGGCCTGCTTTCCGGATCTACTGGTGGAACCTCTTCAAACCGGTTCGGTAGATTTGACGAACCGGTTCTACCGAACTGGTGCAAACTGGTAGGAACCCACCTCTGAAGTACACTGAAGCTAATGAGAACTCAGAAAATGAGACATGTATTTTCAAATTAAAATCTGATTTAATTAATACAGGATACCAGTGGGCTAAGTGTTTTGATGTCAATTGCTACTGAATAAGTATTTTTAATTTAGAGGCATTATGTTATGAGATAATAACAATAGCACTTAGACTTATATATCGCTTCACAGTGCTTTACAGCCCTAAGTGGTTTACAGAGTCAGCATATTGCCCGAAACAATCTGCCTCCTCATTTTACCAGCTTCAGAAGGATGGAAGGCTGAGACAACCTTGAACTGCCAAACTGCTGGCAATCAGAAGCAGAGATTTAGCCTGCATTGTAACCACTGTGCCACCATGGCTTATTTGGAATATAAAGACATTTGAGCATAGACGTTTCCTGGAATGAGGCAACTTTCACAGCATATATTGGAAACTTTTACTTGCACTTGGCTTAACTTCCTTTTATTCAACATTAATCTTCCCACACTGATACAGTTGTTTTCTCCATGTAAGGGCAGGACTACTTCCCTAGCACCAAGGGTGATTTACAACTACTCTTTAATTAGAGAAGGAACCTAAAGGCTTTGTTTGCCACAGTGAAACAGATTTCTGGTATAGATTTGTCTATGTATTGCATAGATTATGATCATATTTTAAAAATTATTTATGGTATTCATTCCAGACTTTCATCTGCAGTTTCAGGGTTGTAAACAAAGAAAATTATAAAGGTTCAGCAGTTGTTTTAATGTGTTATAAATGGCTTTTCTTTCAGTCATTTGGCTTTCTAATACAAGGAATGACTGCTTATTTTGAGCTGGTGTGTTGTGTGTCACTGGTCAACCACTCACCTGACCATTTCTGCCATGGGCGCCAATTGTACTTCAGCATGCTACTGGAACATATCAAATGACAATAAATTGGATACACTGCCAGAAGCAAAATACATGGCCGGGTGTCATGTGACTGTAACAAGAACATGCACTAGAACTAAAACCATCAGCAATTCAATTATATTTCTTTTCTCTGAACTGCATTCTACTCAAAGGGCTTATGTTCACAAAGGCCAAAAGATACTTGCTTTCAGCTTTTGATGATGTATTTCCTACCCATTTAGGACAAATACTATTTTCCTCACTATTTAGCATATGAATCAATACACTTTATTGTTTTTAAATAGCAGTTTTGCAGGTGGATTCCACCCCTATTTTCCAACACTTTTAAGTACAATATAAAACCATTTTATAAAGATGCACAGTACAGAGTTTTAGAAGTCAAGTCTACCGTTACACACAGGAACATCTCTCTCACCAAAATATTGCAAAAAGATAGTTGGATTACTAGTATAGAATTGATCTAGCAGCTTCTTGCGTTCCTTGGCAGAGAGACTGGAATCTTCATCAATAGTTTTTAGTAAAGACACCAATTCCTCTTCTGTAGTTTTTTTGGCAATGAAATTATACTCACATTTATCAAGCCTCTGGCAAAAAGTATATCCTGGAACAAGAATAAAATTCATTGTTAAAAATATCATAGACATTTGAGGTATTTATAATGGTTTTCTTAAATGTTTTCACAATATCCCCCTAATTACAATTAATAGAGTGATCCTGGAGATAAAGGCTTAAATGTACTTTAGTCTCAAAGTTGCCCGACTAGTCCCAACTCTCTCTTCATGAAGTTTAGGATGTTTAGTATTAGAAAATTGTAAGCATTGAGATATTCAGTGCTTCTTCTGAATAGGTTTTGCATAGCCATATTGATAAATTTATTTACTTTTATTGTCACTCTTCCTGCCAAAGAGCAGAGTTTTTCTAGACTGGCTTATTTAGCAGCTTTATTTTTATAGTGGACTATGCCCAGAGCAGTTCACACTAAAGTTTATTAACATGACTGAAGCTTATGAAAATAAAGTTTACCAATATTCAGACTGGAATCTGTGCCCCTCTGTATAGCCAGAAGCTTATCACTGACCATTTTATGTAGCGTCCCTGAAATCTTGAACAAAATAAAATAGTGTTAATTATTAAGAATGGAATAGATTACGCATAATAGTGTGGAGAAAATGACTTGTGGGTGCCTACCTTTAAAACATCTTTCTGATAGTCCACTAGAAATAAAATCAAAAGATCTGTTTTTCCTTTAGATAATGTTTTATTATTGATGATGGCTTTGGAGAACATTCTTTTCACAACCATCCTGTTTTCACTCTATAAACCGAGAGGGTGGGGGAGGGAGGAAGCAGAAGGATTAAAAGTTTGCACTGATAGATCCACCTTATTTCCTATAGCTATAATTAGAGCATATATTCAGTTTTCAAATGCATGCCTTTTAATCTTAGTAAATTCACCATTTTGTAAAAGGGCAGTCAATAGTTATACAAGTGCAAGCAATTTTAAACATTATGCAAATGAGGTTGATTTATTTATTACTTCCCATGGTCTCCCTTCCAGTGCTAAACCAGGTCAGCCAGCTTATTGTGATGCTTTCCTGGGGTACTATTAGAAGTTCATAATCATAGTGTAGAAATCCATGCTGAAGTCACCTTCTCACGTCACCGTTCCTCTTCTCAGGAGGAATGATGCTGCCATATATAGCTGTGGTCTTTTCCTATATACAGTGGCACCTCAGTAGTTGATTCCTTAAAAACTCATTGAATTTGGTACTCAATGCATTTTGATGTGAAAATGTTGTCCCAGTACTCAGTGTTTGTTTAGTACTTGACATACTGTGATAAGAAGAAGGGGATGCCAGCAAAGAACAGACAAGAAGTCAGGCATGCTGAGAAGGTTGCTGCAAAAGGAGGGGAATGGCCACCAAAGGTGGACAGGAAGTCGGCCATGCTGGGAATGTGGCTGACATAGGAAAAGGGACACACAGAAAGTTATTCCTGTCTGAAACAAAGGGTCACATGGTAAGCCATGTAATTTGTTTGGGACTCGTCCTTTTTAGTACTCCTTGCATCTCCCAGAATCAATTAACAACATCTACTGAGGTACCACTGTAGTCTTCAGCTGCTAAGCATTTTAATTTCAAATAATTGGTAAATAAATAACTGTAAATTGGGGACTACCTGTGTATATACAAGGATCCTGGAAGGATCCACTGTCTTAACACAGGATTCAGGAACCTGAGAGTAGTAATTTAGCACATTTGAAGGTCCACAAGTTTTCTATCCACATCCCCCTGTCACCAAAGAGCATAAAGAGGCTTCACACATGAACTACTTGCCTCACTTTGTAGCTTAAGTTCAGAATTCTGAGCTATCACGGCCATGAAGTAAAGCAGTTTCCTGAATTCCTCTCTTGCATGGCTATCCAATAATTTTAAATAGAGCTGAATGGCTTCCAAAGCCTGATCAGTTTTTCCATTAACTGGAAGGAAAACCAAACCAATTGTTACATTTTTATTTAAATACTGATTGACAAACATATGCATGGTTTGCAATTTCTGTCTTATTATAAACTATATAACAAATTTAAATTGATTTAATTAATATTCTTTTTTTTTCATGGTCTGCACCAGAACTTACTTCAAATTTCTTACTAAAATAATATGCTTAATGAGATCATAAATATTTCAGAAAATGGTCCCTTTATCAAACCTCACAGCTTGTTGATTTAATTAAAATCCTAGTTATTTGTTATCTATAAATAATAACACCACTACTATTGCCAATATGACACGCTGGCAGAATGAATCTGCTGGCAAATCCCTATCACATTGTTAAAGATTTTCAATGTTTATTATGGAAGTTTCCCCTTACAAGGAGTACATGAGCTATCCACATATTGACTATATTTTCTGCTTTGCTTTAGAAATTAGAAATTTTATTGATTAACATACATAAAGGTCCTGGTTAAATCTTACATGGAAATACATGATTCTATAGGCATAAAAATAGCTTTAGTTAGGATCATAGTGGTATCATGGCATTCATCATGGCAGGGTTTTACTGCTGTTATTAAGTGAAGAGGTGTTAAATGTGATGGTTCAGCAAATCCTTATTTCCTCATTGACTTTGCTTGTTGAAAGCCAGTTGTAAAGGTCACAAAGATCACGTGACCCCAGGACTCTGCAGCCATTGTAAATACATGCCAGTTGCCAAGAGCTCGAATTTTGATCACGCAACTGAGAGGAATGCTGACACAGTCGTAAGTATGAGGATCTATTGTAAGTCACTTTTTTCAGTTCCATTCTGACTTCAAACAATTGCTAAATAAATAGCTGTAAATCGGGGGCTACCTGTATATATACAAATGTCACTGATCTTCTGCATGTTACTGAGGGCTCTACAATAATATAGATAAAGCTAAAAGTTACATCCCAAAGGTACTTTTCACTGTTAACCAAAGAAGCTTCTTGGATGAGAAGCCAAATGTTTTCAAAGAAAAAAAAACCAAGAAGAAAGTCCAGTTACCTTTTGAAAAGCACCTTTGGGACAACCATGACCAGAATGACTGAAAATCTCCATAGACATATGGATTACACCACTACATTGGTAGAAGAATGTATCCTGCAATGCTGCACATTGAAAAAACTGGTATATATTCACTACTTATAACTGGCCCTCACATAGAGTGGATTTCACACTGTGATAATTGATCATTGTTGTTTGATTTTGGCTCAGCTGTTACATCTGGCACTGGAGATCCTAAATCATAGATTAGGACTCAGCATATTATGTAATATGGCCACCAAAGTTTACTTTAAAAAAGTATGGTAAACCAAAGCATGGTTTAGTGCAATATGTGTATATGAAGCAAGATACAATTGATTTATTGAAACCGAATAGATATATTTTAAATGCACATCTGATCTTTTACCCTATCTTTTTTTTTTTTATTTGTAACTCAAAGTGGCAAGCATATTTAATACTCCACCCTGCTCCTATTTCACTGCAACAACAACAACTAGCGTGGTGAGTTGGGCTGAGAGGGAATGACTGGCCCAAGATCGCCCAGTCAGTTCCCATGCCTAAAATATGAACAACCTCCTGAATTCCAGCCTGGTGCCTTGTCCAGTACTAGAGAAAACTGGCTGACATCTTTACTTCCATCACATTGTAGGCTATTAAAAAAAAAAGTAACAGCCTGTATTTAGGACTCTCCCATTTCCTGTAATAAGTAAAGCTTTGTGCATTCTCCCTCTTTTCACAATCGAAGCAGTATGCTGGGGATCCCATGGATACTTGCTTTTCTCTGGATGGCCCCGTTTCACCAACTCAGGACAATCTTGCTTAATGAGAACAGGAGGAATGCATGACAAATTTGTATGGCAAAGCACTTTGCTTTTTACAAAGTGTGTTAAATCCATTCACTTACCTAGCAACTCAGCAATTCCCAGGTGGATTTCAGGCACATGGCTTAGCAATGGTTCCTTTTTTTGGCTGTAGTACCTCCCAATAGTATCAAACAACAACAGTTTCCCCACCTGCACTTGATCAGGCCGATTAGGTAAACTGCGGCTTACTTCAACCACCATTGCATCTGGGAGATACTCCAAACAATCAATTGCTGCAGACAGCCATTCATCTGCCCTAGAAAAAAGATAATGCTTACAATGTTCTATTGACTATAGTACCAGCTCTACGGCAGATAACATTTTGTTGTGAATAAGTCCCACTGGAAGTCAAGAGAACATGTTAGGGCCAAAGGAACAATGATGAAAGGATCTCTGCTTAAAGAAGATAAAACACCCACCGAGCATGGCACATTTGGGCAGAGATTACCACACAGAGAAGGAGGAGAACCCATCCCAAAAATCAGGAGCGAGCAACTTGTACCTTACATGGAACCCACAGGATTTCTGCAATATGTGGAGGCAGGACAGAGAGGCCAATATGTTCAGATTTCTATACTGGCAGGAAGAGTCAGGGGACAAAATGGGTGCCTGGACCCTAATGTTTTCATCACTCATCACTCAAACACATCTCCCAATCAGTAGACTTTCCTATTGGTGGACTTTCTAAAAGGGGCAATTATAATTCTCTTAAGACTCTCATTTAGTCCCATTTCCCCAAGAGGCCATAAAAGGCCTTTGTTATGCCCCTTTGAAACTCCCCAAAATTAAACATGTGGCCTCAAATCACAAAAAGTTGCCCATGTCTACTCTATACTTAAATCTCTTCCTTCACTGCTTGAAAAAAATTATTTATTTAGGAAGACAAATAAAATTTGCTGATAAATCTTTTTTTTTCTTCCTTCCTATTCATACAGATATATACATAAATACTTACTGAGCATCACCAAAAGCTTTCAGAATTTCTCGGTCAAGATAGTTGTTTGTGATGCTATGTTCAGGTTCCTGCTTTGTTTGTGGAAATTGGGATCCAATCTTGTGGTATTTAAGTAAAGAATCAAGCAATGGAAGATCTATTAGCTGCAGGAGACGGGCGATAGTTTGCTCTCCCCAGACTTCATTAATCACTAGGAAAAATGAAGGAAAACCCACATAGTGAGAGTGTTAACAAACATATAATGATCAAGAAGTGTAATCCAACATTGCAGTCTTTGCTTGTGATGACCAACTCTTCTTCTGCAGAGAACATTAAAATAATTTATTCCTCCTGCTTTACTATCATCCACAAGAGTGCTTCAGAAAAAAAGAAGATAACGAATAGAGATTTATGCAGCAAACAGTAAGGACTTCAATGTATCCAAAATGCTTTACATTCTTTCCTGTTTGAATTGCCAGAGATCTTTACTAGATGGGAAAACCAATCACATAAATCATGTTAATAAGGATGCATAAAAGAAAGAAACCCTTGTTAAAAATTTTCCAGCTAGAACAATGACACCCTTAACTTGAAGTACTAAACAAAGAACTTGTTTGGGGTTTCCTACATTTTTTTTGGAGCAATCTGCAAATCCAGACACAAAAAACCGACAGAACTAGCTACTAAGTTAGTATCAGATTTTGTTTTTGTTCAAGAAGGAGATTGAAAGAACATGGCAGCCACATGTTACAATCATCTTGTTTAAACCAGCTATGGCTTGAGAAGAATGGACTATTTGTACTGCTGGTCTCTAAGTGGTTTGCTAACTGAGCCATAAGTCAGGCACAAAGTAGGAGACAAGGCCACAGTAGTAAATTCCTTGCTCCTTCAAAAACATATATCTCTAGTTTAAAAAACAAAAACAAAAAGGGAAAGCAGCAGCAAGTGCTAGAGAAGGAGACCTGAATGTCTTTAGCATGAATGAAAATCTTTGGTTTTGTTGAGGAGCTGAGGCTACAACTCCAACTCTGCCTTTCCCATCTCTAGCATGAACATAGTGTTTTATGCATCCTCTGAATTGTTTCCAGATTACATCAAGAGCTGCAGGTTGTTCACTAGTGATCTAGGCTATCATTATTCTCAGGTACCACCTGTTTTTTTCTAATGTGTTATAGATTCATACTATCTAAGATAACCATGATGTGAGATCATATCACAGGAGAGACATCCAAGTTGTCAGGTTTATGAGAAAATTAGCAGCTGTGAAGAATTCAAGCAAATACCTCACACAACGTGTTCTTTTGGTTGGAGCTCTGTATTTTATATTGGACATGGTGGAAGAGAGATTAATTTTATATTTGTCTCCAATTTGAGAACCGGAAAAGCTTTGCTGGAGATAGTTTGATGTCTATCCCCCTTACCTTGACGAGACAAATGTGAGGATGGATGTACTTGAGGAGAATTAACAGGTTTTAGACTCAGGTTTTCTAAGAGATCCTCCAAACTTTCTGATCTCACTGATGATGTATCAAGTAATAATCTATTTTCCTGTCTGTAATTTAAAAAAAAGGAATAAAAGAGCCAAGTATCAGTACTGATAGTAATATTTAGATCTTGTTTCTATACACAAATGCCAAACCTGTGTACTATAACTCGATTGGATATATACATAAATGCTTCCCTTAAAAATATTTTGGTCATAGTTGCATTTTTTTAAATTCCATTCAATCATGTCCAATTCTTGGAGATGCCTAGATATGTCCTTGCAGTATTCTGGTGTCTTAACCACTAGACCAAACTGGCTCTCTTATGTTTCATTATCCATAGTGGTCATTCTGATCACTAACCAATTCATTTTCCAAGAATAAATTGTTAATAAGAGTCTATAATTATTGCCAACATTTATATTATGCAAAATAGTTTGCAAGCTTCCTCACTTTTAAGCATCATGTCTCTTAAATAGTTACCGTAGTTATTTTCAATATATAGATGGACAACTGAAATTAAAACAATTTGACTAAAGATACTTAGTGGTTGTGATAGACTTCGTTTAATGGTACAATATCCAAATCCAGTACCACCTGCCAATGCTCATAAACTAGCTTGCTTATATCAATTTGCAATCTTCGTTTACTTTGCTAAGTCAGGTAGCTTTATGTTATTAATGTTTAATGCCATTGTAGTCAGCCAAAGAGATTCCTTGGAAACACTTTTATGGGTGTCTCTTCTTTCTGAATTCAGATTAGTGGCTCCAAAGCGCTGGTCCTTTTTGGGCTACCTCTCCAGCTATGAAGCACACTTCATAGAAACACTTCAATGGTCCTTACGTTGTTACTTTTAGGCACATAACAAGATACATTTCCCCCATCTAGGATTCTCTAGATTAGGGGTGGGCAACTATGACCCCTTTACAACCTGTGGCTGGCCCAGGAATTCTGGGAGTCGAAGTCCACAGGTTTTAAAGGAACCATAGTTGCTCACCCTCACTCTAGGTGTTCCACAAAACAGCTCTTTTAATTCCAACATATCCATGCTTGCTTTGCTATGAGATTTGCATACAACCAGGAGGGCATAGAAGTTAGGAAGTTGCAGCCAACCAGAAAAAAAATATAAGTTCCTCTCTAATTTTTCAATATTTCACCTTGAGCATTCTCGCACAAACCTTTGCTGTACAAAATGGCCATGTTGTCTCCCGCAGAGGCCCCCCGCTTGATTCCTTGTATTGGAGAATCTGTAGAGGCTGCAGCTGCTATCCTCGAACACAGATCGCTTGTCTTTTCCAAAGACCTTGGTGGGAATAGCCTCAAACACCTTGTAGTCCATCAAAGCCTGGCACACACGAACAACTTTACTCCGATTAATATCTGTGTCACCAAAATATTTGTTTTGGAGAAGATGGGCGTAGACAACATCCACTGCGTTGGAGCCAATAAAACAGTCATTGTAACATTTCAGATTCTGACGTCGTTTTTTCACTTCAACTTGGGTCTGAAGTGCGTTGATAATGCTGCTCCATACATAAGTGGCTCCAAATGGCCTCTGGGCCAAGCTGAAGCCTTATAAAGCAATACAGAAGATGAATTAGCAGATGCATTTCCTCTCTCAAAAGTATAATTAATGTACAGGTAGTCCTCAACCTATGACCATAATTAAGACCAAAATTTATGTTGCTAAGTGAAAATTTTTGTTAAGTGAATTTGTTATGCCATTTTATGACTTTTCTTGCTACTTTTTATTAAGTGAATCACTGCAGTTGTTAAATTAGTAACTAGGTCGTGGAGTGAATCTGGGTTCTCCATTGACTTTGCTTGTCAGACGGTCGCAATGGGGATCACATGACCCTGGGATGCTGCAACCGTCATAAATGAGAGTCAGTTGTCAAGCATCTGAATGTGAAGCATGTGACCATTGGGATGCTGCAATGTTCCATAAGTGTGAAAAATGGTCCTAATTCACTATTTTCAGTGCCGTTGCAACTTCAGTCACTAAATGAAGTGTTGTAAATCGAGGACTACTTGTATCGCTTACGATATTTTAAAAAATCCTTTCCAAACGGGGATTACCAAATAAATTATTCATCTGAAGCTTTTCTCTCTCACTTGAGGTGGCATTAGTTAAAAATCAACCTCTTTTAGTGCCATTGGAGCACAAGAGATTTTGATTGGCTTACTAAAGCCCATACTCCAAAAATGGGCTGAGCTATGGACTATTCTGAGGAGGGGGCTTATGTGTTTTGAGAGATGAAATTAATACCTGATGTGCTTATCACAAACTAAATTTGGCTCTTCAAGTCTTCCAATGACATGTAGGCTACAGGCCACCAGAGGAGAGGAGAGAGAAAGAGAAAAAGAGGCTGGTGATTTGCTTGCAATTGCCAGATAAACTTTCTTGCACTTTCATTCGACTGGATAGCATTGAATTCTACATAATAATATTCCTCTCTCCTTCTAGAGCAGAGGTGTCAAATTGGATTTCTTCAAGGGCCAAATCAGCACTGTAGTTGTCCTCTGCGGGTCAGCCTGGGGTTGGGAGGGAGATGGGACAGATTGCAGATGGGACGGATGCCTCCTGCAGCATTCTACTGGCCAAAAGTATGTCGGACAAAACCGTGCCCGGGCCCCCTGCACCCCATTTTCGCTGGCAGAGGCCCCTCTGGCTGGTCATTTTCTATTTCCAGGCTGTTCCCCTGGACCAGATCTAAGCAGCCTGGGGGCTGGATGCAGGCCACAGGCCTTGAGTTTGACACCCCTGCTTTAGAGCTTGCTACACTTCAGGTTCCCATATTACTTATTCGTGTCATCTTGGCTGGGACCATTATGTCTGTCTACGGCTAACTCAATTCTGCAAAACTTAAAATATGCAGACACCTGTTTGGAGTAGGCTAATACCAGTTTTCACAATCCCCAGTCAACATGGGTTATTGAGCCAATGTCTAACCATTCATCAGAAACTACGCTGCAGATGTTGAGACTATGATTATTCAGGAAAAACAAGCTATATATTGTCATTGGTGTTTCTTTTGTTAAAAAGTATGCAAAAAGACTATTGTATTGTAGGAAAATTGAGTAAAAGGCAATCCATAAGGATATAACAGATAACTTAGTGCCATATAGGGATACTGTTTTGATCGAAGACTTTAGCAACAAAAAATACAGGTTCTTTTCAAGATTAAAATTATTGTAACACATTTTCCTCCCAAAATGTTTATTACAATTATTATTTATAGCTTATAGTTATCATCCACATTAAAACAAATTCCTCTGACATGTGTAACATGGGCACATCACTTTAGTTGTTAATAGGAACTGTCAGCTTGTAATAATTATGAGTAAGGTACTACTCTAGGTGCTTCTAAGAAATATTCTATTCATCTGACATATTGACAATTAGAAACAGGGTTGTTCTCTAGGCTAAGGCCAAGCAGGCATGGGCCCAGATTGAAAAGATTTCTGAAAAACACAATAAAAAGTGGAAGTCATATGACAGCAATGGATGCTGACTTAATTAAAATTACAATGCAAAATGGGTGAAAATGTCCAAGGAAAAAAATGCCCAGGGTAATAATCATGGCTATAAAGCTAAAAAAATTAAAGGGGGGGGGGAACACATGAGAGAATGCATTTTTGCCATTCCTAACATCATCAGAGGATGAGCCAAACCACAAGGGGCAGCAGAATATGACTTTGCCTAGGGTGCCAAAGTGGCTGGAGTCAGATCTGGGGAGGATGGAAACCTCACCTTGAAACCTCTAAATAGCACCTTTCAAATATACTCTTATCAGGTCAATCACAGTAACATACCTAGAGGCATCCTGCTTAAACAAATGGAACTAGTTTGTGTGTGCATGTGTCTTGGTTTGCCAATTGTTCAAAATTTAACCCTGGACTGCCACAGAAACAGGGTACATAGAGATAAGCCTGGAAAGACAGATTGCAAAACCTATTCTGAAGGCCTTATGTAAATGTGGCCTGGAGCAATGGGAAAGAAGAGAGAAGAAAGGGAGGCACTGTTGCAAAATTTATTATTGGTATAACTACTAATGTTGGTTAGCAATATTTCAGTCAGGAGAGTTTCCTAGTTTGCTATCCCCAAAGTGAGAAGAAATTACCCCACTTCCTAAAACTTCCCCAAAGATCCTAAGGCAAAGGTAGAGCTTTTCAAGCTTAACATAAACAATCATTTATTGATGCCTTTTATAAAGAGGGAGTACAGTAACAACCCTTAGCAACCATTCGTAACTTTTTATGGGAAAGGGAGAAACTGACAAGCCCAGAGCCCCTTCTGTTAAGGCAGAAGGGCCGCGGGAAGTACCAGATAATCTCCGTTTGCAAAATGCCTTTTCTCCTTAAATTAAGGGCGGGGGGGGGGGAGGAACCGCGAATCCAAGACAATAAAGGAAACCCTGCGCAAAGGTAGCAGGGCTGTGAAGTAGGTTAGAGGGAGTCCGCGTAAGCACACTTCCTCCCCAGCCGGGACAAGCGCTGCATGTTGTACTACCACCTCGCCCAAAGCAGCGGAGGGGATGGAGAAGTGCCGAGCCCTTCTCCCACAATCCAACTCCAAGTCACCCGGAATAGACAGAGGGCCGGGTCGGTCCTTTCTCCCCATCAGACAAGAGAGGGAAAGAAACCGCAAAAGGAAGGGTATCAGAGCAACGACCAATTCGGGTGCGAGAGGGCAGGGAACCACACCACCGGGACCGGGGATCCATCTCTTCAGAACAACAGGGCAGAGAAGCGTACCAACGCCCAAGGTCTCCTGCTTGAGCCGGGGGTTGGACTAGATGACTTATAAGGTCCCTTCCAACTCTGTTTATCTGTTAAAAAGTTCTCTCCCGTCCTTATTTACTATCAAGCGCGGGAGCAAAACAAGTGAATTCTTCCTTCCCTGCAGCACCTCCAGCTTTAAAGAATCCGTCCCGACCGGTCGAGTTTCCTTACTCTTTTCCTTTCGCCTCATCGTAACACCCTGGCCAGTCGCTTTACTCTTCTCTGTTAAAAAACCAACAACAACCACCCAAATCTTGCCTCCCCTGCCCTCCCTCTGGAACATACCCGGGGAATCCAGCCTTACCTGGGGGTCTATTGGCGGGGCTATACACCGCGCAGAGATTCAAAGCTGCCGCCTTCTCCTTCACCGTAGCCATCAGCGCAGCTGCTCTCGCCAAACGCGCCTCCGCGAATGATACAAACGCTCGCCGCCTCCTAGTGGTCTCTTCGCCGGGGTAAGTGGGCCTTTATATGCGCAGGACGCTGCTATTGGTGCAAATTAGTTCTCTGGGGGCGGTGTTTGGGAAATACGCTTGTAATCTAAATAGAGGTCGCCAGAAGAGAGGGGAATGTCTCCTCGGACGAAGAAGTTGAGGTATATAAAGAGCCGCTCTTACTCCCTGTTGTAAAGCCCGGGACCTCGGAGGATTTTCTTTTACTGTTTTGTTATAATAGAATAATGGCATTGGATACTTCGGAAAGTTCTTCTCAACGTGTGTACATTTAATTGATTTTGAGGGGTCCTTCCGTGCAACAGAAATATCCTGCACTGCACCACCAGTCTTCTAAAATCCTAGATAGAAAGACAAGAATTGTGATCGGGTTGTATGAGTAAGAATAATCTACAAGCAGCGATAGCATCTGACTTTCCAACAGCATGCATATATACATGTTTACTTGGGTTCCAGCATAAATAAGGGTGACTAAAAATGTAACTTTTTTACATGTATAATTAGATATCTGAAGTAAGCCTTATTAAGTACAACATATAACAGCTGTGACCCTCACCACTGGCCTCACTGGATGGACCTGCTGGATGTGGGCTATAGATTTATTGCTTGAGACAAACTATTGAGATAATGCTGCCCCTATCTATAAATAGTGTTGAGAACTGGAATTCAGCAGAAAATTCAGATCAATAAAGCTGTGACTATTTTCCAGGAGCTCCTGAAAAAAAGAACACACTGTCATGTAGTACAGATATAATTCTGTCATTCGGGATTCTCATATTAAATTTATTGGTATATGGCAACAGCATTATCATACATGGTACTTGGCTCATCGAGGAACAAATTACAAAGTGAACTAGGAACAAAATTGTTCAGTGTATCAGAATGTGAAGCACTACAGAGAGAACAGCAAATGTGTAAACACTGCACTCCTTGTTTTATTTCATTAGATGCAAAACAGATGCACAAATCTTGGCATAATTTATCAAAAGTCGCTCCCATTAATGGAACTTGTGTTACTCATGACAATAAGGATTATTGATTCCAATAGTTTTATTCTATGCATGAATGAATCTAGATCCAATTCATTGGGGATTACTCTAAAGTAAATGCATAAAGAGTTGGTGCCCAAATAAAATTAATTTTATCCTATTGCATTTTCCCCACATTGATTTGTATGAGTCGGTATATTTTCTCTATTAAAAATCAGATTCAGTGCTTCCTGTATTTTGGGACTTTTTAATAAATAAACCTGATTGATCCTGGAAGTGTGCATCCTATTTGTAGCATTAAGTTAGCCTAAGGCAGAGAAAATAAGGAAGTTGGGAGGGAGGAGTATCAAAATATAAAAATATTAAGGCTGTAGTCCTCACCAGGCTTCTAAAGAGTAAAGTTCATTACATTCAGTGCCACACTAGAAGAAACTAAATTTTATGTTATTAACAGTTTGGGATACCCAGATTTTTGGAAATGGTAAGAATGAGACATAGGAGCAGATCAACGCACTAGTGTGACTATTTGAAAAATACCCATGTTGTATAAATTTATAAGAGAAATTTGTATCACTCTGTAAAGTGTAATGCTGAAGTCAAATTCTATCCAAGTTCATTATCTGCAATTTCAAAATGTAATACATTTATATAATAAATACATTTCAACAATATATTAAATGTAGTTTCATGTATTCTTCCTAGCATTATTCCTGTGCTATAGCAGGGTCTGCTTAAAACTCGCTTTTTACAACTCTCTATCCCTTAATTAGGAGTAGGACGACTGGATGGACCTGAGTATTTATTGGCTGGATACCTTCCTGACACTATGTGGAGTTTGCAACAGATATTTTTTTCTTGTGCCTTAGGAAAGAAATATATACTGGTACCTAGGATTGAAATCTTTTCTGAGTGGGAGGTGAGCACCTTCACAACTAGGCCACCATGCCGCTCAAATTATGTATGTATATATGTATGTATGTATGTATGTATGTATGTATGTATAGATCTATACTAGTCTCCCTTTATTTATTTATCAGCACAAATACTACACACACACACACACACACACACACACACACACAATAAATTATCAGCACAAATACATCACAAATGTAACAAAGGCAACAGTAAAAATATTGGGTTTCTGTCTGGTCTCTTATGATGAGCTGATGGACAGAGCATGGAAGCAGTGAACTTCTTCCCATATTTGGGCATACCAGGGGTTGTGACTTTAAAGATAGATAGATAGATAGATAGATAGATAGATAGATAGATAGATAGATAGATAGATAGATAGATAGATAGATAGATAGATAGATAGATAGATAGATGATAGATGAAGCTACAATATTTACTACTATCTCTATCTAAAACTAAGCATTGGATACTGGTAGCATTATTGAATTACGGATAGTGTTCCCTTTAAAATCAATCTTTTCAAAATAACAACACTTTAATATGATAATCATTCAACTATGCTCCAAATGCTGATGCAGAAAGAAGTTGATGAGTTTTATTTAATTATGGTATTAGATTTGTGTTCTGCTCATAATCTAGAAGTGACTCTATAATCAGGTCCAATTTGAAATTGACAGAACATGCCAGTGATATGTGCTGCTTGTGGTTGGAGATTGGAATGTCAACATTGGAAACACGAAAGAAGAAAATATAATTGGATTGTATGGTTTAAGAAATCAAAAGCAGGAGATCAATTTACCAATTTCTGCCACTCCACTGATTTCTTCATAGCTCATCTTCATTGTCTTCCAGGAACCAAAATGATGTCTCTGTGCATGGACATCACTAGAAGGAGTGCATAGAATTCAAACTGACTATATTATTGCTAAAAGGAAGTGCACAATTAAAGTGTCAAAGAATGGAACAAATCTGCTCTTGTACAAATTCCAAGTTAACATAAAGAAGAAAGCCAATCAGTTCCCATGATATGAACTTATAAATAGCATATAAATATAATAGATCAAATCAATCAAATCAAATCACTTGAGCATATATCCACCATTTTAAAGGAGTACATCAGAAATCACTCTAAAATCTGGACGACTTTGATAGAAAACCAAATGAATTGTGGTATGAACAAAGAAGTTAAGGATGAATGTGAAAAGAGACTGCCCAAAATAAAGGAAGAGAAGAAAGCAAAGTAGTTAGAACTAACCATTGAATTTGCTGAGAAGAGAAGTTAAAGCCATGAAAGATAGAAACATCAGACAGGAAATGAACAGAGTTTCAGAGAGCTATTAGAAGACAAAAAACAGTATTGTAACAACAACTGCAAAGACATTGAAGATGGAAACACTAAGTAAAGTCTTTCAATAGAGGAGGTTCCAACCACAAATTGGTATGATGAAGAACACCAATGGACAGATTGTAATTGATTCCAAGGATATCAAAGATGGAAGGAGTATATTAAAATACTGTATGGTAGAGATGTTAACATCCAAGGTATGTTAAAAAATATTCCCTTTTTACAAGAACCTCTAATACTGGACAACGAAGTTAGATCACTACTACAGTCACTACCAAATTGTAAGGGTACGGACTAGTCTTACAACTGGTAAAATACCCATATGGTTAAAAAAAAATCAATCAAGGTTCTATCTAAATTATGGCAGTAAATCAGGAGGACACAATGGCCAACAGATTGGAAGAGATCAGTCTATATTCCAATACCAAAAGGGATTTAACAGAATGTACAAACTATCACACAATATCCTTAATTTTACATGCTATCAAATTAATGCTTAAAATTATCCAACGATTAGAACCCTACATAGAAAAAGAGACATTAGATATTCAAACTGATGTTAGAAAAGGCTGAGGATCATTAAAGATTACTACTGATGCAAGATGGATATTTGAAAAAGCCAAAGAATACTAAAAAGAAACCAGTATGTGCTTCATTGGCTATTGAAAGATCTTTGATTGTGTTGATCATGTCAAATTATGGAGTGTGTTTAGAAAAATGGTAATCTGAGAACATCTCATTGTCCACATGAGAAACCACATTATGGACTGAGCAGGATGAAATAAACTAATTTCAGTTTGACAAAGGAGTGAGATAATGGAGTAAATCAATGTGGTCACTAAGAGTTGAACCAACTTGATGGCACACAATCAAGATCAAACAAGTTTTCCACATGTTTGAATACTTTGTATGCATCCTGTACATTATACATAATTCTGTGTTTAACTATCAGTAGTAATGACATAAAACAATAATAGGAAGACTTTTCAATATAGAAATACTACTAATGGTTGGATCCTATTGCTTTAACCTTGCTGAAATAACAGCCTTTATTACAAACACTTCATAAATCGTCTGAGTTTTAACGGTTTGTCTTCTGCTTTTTATTTCATCATACGAATAACAGCTTCACTCAAAATTAAAGCATCCTGAAGATTCTCCTCCTTTCTTTGGAGAAGTCCAGCCCTGGGCCCCTATTGTATGGGTTGCCTCAAGGCTTCCTCTCCTCATACTCCTCAGCCATTGAGAGAGGTCATCCACCAGCATAGTGTTTGATACCATCAGTATGCTGATTATACATCTCTATCCCATGAAGGGCAAGTGGTGCCATTCAGATGCTGGCTCAATGCCTGGAGGCTATAAGGGCTTGAATGGGGAGAAACTCAACCCTAGCAAATTCAATGGTTGTATTTTTTAAGCCTGCCTGGGTCAGGAACATTGACATCTCTGATTCTATAGATAGGGAACTGCTCTCCTCTTCAACCCTGGTGCACAATTTGGGGGTCTTCTTGGACTCACTAGTCCTGCTGGAAGAGGAGGTGGCAGTCATGGTTAAGGGAGGTCTTTGCGTAAAACCACCAATTTTGTCCATTCCTGGACTGGAAGGACTTGCGTGGTCATCTGGGCTTCAGTCACATTCCACTTGGATTGCTGCAATGTACTCTACACAGGGCTGCCCTGGAAGACCACCTGTAAGCTGCAGCTGGTATAGAATGCAGCAAGTTGGGTATCCTGTGGTTCATCTGAGCAGCACCATTGCTGTGCAAGCTGAGCAGCTTTCTAGTTGCTGAGTGCAATTCAAGATGCTACGTGACATGACACTGGCAGGCTTGTGGAAACGTGTCTCTCTGAGGATATCTGCCCATCCTACGAGAGTAGGATGAATGCACTTGCTTAAAATATTGCCATTTAATAGGACCTTAAAGATGTGCCTTTTCAGTGGCCACCCCAGTCGTTTGAAGAAACTTCCCACTGGAGATCAGAGGGCCCCCAACCTTTTAGACTTCCAGAGAGAGGAATACCTGGCTCTTCCCTCAAGCATTGGGCTAGGAGTTTAACTGTGAGGTTGTTTGGTTCTGTCATTGGAGGGAAGGGTATGTTTTTAACTATGGGTTGTTCATGTGTTGTTAGTCAGTTGGCTAGAGTCCCTGCATGAGACCATATAAGTCCTGAAAATAACTGGACCATCATATAGCAAGGGTTTTTTCCCCCTAATGAATAAAGCACATCTCAGATATTACAATTATTCCACATTAATCAATAAGAATACCCAGTATTTTGAAAAACTGTATACATTTTAATGAATTTAATAACATCAAATCAAAAATACAAAAATTATGAAAAAGTCACAAGTCTGTACATTATTGTGGACCACGTGAAAACTGGCTAGAAAATATTCTTTATTAATCCTAGCCTACGTTTGTAGTAGATAGAGGATAGATATTACCATGCATTTGTGAGTATTAACTTAAATAGGGAGAGATAAAAGAAATATGTGCACTGTATAATACACAAAAGTATGTAAGTATATGACATGAAACACTGTTATCAACAAAATCATAAATGACTATAAACTAATTTTCAGTTTCCTAACAGTTTTGGCTTGTTCATTTTTTTAAATTACTTTAAATAGAAGTACAAATTTAAATATTTAAAAATATTTTCTCTATGACAACCATTTATTGGAAGACAGTTTGAGTTTCTTTTTAACCATATATTATTAAAGGAAAAAGAAAATTATACTGTGTTTTGGTGGCACAGGCTGTACAACCCATTTTTTTTCTGTTAAAACAAGTGATATTTGGAATCAAAAACATCAGGTATTTCACATTTTTAGAATTCAGAACATAAAACAGTGATTGCTGAAATGTCAAAATAATGATGTAATAGTTTTTGTACAGAATATCAATTAATTTGTTTTCTCTCATTGCAACCAGATGCTAAATTATATTGGAGGACAAATTCAAATGTTAAATTTAACAAACTGTGAAATTAGGATATTATATTCTTTTGAGAAAATTAGCTATTTTGATCTTGCACAATACCTAAAATTATTACCAGTACTTCAGCTTAAATAGAAAAACTCTATTTAAAAATATTAATTTGGAATCAAACCCCAGTTACTTCCATGTTTAAGTGAGGCACTGTTAGATACTTTACTTTTGTGAGTGTGCTAATAATTCTCTAAAGAAGGAATGTTGAACTTTTTTTTCAGAATAAGGACTGTACTTAAGTTTTAAATTTCTAAGTAATATGCTTTAAATGTTGATGTGGATAAAAATGGCCTTGCAAAAATTAAATTTGAATAAATGAATGAAAATAAAATTGATTGTAGCTACAAATTTGTCCTTTCATTTGCTGTTATCCTAAATTGTTGCACTTTTTGAATACCACCAGAAAACAAACGCTGTGGAATCTACTATGACAGGTTTATATATATTTCAGTGATTACTGGAGATCCCATTAAATTTACTAGGATTTTCAACAAAAAGTTCAGTGACTATGAGCAATAGTACCAGAAACATTTTTGGTCCTCACCACAAATTTATTCCCAAAATATGCTACCCAAGACAATGGTAGCTGTCTTTCAAAATGCATTTTCTTTTCCATGACAAAACTCAGAGACCTTATAATTTGCATAAATTAATTTATAACAATCTCCTCAAATACTGTGCTAAGTCTCTGTGTGAAACACTGGGGGGATTTTTTAAATAAATCTCTGATTTATTAAAACATAAAAACTTGTATATTTACTTCCATGATCCTTAGAAGCTATCCACCATCTTTTGACAATTGCCACCTAAAATTAAAACAAAAATCTGATACAGCAGTATAGTTACATAACCAATAAATAAGTTCTATTAGTTTTAATAAAGTTGACGAGACTGTTATAAGACTGCAGTCTGAAATTAGAACTTGAAAGTCTCTTTAGTTCATTGAATGGAATTGATTCAAAGGTGGTTTAAGAATTGGTGAGAAGTGAAATGATAGGACTTTGAAATATGAAAAAAATCACATTTTTAAGGTTTTATTAACTAAGCCCATTGTGTTATTTTAATTGCTAGTTTAGTATATGTTATAATTGACAAACCAGTCATACTCCCATCTACATCTTCTGTTTGTAAGCCTTTTTCAAGGTATGTTTTAAATTGATGGTATAAGAAATATTTTTGGATTGCATTTATAAACGTTCAATTGAAATATTTTAGAAATTAATTAATTAATTAGAAATTAATATGGAAGCGATGTCTTCTTTAAATACTTGTCCCCAATAAGTAAGCTATAGCAGAAACAAAAGTTCCATTTTTAAAAAATACAGAACAGTATTCTTATACTGCTGTCCTACTGATCTGGTACAAAAAAAATTTCCTATAAATAAATGAGACTTGTATCCAGATAAATATGATTGAAATTTTAGGGTAAGAATGAAGTATATTTATTTCCATACACTGTTCCCACTTCCAAGCAGTACTGGCTTATTGCTTGTAACCAGATGCATTTGACAAATTTTCCTTAAGCAGGAAATCTTAATAATATATAATTATGTTTCTTTAAATTTTCCATAGGATCAGTGGAAATACAGTATTTGTGGACTGTTGCGCTAGGCCATAATATACCAGTAGTTTTCTTTGTTTCAGCTTAATCTTAGCACAAGGTGTTAACTCTAGTTTCATAACTATAGTACCACAACTTGACTTTTTTCAAGGCAAGTGCAGTAATAAAATCTTTAAGTCCAATTACCAATTTCTATCAGTATTTTGATGAACCCATCAGAGGAATGAAATGAATACTACTTCCAATAACATGAAAACATATTTTGAAAATATGCAGGTTGTCCAACATAACATACACATTAACAAAATGTTGTTCTTTGATATTTTGAAATCCTAGTTTAATTGCTCATGAACACAGCCCTTCACTGCATTTTACATATCTAAGGTGCATGAACACATGTATAACTAAAGAAAATACATCACACTACGTATAATAATATCCTGATTGGCTAATGAATGAGGAAACCTGCTTTCTTGGCTGAAATTAAGGCACTAAGTGGCAGTGAAAAAGTAATTGAATTGTTTTTATATATTATTTGATGGAAGTACAGGATCTCCACTTTCACAAAATCTAAATAACAAGTCCTGCACATATTGAATCAATGGCTGAGGTAAGGCATTTTGTTAGCAAATTAAAAAAAAACCTTCCTATTGATGCAAGTATAGCCCATTTGTAACTTAAGTGGGACTACTGATTCCTACTGAAAAATAATCAGAGAAAGTCATTTACAAAAGATGCCTGAGACTCTGAAAAGGCACCAAGAAACAAACAGTTCTGCCATTACCAATTCTAAATAACAAAAATAAAAAACTCAATTGTTTTCAACATTGCATATAGCCTGGTCAATTGCTAATCCTCACTTTACTGAAGACCAATGTAGTAGCGGTTTATTGAAATGTTCTATTAATCAAGCAGTTTTAAGACAAAAATCATATTTCATTTATCAGAAAATAAGTTGCAATCTGTCAATATAACCATACATAAAGCAAACTTATGAAGTCTAATATGTCTCATTCATGGTTAACACTGAAGCAAACCTGTATAAACAAAGATAATCTCAAGATACATACTTTACAATATGAAATTAATATATAAAATGAACAAAAAAAAACAATTGGAAATGTATTACAAGAGTACATGAAACAATTTTAAGCCACAATACTTTTTCCTCTGAAAAATACAACTATTTGTGGGATAAAATGTACAATTGATTTCTTTCCAAAAGGGAAAAATAAAGGACACAAATGTAAGGAAAAAATATGTCTTTCTTCAAGACCTAGGGAAAATAATTAAGGTAATTGTTTTTTATTATAATATAATCTGTCACAAAATAGCAGTCATAGGATTGCACCAAATCCATGTTGAGTTTCCTGAACATAACATCAGTAATTGGAGTCCGTAAAGGAGAATGGTATTCTTGAATGTAGATGGAGATTATTCGCACACAGTAATTCTTGTCCTATTAAGATTTCTCTGCAAAACGTTCGAGACTCTACTTGAGCTCAGTCACAGTTAACCATCACTGTGACTCTTCCTAGTGTTCAGAGTAAAAAAAAATGGCATGATATTTAAAAAGTTATTTTAATCATAGCCAAAATATATATATTTAAGTACATGCTTCGATCATTTGTCAAAAATAAGCCTAAGTTATTTCAAAAGAAAAGTTTACAAAATAGGAAAAAAATATTCTCCAAGTTAAAAATTCAGGTTTGTTTGTAGTTCCATTTGCTTGGCATCATATCTTTTTTTTTCTTATTAGAATACAAGGAACCCAGAATACCATGATTTCTTTTGACCTAAAATAAAGTTTGTCGTGACCAGCCTATCAGCCTTTTTTATTTTATTTTGATGAGTAGAACAGAACAAAAAAAAGAGTCACGTTTGCATCAATATTTGTTAGCAACATTTCTGCTGAACATGATTCAAAAGTTCACCAAACTTCTCAAAGAGATCTTCTATCCATTTTATATTTTTCATGCACTGCTGTACAATTTCCTCTTGACCTAGATCTGCATTCTTTTTTTGAACGGAAGAAATCTATTGAGAGAACAAATTAAATGTCATTGTTAGCTTTCTATTATTTCTCCTAGTACTCTAAGTACATATACATACATTTTCCTAGGGTACGGGTGTCAAACTTGCTGCATCACATTGCTATCATGTGACATTTTGCGACTTTTTTCCATTTGCGGAGATGGAGTAGGCGTGGTCTGTGCATGTTGCATCTGGCCTGTAGGCCGCCAGTTTGACACACAAGATTATATTGCAACTACTACAGTGACAGAGATCACCTTAGTATAAATGAAGTTATTCAATGATCTTCTAAGTATGCTTCCTGATGTTCTAATGAGTTATTACAATACTTGCTGCAGTCGAATCTCCAATATTTTTAATGGATCTTGTTAGATCACACCTCTCATCATCCCCAGCTGTAAACTCCTGAAGTGTCAACAGATATTAGAAACAACTCCTTTCTTTTGTGCTAAATTTCCATTCCAGTTCAGGTTTACGCATTATCCAGAATTGTTCAAGATAATGAACACACAGGAATCAATAAGACCATAAGTAATGTATTTCAGTTCTCTTAATCCACCTTACCTCAGAGTTCTAAATTCATTTAGGTTTCATAAGTATTATGTATCTCATGTTACCATGACATAAGACACTTTTACAATTGTGTGTGTGTGTGTGTGTGTGTGTGTGTCTTTGAATCAATATTTGATTCCTGACAACTGTCAGGACTTGTTCTAGCAGTTTTTTTGGCCAATGTCAGAAATGATTTGGCCTGAGAGATAGTGATTGAGCCACAGTACCCCGTTCTTTGTACCTAAGGTGAGACTAGAACTCAAGAATTGCATGATTTATAATCTGATGTCTTAACTACAACACCAAAGCAGCTTTCTTTTTGCAATCTGTAAAACTTGATTCATTAAATGCAAAACTGCTCAATATCTTCTGAAAATAGTGTATCTTTATCTGATTTTTAATTGAGTTTAGATTCTACTGCACTAATGAATACAATGAATAATTACATAAACTAGAAAAAGACTCACCTCTACTTTGCATCTGAGAAATATGTGGTATTTGTAATGATGGAGTGAATGATACAAAGAACACAAAGGTATTTTTTCTGGATCTATAGTAAATTCCTGCAGAAACAAATATTTATTAACACCCCAGTAACTAAATACAGTTAAGTTTTTTTATGCTAATAATTATTTGAAGATATAAAAATTTACTCATAGCTATGCATAAAATCAAACTGGAAAATCCTTCCCTCAACAGAGGTGGGGGTTTCAGATACAACCTGCCTCTCATTTTTTATGCTGCTTTTTCAGTCCTCAAGAAGATTAAGATCACTTCACAAGTTCATCCAGGAGGCCACACCTAAAGACTCATTGGGGATTTAGGAGTTAAAACACTGCATCCCAATGACTCTCTGCCTAATGAGCCTATTAGGTGAAATGATACCACCCTAGAGGATATATATCCTCCCAATTAATTTGTTCAGATTGAAAAAGCTACTTGGATAAGCAGTGAAGTGTTTCTAACCAACAAGAAGTCCAGTTCCCATGTCTGGAAACGATTCTACCTGGATGACTAAGAATCATCAACATATTCTTCCTAGGTAAGAATGCTCAACCATAAGAAACCGCTATTTTAAAAAAATATTTCTCTTTGGCTTTAAAAAAATAAAGAACAAAGAACATTCAAGGTTTTAAAAATTTGCTGTTTGGTAATTTAGTTTTTTTTAAATCTTAGAATGGAAAAGGTAATTTACTCATTACAATTGCACTCAAGATAATCAAGAAACGTTTGAGATCAACATTCCATCAGAAATATGGCAGAAACAAATACTACACAAACATACCTGTGCTAATTTTGTGGTTGCTTTGGAAATTTTCAGTGTTTTCTTATTATAAGCTTTCCCATTCATCTTGATTCTAGAAACTGCATTCACCCCCATTTTTGTTTTAGTATCTCGGGTTATTACTGTCATTTCAGGAAAACATTCCAAAGCAGCCTGAAAAAGAAGTTATAAAAGCAGATGATTAGCAATTAACAGAATTATAAAATATGCCTTATTAACATGGTAAGAATTTAAACTCAGATCTTTTAAAAAAAAAAAGTGATATGCAGGCTGAAAACAGTATGATTTTCACAACTGGCCAGTCTACATGCCAGACAGGCTTAGACAAAATACACACCCGCAAATGAAGCACATTTTTTGGTCAGAGTCAGATTACGCCAATCTTTTCACCTACTGAAGAGATTTTGGAGCCATTTAAAAATCAAGGAGCAGAACTTGAGGAGACATGGCACAGAAGGACTGAAGAAAAGCAGGGTTACCAATAAGTCAATATCTCTATTGAGACTAGGAGAAATCCAAGCAAATGAAGTTTAATACATGCTTTTGAAACTTATTTCTACTTATTTCAGTAGAATCACAGGGAGTTCTCGACTTACCACCACAATTGAGTCCAAAATTTCTATGGCTATGTGAGACGTTTATTAAGTGAATTTAGCCCCATTTTATTCCACAGTTGTTAAGTGTATCACGGCAGTTGTTAATTTAGTAACACAGTTGTTAAGTGAATCTGGCTTTTCCGTTGAGAAGATTGCAACAGGTTTTCATATGATCCTGGGACACTGTAACCATAATAAATATGAGTCAGTTGTCAAGCACCTGAATTTTGATCATATGACCATGGGGATGTTGCAATGGTCATGTGAAAAACAGTCACAAGTCATTTTTTTTCAGTGCTGTTGTAACTTCAAACAGTCACTAAACAAACTGTTGCAAGTCAAGGACTACTCATACATACCAGTCTAACCAGGAACCTGTTTTTCCCCTTTTCTTTTTCTGTGTGGTGCTTGTCAATCAAATCTTATTCTTTTATTTTCTCAGATTAGTTCAGAAGTGTGTGTAATCTCAGAAATTATATTAACGTTGCAGGCTATGCAAGAAGAAATAATACAGGTACTTCTGAACTTACAACAGTTCATTTAGTGACTGTTCAAAGTTACAACAGCACTGAAAAAGTGACTATGACTGTTTTTCACACTTATGCCCTTTGCAGCATCCCCATGGTGACATGATCAAAATTCAGACACTTGACAACTGACTTGTATTTATGATGATTGCAGTGTTCCAGGATCATGTGATCACCTTTTGCAACCTTCTGACAGCAAAGTCAATGGGGAAGCCAGATTCACTTAACAATTATGTTACCAGCTTAACAACTACAGTGATTCACTTAACAAGTGTGGCAAAAAAGGTCATAAAATGGAGCAAATTTTACTTGACAATTGTCTTGCTTAGCAAAATAAAATTTGGTCTCAATTGTGGCTGTAAGTCATAACTGTACTGTCTTCATACTGTTCTTGTAATTTACAATACAAATTGCATGTGTATGTGTGTCTATGTCTGTGTACCTTCTGAGATACTGGCTGAATTGCTCTATTTGTAAACAGAGCGGTGCCATCTTGTGGTCTTTCTTTTGAAATTATTTTTTTGAAATAGCTGTTTTGTAATTCCAGGCAGCTCTGGAATTTTTCCTTTCTAAATGTTTAAATAAAGTTTGATATTGTTTTTCCCTTGTGGTATCTCCCCACAAGGAAAGTAGAAATGAATACATTACTCATACACTTCAATGTTTTGTGGCCAAGAGACTGCCCTAATGAAATTATTTCATATTTTTTTTTGCATTTTTAATTGTCATGAAGGAAGCACTGGTTATAAAAACTCTCAAAACACCAATATTACAGAATGGTTGTTATATGAGATGCCACTTGGAAAATAGTAGGTGGCAGCAGGAACTACCAAACCACTACTCCAAAGCAAAAGGCAGGGACAGAGTGGAAGATCCAGGATTTCTGGAAGAGAAGGTTAATCTCTCTTATGGACCCATTGTCCATTATAAATATAGCATAAAAGCAAAGTAAAAACTAATATTCGCAAAAGAATTATGTTAGCCAGTTCCTGAAAAATTTCTGGAAGCAACTGTTTCAAATGCAATTGTAGATTTCTGTTCTACTTAGTGACCTATAAAAATGTTGCATCTATTTGAAAATATAGACTTTTTCAAAAGGAATAGCAAATTAGAAATATAGAATAAATAAAACTTTGATTTTGGGTTTTGCTAATTAGATAGCTTTATTGTTAAAGAAATGCCTAGTGCACATTATCATATAAAAGTAAAAAGTTGAGATTTTATGTTACTACCTTATTCTACTGCACCAAAAGGAGTCGGAACTCAATGCCTTTCTTTTTCTTTTCTCCTTTATCCTACACTTTTCTCTCTTCTCTTATTTTCCCATAACTAAGAGCCATGGCAATGCAGTGGTTAGAATGCAGCAGGCTAACTCTGCTAACTGCCAGTAGTTCGAGCCTGACAGACTCAAGGTTGAGTCTGCCTTCCATCCTTCCAAGGTCAGTAAAATGGGAATCTAGATTGTTGGGGCCAATACGCTGACTCTGTAAACTTTGTAGAAAGGGCTGTAAATCACTAAGAAGTGATATAAATAGTAAGTCTAAGTGCTATTGGTATTTTCATTTTTCTTTACACTTCTGTATTTTATATTTTGATAAACTAATAAAATGCTGGTAACCTGAAATATATATAGAACAAAGAAAAGAATAGAAAAAATAAAGAACCTAAATTTTTTAATAAGGCTTATTTGCTTTGCTCTACTAATTTTTAATTTCTATAAAAGAATTAATGAAAGTGGCAAACTATGAATGAAATATAATTATCAGTACCTTGAATGGTCGCTCTATATGTAATTTGGAAAGCAGCCTTTTTCTATTGTCATTCAGCATGCCATCAATTTTTCTCATATGAGGCAAAAGCAGCTCATCTAAAAAAGGAGACACAATAGATGCCTTTTAATGAATGTGTTATGTCTCGTGGCTATGATTATTCAAATAAGTTAAAATAATTAATAAATGCTGTTTATTTAATCAATATATTAGCAAACAATCATGAAAACAACTGTGGTTATGCCCCAAACACGTATTTCAGCCTAGAAATTTTTAAAAATGTAATGTTATTTTAATTCAAAATACAGTGTGATTTTTTTTTTTACAAAATTGGTTTTACTGCAACAGTGAAGATATGTTGCATCAATGGCATACTGTGTGATGCTGTCTGGGTCGGAGGTCAAGCAAATAGACTTCCAATGGATACTTATAAGACAGTAAGGCAGTTGCATACCCTGGCCAGGAAAATTGCACTGGCATGCTAATATAGTCACCAGAGATAAATTCAACTTGAAGATTTAGTTTTATTAATCTATAATCAACCTATTCACAAAATACCAAACCAGAATGAACAATTTAGTACAGGACAAGAAATACTATAAACCCAATAAAATATGTCATCTTTGTTATGTTGAACCTATTCCTTGGTGACCATCTAGAGATCTTATTAGCAACAATATGAAAAGTGGCTGTTTTGTTTCCGCTTCCCATCTGAAACCCATAATCCTGATACTTTCAGGTTAGCTAGGTTCTGACGACTGCTGCAGCTTCCTCGTCAAATAGCTGAGTTACCAACTAGTTTGTCCAAAATTCTCCTGGGACCTCAAATGTAAATGATTAACACAGAAAATGAAAGCAAAACCTCCCTAATAGATTATTGTCTAGGTACTTTATGAATAATGAACTCTGCCCTAAATCCCTAACAGTTACTTTCCTAAACCTTTAAACAGACCTGGACATTTTATAGCCTCCAGGGCCTTTGGCTGTCCCTGCCCAGCCCACGTGAGGGCGATCAGAAATTAGAAATCAAATGTAAATAAGTGCACACCGTGCCCACAATTCAACCCCATTGCTTTTATTTTGAAGGTGATTGCTATTTTGTTTCCAATTTATGTGTGTGTGTGTGCACATGTGTGCCTATGCTTCTTAACAGCCTTATTGTTTTGGCCATCCACAACAGTCCCTATTTCTCGTGTGACCCCTTAGGAAAATTAATTGACTACCCTTGCCTTAAAGGAGTAGCCAAACAAGTACTGTGAAGGAAATCTTAATAACAATAACCATTTGTCTATGAAACCATAATGAATCTAAAGTACAAGCCAAATATGGCACTGCTCAACAATATTTTTAGGAAACAGCTTGATACAGAACAAATAAGTTCTAATGATTTCATTTTATTAGCTATTCTTATGAGAAAATTTTAATATAAAACATATTTTTCCTATTCTCACCTGCTGAATAGGTCTATTAAAACCCTAGTTTCCTGACTTTTGTATGCATACTGCTCATGACTGAATGGAAATATATAAGCCTGAAAACTTTAATTTGTGTTAAGACTAACAGGAATTGAGTTGGATTAAGCTGACTAAGAGGGCTTTGTACAGAGAACTGAAATGGTAGTTCAATATTAACACAGATTCCTTCTTAAAGACGTTGTGTGCGCCCCCCCCCCCCCCCCGACCTACAGAATAGCCGCATCAACTGAGTAAAATGCACCTTTGAGTTAAAAATGGATTGACAGGATTGCGACAAGATCCTTCAGAATGGCCACAGGCATATCTCTTTAACTCAAAACACAAATTTTTCTGAGATTGTTGGCTATTGCTTGAGTCCAGGAAAAGAAGCAACTTCTTTAAAGAGGTGCCAAAGACGTGCTGTGATTCTGGATTCAAAGTGCTGCTCATTCCTAAGAGATTTTCAATATTTTAAATACTCTTTTTTTCTTCTGTTTTGGATTTTACATTTTTGTATTTCAAAGTAATGTTTCAACCATTGTTTATTTATCAGCAGACTTAGACTTCTGAGCATGATGAACTCAGAGTGAGTCCATTTCCAAACAACTGCGGATTGTTGGCTAGGACTTAAATTGTCATCTGTTGCCAGAGAAGCAATCTGTTCAGAAAGTACAGCAGAAGGGACAACCATGATAGGGAGAGCAGAAAGTAGTGGCCCTTCTCCCATCTCAAACAGTGGGGACCTTCTTAGCCTTCCTGCCACTATTATCTGGAGATGTGTTTTCCAACTATGGCAACTTCCTAATCTCTGTGTGTGGCTTTCATTACCCAGAATCTCTGCTAAACAAGATAACATTTAATAAACATTTATTAAACAATTAAAAACAAACAAGAGAATCAACAAACTGTACCATTACTCTTCTCCAATGCCTGCATAGTATCTGGATCCAAGGCAAGGCTGACAAGCAGTTCCATATAATTCCTAAATGTTTCCTTCATAGCTCTGGTGTTCAAAAAACGGGCAACAATAGGTGCTGGTGGTTCAGTGTCTAGAATATCAAATATATAAATATATTGTTCAATCGTGTTGTAATTTTTTCACTGGCTTGATTATTGCTTTAGTGACTCTGCAGAGGAGTTCATTCTTACTCTAATTATGACTGAGCTGTGACATTAATATTCACACTGATATTTTATACCATCGTGGCCACTGGTTATATATTTTGTTAATCCAATTATTTTATCTCACATTTTTATTATATTTTAGATTATATTGAAGACATTTTAATGTCTTAATTAGGAATTTGTGTGATTCTTTCAATGGTTTCCTGTGCAGAGATGTTGCTACAAATATTTACTAAATATTGAAAAGGACCAAAACTATGCCCAGACCTGCAATGAATATAGCCTTCAGACTCTGTACTGAATATGACATCAGAAGGCACATCCTGATACATCTAGAGCAGCAAGCATACAGGTGCTCCATGCTATTGGGCTGTTTGGAGAGTGTGCAGCTCTGTATTTTTGCAGTCACTGGGATTAACAAATGACTAGAGATGCTGGAGCTACTCACACTGGGAACATGCTAGGGAGCCCCCCCCCCCTTCTTCTATATGTAGAAAAAATGCACAAATGCCATATATAAATTAGGGTTCTTCATATTATATTAACATGTAAAATTAAAATAGAATATTAAAAATGTGCCTCCTTATACAATGTGACTAATAAATGTGACAATACAAGAATGGAAATGACACAAAATCCCAGATCTTTTACCATCCTCATCACTCTGCGGCTGAAGAGTAGAGGGTGATTCTTCTTTCCATGTTTTGCGTTTTTTTGGTGGTGGTTCAGCCTTTGTCTTTGGCTGTTTTGCTTTGGGTTTCACTGAAGTAACTTTTGTTGTAACCGTTTTTGGCACTGGGGGATCAGGAACTTTAGTGATGTTCATACTTGGCTTACAGTGAGCAATTCTATAAGTTGGAATAATTCAAAGAAACTGTTACAAACTTAGTGTTTATAAGTCAAAGTGATACAACTTAGCTGATTAGTTTTCTTCTTCAGTTAATTTTTTTTATAGATTTCCACACTTCATTCATTTGTAAATTAAAATAATTGTTTAAACATCTAATTAGAGGGTCTAGACCAGAGGTGGGTTCCTACTGGTTCGGTCCGGTTTGGTTGAAGCAAACCGGTTTGGTAGTGGCATTGTGGCCTGGGTCTCAGAACCGGCAGCGACCCAGGCTGGCCACACACCCCGGCCACCGCTGTCGCCATCATCTTTTTTCCTAGTTCTGCGCATGCGCAGAATAATTTCCCTTGAGCTATACATGTGCGCGCAGTAACACCTGCTGAAACCTACTCCTGCTCCAGACAATGTTAGGGTGCAAGCCTTAAATCTTCATGCCTATATTAACTAAAGAGTATCTCTAAACATAAATAGATTAAAATGTACTCTTAACAAGGAAAGTCTTTAGCTTAGAGTAAACAAAATTATTTAAACGAGAACAGAAAGAAATCCCTAAAAATATTGGTCTGTAGATTATTGTCTAGAAAAATATACATCTGAAAATGATATTGATTCAAGGACAGAATAGAATTGATTTGATCAAAATGATGATCCTCTTAAAAAGTATCATTCACAAACCTGATGCTGTTCTTACCTATGTTGGGACTATAGTTCTCAGAAAGTTTTTAAAAAGTATAGTCAATGGCTTCTGGGAATGTAGTTTCAACATCTCTTGAGGTTGTAAAAAAATGTTTAAGCCATGAGTTACGTTTGAGGATTGTTATGTTTACTTTCTTTGTGAGCAAATTGAGTAAAAACTTACTTTCGCATTTGATTAAACTTTTAATTCCTGAAACAGTATGAAACTGGTTGAGTGAAAACTGGAAACAAAAATTTCCAGCCCCTCAGGTTTATAGCTCTTTAACAGCTCTTCATAACCTAATTAAAGGTAGATTTCTTTCTGAAACTATTCTAGAGCATAAAATACCAACAATTATTTTAGATAGTAAATGTTCAAAATAATATCTATGGATCATGTGCCTTTAACAAATTTAAAGCTAGTAATATCCCCCTCCCCATTAAATATAATTAAAAGGCACATCAAGGATATGAAAAAATGGATAAAAATAAAATACCTTGCAGACTGTACAGGTGAATTTTTTGGCTTCTTGGAGCATACTCTGACATACTCTTTTCTGTTTGCATTTTCTATGAACTTCACATATACTCGTTTATACTTCAATTTTGCATCTCCAAAATATCCAAGATACTAAAAGGAAAAAGAGACATGTATTATGCTTGCCTTGTAAGTAGTTCATAATCTTGTAAGAAATTAAGAAAACAGAAAAAGTGGATGGATCTGGAATATAACCCCGAATTAATTTAAATCTTACTAATGATTAGCTGTGTTCCAAGTAGCTTGCATGTTCATTGGTGAGATAATGTCTATGAGATATATTTTGTGACTTCTTAAACACTTTGCTGAGAGTTTCTTTAGCCAGAAGATGCTTCTGTTGGAAGCACCAGAAAAGACTTTTCACTTGTGTAACTCCTGCACAAACAAGCCTCTTCTGGCTAATGGAACAACTGGAGGGAAAATGAAGCAATTCCGTCATTTGATTTTTAAAGTTTGGGGTGTAAAAGAGGGCATAAAGCACCATCTGAAATTCTTCATTAGCCAATGATTATAGCCCAGTGTAGTTAAGAGTTCTTGTTTTTATCATGTTAAAAAGTACTTCTTAGTGCTAACTTCCCCAGGTGTTTTGTTGTTACTTCAAAACAAAATAAATCCTACTCAATTGTAATGAAAACAGTTTAATTCATTAATTTGTTCCATTTATATCGCTAACTATCTCAAGCTCTGGGCAGACCATAAAAAAACCAGGCATTAAAAATTATCCCATAATACACATTTTTTTTTGTTAATCATGTCTGATTGTCAGACTCTATAGAACAAGTCCCTGCAGTTTTCCTGGCAAGGTCCCCCCCCCACTTTTCCCAGAAGTGGTTTGCCATTGTTCCTTCCTAGGAGTTATAGAGAGTGACTGGCCAAAGGTCACTCAATTGGCTTTATGTCTAAATCAGGACTGCAACTCATGGTTTCATAGTTCCGTTATCTATCTATCTATCTATCTATCTATCTATCTATCTATCTATCTATCTATCTATCTATCTCTATCTATCTATCTATCTATCTATCTATCTATCTATCTATCTATCTATCTATCTATCTATCTATCTATCTATCTATCTATCTATCTATCTATCTATCTATCTATCTATCTATCTATCTATCTGGTTGGTTGGTTGGTTGGTTGGTTGGTTGGTTGGTTGGTTGGTTGTTCTTTTTTAAAATCCTGTATTTATTACTTTATAAGTAACTCAAGGTGGTGCACATATGTAATACACCTTTCTCCTATTTTTTGAACAACAACAATCCTTGAAGTTGGTTGGGCTGAGAGAAGGTGGGTGGTGGAGAGGGGAAGAGGGAGAGAAGAGAGAAAGAAAAAGACACACATACACAGATTGCTCCAAGGTAGGCCAGCCTACTAATAAGGCAAGACTAGAATTCACTGTCTCTTGGTTTCCAGGCCAGCACTTTAACCATTATACTGGTATCACATACGGTATAACCATCTCACCAGTTAATATGGTTAAAGCTGAATGATTGTACTTACACTATTAGTCGCTGCAAATTCTCTTTGTCCATCTCGTACTTCAGGTACAAATTTTTGCAGCAAAGCCTTTTGAACTTTCCAGATGGCTGGAGGCTCCACTCCTCTTTTAAAAGCAGCCTACAAAATGAAAAGCACTTAATTCTGTTAACATTTTAAGTACTTGTATACATTCTAGACAATTTTTTTCTGGAGGCAAATATCAATGGTTCATCATTTTATTAAAAAATCTGTTTTAAATTAGAGCATATTATCCCACTAACCCATCAATATAGGGTGTCCAATGTTCATAGTACATAGTTTTCCACTTGAACTTTTTCCATTTCAAATTTCAATAAAGTGTATACATTTTAGCTATTACTTGTTCATTATATATATAGTTCAACTTGAAATTCTATCTTCTGTTGCTCAATTTCAAATGCTCTGTTGATCACTTAAATCTTTCTCTTAATTTTGCATATGGAAACTATTGACTGCACTTAATTGCTGTTTTGATTTCATCCTATATCCTCCATGTTTCTGTTGTAACAACTCTCAATAAGTTCAACATTTTTCTTTACCTACTGTTTGTTTCCTGCAAAATGCTCTTGTCCTGAGAATGTTAAAGGCTTTTTTGATGACAGTCTGGGTTTATGTTTGTTCCATATTCTCAATAGGGTATTAATAATTCTTAAATTCTACGTTAACTTTTAACTTTATTATGTCATTAAAAAAACATACAATCCAAACCTCAAATTGTGCCCTTCTGATTCTAAAATGCTCTTATTTCTCAGCAAAACCTATACTTTCATTCAGATTAAGTGGCAAATATAAAATATAATTTTAAATCAGGCAGTCCCAATCCTCCTTGTTCTTTTGCATATTAATTTATATTTAACTCTGCTTTTTTCCCCCTTTGCCACACACACCTATATTTTCTGCTACCTACTGTTTTGCATTCTAAAGTTCTTTTTGTTCTTCCAAGATTTTTTCCTATACATTGGGAATGCAGTAGCAATACAAAGCAATTCAACCCAAAGAACTAATTCAAACATTGACTAAAAACAGTTGCTGGCAATCTACTGCTGCAGAAGAGGTGTGGATTTATTCCTCTGATGCATAATAAATCTTTTAGGTACTCTATTAATGCAATACCATGACTGTTGACATCTCAATTTCAAGGATTTGGGATATCCAGAAAGAGGATACATATCTTTGCCAAGGAGTAACTATATTAAATCTATAATTGACAATTCTGTGAACTTCAGACTAAATTCATCTTTGTAGCACAAGCTCAAACTATCTAACTTAATGTTCCAACAGTTGAATTGCATAGCAAGGCAACTGGAACCAAACTTAAATATTCCTTGAAGTGTTATAATTTTTGTTTAAGAGAAAAAAGTTAGCTTTAATTTTAAACCTATCTGCCACTGATTTGCAAGAACATGACACCCCAGTTCATTATTCCACAAATCATGAAAATAATTAGCATAATTCTGATGGCAAAATTTTATGGTACTTTAATTTCAAGGTAATAATTTAAGAGCTGACCAGCTGATGCAATGAGGGGAATGAGTGAGCAGGATCTTTGGCTGTTATCCCTTTAAGAACCTGTGTAATAAGAGGAGGCCTGCTGTTTGTTGTGTTCGTGGAGTTTCTTTCTGTTGTAACTGTTGTTTGTTTAGATACTGCTTGTAGCATGTGTATGTATAGTATTCCTATTGTAGATAAAAACCACTATTTGCTACAAATAACTATTGGCTGTCTTGCTCCTGGATTAATACAAGGATAGACCTGCACATGTCTGACATTTAACAATAAATAAGATTAAAAAAATAAAAGGCAGATTATTCCAATTAAAAAGATGGTTTACCATTAGTGGTTCTATATCTTCAATCTTCACTACAAATTCATCACGTTCTCTGTATATGCCTTCGCCGTCACTGTCTCCATGGTCATCTTCAGTATATCCTTCTATTGCAACCAATACTTGAGGTTTTGCTAATGGCTCTGTAAGAACACTCTCCGTTTTAAATTGTGCTGCACAGGTTTTCACCTGAGGATCTGTCACCGTAACAGTCATTTGGGAAGCTTCCTTCTTTACGACAGTATTAGTGATGGCTTGAGAATATGTTTTGTCAATTTCTAAAGCACAAAATAAGCACTTCAAGAATTAGAATTCATTTTCATATTTATAGCACAAATAATTTAGTCTACAAATTACCACCAAGTGCAAGGTATTAGCTGTTCTGATTAACATTAGGCCCCAGAGTCATCTTGTAGGGGAGATAGGTGGCGTAAAAATTTAATAAATAATTTTGGCAGATTTATCAGATTCTAGGAATCCTATATATATTTCATAGATCTGCTTTCAATTAAAAAAAAAACCAGTAGGGGGCACAAGAAAAAAAAAGTTTTAAAATTAACCTCACCTTTCAAATAAAAGCAATGTATCCACATATATGATCTTGTCATGGAGAAATTGTATGTTGAAGGTATTTAAATGAAAAAAGCAAACAAACCCCATATACATTTCTAAAAGCATATATTATATATACTACAGGCAAATCTAAAATTATTTGTAGAGGGTTTTTTAAAAAAATCTTAATTTGGGCAAGTTATTGAGACAATTTTGAGTTTATAAAAATATTTTTAATGCAAATTCGATATAACATAACTATTAACTATTTCATTAAACAATATTTAAAAGCACTCTTAATCTTAAAAACTAAATTACTTTCAAAACATGTATGTAACTCATAGAAAAAGAGAGAGATTTATTGATTATTGGACCGGTTTAAGTATATCTTTATTTAAAGCTACATTTAAATTAAAACCATATATCTCATCACAAGCATAGTAAACTTTACCTGACTTTATCTTTGTATCAGATGATGATAAAGGAGAATATATGCTCTTTTGGTAATCTTTGTTGTTCCTCACATTATCGTTATCAAAAGAAAAATAAGGCAGGGCTTCTGACTTTATCTTAGGATCTTCATAATTGTTCTTAACTGAATTTTCAGCAAAGCTATCAAAAGATGAAGTCGCTGTTGGTACTCTAATAAGTGGGGTGACAGGTCTTCTTACACGATTAGGAACACGGATAGCAGGTGCTGAAAACTGCTGTCTGGGTCCAGATTTTAAGAAATCTAAAAAAGATGCAATAAATCCTGTTCTCACTTCTGGCTGCTTTTCTTCCACCTCTTTAATTTTCTGCCTCATTTTTTCTTGATGTTGGTAAGTTTCATGACAGTTTTCAGGAACAGGAGAGTTGGCATCAATGCCTCTTGAATTCTGACGTTTGCACTGCCCGCTTCGTTTCAATAGCTTCTGATTTGTATCAACTTCATTGACATTTTTAATTTGATTCTGTCCTCTGTCCTTTTGCTTTTGAGGGTCCTCTTCTGAAAAAAGTTGGCTCTTGTCTTCAGTATTATTACCATTTTCATTTCTTGGATGCTGCATAGGTATTTGTTGCAGTGGAACATCAGCATTGTCACTTGCCATGCTATAATCTGTTTTTGACACTGTAATCTCTTCATTTAGAGTCCTACTTGAAATAAGGTCTATATCTTTAATGTTTAATGGTCCATCCATATGAACATTGTTTTTAGCTTCAGATTCACTCCTGGTGCTGGACTGTTGCTTAACTTGACTAGAAACCTGTTCCTGCCTTCTTTCAATTTCAACTGTTGTAATTCTAGTGGGAACACCTTGGGCAGAAATCTCAATGTGTTGTTGGTCAAGGTTCCTATCTTTTGTCTGATCTGCAGGCACTGCTGTTAAATTTAGGGTAACATGGCCTCCATTTAAAGAAATATTATTAAGTGGCTTTCCAGGAAGTGCAGGGGATGAGTTGAAGCTAGGAGTCAGGTGTCTGACATCTATTGTATGAAATTGAGATTTAGGAATATCTCCATTTTCAACTGATTGAATTTCTTCCTCATTGGCAGTTGATTTTGCAAATTCAGATGGTGTTACTCCACAAGCTGCAGCTGTGGCTGCTAAGATATCATCTACATTAGACAATATATTCCTTTCATCATTGAGAAGTACAGATTCTGGAAAACATACAGAACTAAGGGGAACAAATTGATTCTTAGATTCATGATTTGGCTGTCCAAAATGATCTTTGGGTGTCATATGATGCTGTAATGGCTTTGATGGTTCAGAAAGGTTAACTTTCAAAACTTCAGCGTGTTGTGAATGAAGCTGCTCCTGAGAATGCCTTCCATTACCTTGAATCATATGACCATCCACTTGTAGATACTGCTGAGAATTCATAATGTGCTGCACTTGTGGAGCACTTTTTGTGTATCCTAAACCAGATTGCAATATTGACTGCTGAAGCATTTGTAAATCACAGGGGGATTCTAGAAGTACCTGTGAAGTAGGCAGGCTTAGCTGATGGCTGTGTCGTATGGGCTGAGTATGAAGCTGAGATGGTGAACTAACAGCATGAATCTGTTGCTCTGAAACTTTAACTTCATGTACCTTGTGCATAAGAGACTCTTGCTGGTTAAGTTCTTTACTGTCTGCATTTACTTGTGCTGTTGACAGTAAACTACCTGCTTTTTTAATATCATGATTCCCTGTATTGGTAATATGGCTGATTTGTGTTACAGAATTAACCATGATTTCCTCTTTTTTTGACCCTTGAAAAGTAAGCCCAACAATTTGATCTTCAAGACGAGAGTTACTTCTGATTACACTTTGAGAGTAGCGATTATCTGCTTTGGAAACTTTATAAGTTGTATCCTGAGCATTAATCTCACCGTCAGTAAGTCTCTGAGGAGAGGAATCAAGAGATGCTTGCTGTTGCAGTGCCTGAAAATTATGCATTGGAAACTGATCATCTTGTTTAGATGTTTGATACAAATTAGGATCAGATTTCCTTTTAATGTATGACTTTGTATCTGAGGAAGATCTATTGTTCTGCAATGCTGGTGAATTAGGTGTTACTTCAAAAGGAGTTGACTGTACAACTGGCAAAAAATTTTGAGATTGTGAAGAGGACGATTCTTGTACCTGAGAATGCAATGAAATATAGTTCTGAGGAGGACTTGTAGTTGATAAGTTTTGAATATGAGAAGAAAATGTTTCTGAAGGACTAACAACTGACAAGACCTGTGACTGAGATGAATAGCTAATCTGTGGCTGGCTAATTGTTGACATACCCTGAGAATGACTAGAAGAATAATTTTCAGACTGGCTGCTAGAAGAAAGATCCCTTGTTTGCCCAGAGAAGGTATTTGAAACTGAGGTTAATACCTGTTGATCAGAAGTGTATGGTAGTGCCTGGCTTTCGGACGTAGTAACTTCTGATTGCCCAGCAAAAGAAAGTGTTTTGTATAGTGATGGCAATTTCTCAGTCTTGATGGCTGAGAATACTTGCGCATGACTAACAGGTGGCACATTCTGTGACTGTGTTGAAATATAATTTTGTGACTGACTTACTGAGAGGAGACTTGGGAGCTGTGCTGTAGAATAGATTTGTGCTTGACCAGATATTACAGAGTTCTGGTTGTGTGCAATTTTGGAATAGCTTTGTGTCTGTACAGAAGGGGCTGCACTTTGTGGTTTAGGTGTCTTTGTTGACCTTGTTGGTTGCTTTGTAGAACACTGTTTTGCCTTTGTAGTGGAAACAGATTGGAAACCTGGTGATGGAACTGCTGATGCATACGACTGTGAAAGTTCCACTGAAACCTGAGAGGTTTTCTGCTGTGGGCCACTACTGCTCACCTGAGTAGCATCGCCAGCTGGGCTACAAGTTGATGGGCGGGGTGCATCCTGAAAATCAGATTCATCTGTACTTGGTAAATAGTTCTGTAGGGAATGCTGTGAACTAGTCAGTTGTGCCTGAACAGACTGTGTGTTTGAAGGCCGCTGATGGTGTTTAATTACACTACATTCACGCTGCAGTGCTCTTTCAATGGAGGCAGTAGAACCAGTAAACAGAGTTGAGTTATACACCTGTGGAGTCTGCTGAGGTCCTCCACCAAGTGACGAAGGCAATAGACTGAACTGTGGCTGTAGGAGATGTGGTGCAGACTCTTGAGCAGAACGGTATGTTGAAGATTGTGGTGGTATGCTGGTACTTAAAACGTAACTGCCCAGACGGTCAAAAGTCAGTGCAGGGGGAACTGTGCCTTGGGGTGTCTTGATCTGCAATAAGGGGTCATGAGCAGTTAGAAGCCCATTTGAGGTTGGACTAAAAGTTGTATCCTGAAGTGTTAAAGAAGGAGTAGTAACAAAGTTTCTACTGCTAAAAGCATTGGGATGTTGATAAACTGAGGTTGATGGAAAGGTTCCAGATGTTGGCAGGGCTCCAGTAACAAAAAGCTCAGATGATGGATGCATGCCTGCTTTAAAAAACACACACAAAATGAGATGTAATCAGTCATTAATGAAAAGGAAATATAAAAGTGGCACTAATCATTTATTTTAGATTTGAATTTAATCACAAAACATATTCAATCTCAGTATTTGAAATCCACTCAAAGACGGTGCTAAGTTCTCTCTAGATTTTGAATTTACATGAGATTTAGCAGGCAATACTTATCCCATGCTAAGAAGACTGGTGGAGAGAGGATGAAGCATTTTGTCCTCTTTTTATATTTAACTTACGAATGCAGAGAGATGTATTAGACAACCATGATTAAAAATTTCTACAGTCCAGAAACTCAACTGACTTCATAAATTCTAACCTCACCTTCAGAAACAGGATAATAACAATACTTTCAGAAACTTGGTAACTTGCTTCACTGCAAACATAAAAAAATCATATATACTCATGACGTGGTCACCTCCCAAATTGAATACTGTAACTTGTCGTACATGGGGCTGCCCTTGATGAGTATCTGGAAGCTGAGCTGATGCAAAATGATGTGACATAGGCAGTTATATACTCCTGGAAGGACTCACATTATACCTCTGGTCCTTGAATTGCACTAGTTCCCAGTCTGGTTCGTCAACGTCAAGGTGTTGGATTTGACCTTTAAAGCCCTACAGTAACAGGTTATCTGAGGAACTGCCTTTCCCCAAATACATCTACATGTCTCATAAGGTCTGGCAGGAATTGCATATTGCAGGCCCCATTTATGAGGAAGTTCCAGCTGATGGATGCCATGGCACTCACCCCCTGGAACATCATCCCTCCCAAACTCTTGTGATCTCCTGGAAAACCCTTAACACTTGGTTTCATCAGTATTCCCTAGTAATAGGAAGCCTGAGAATTATCTGAGATTTGAGAATTATCTGTATTATATATAATAGCTTCCTTCTTATGATCTTACTTTTATTTAGGTTCATTGTTTTAACTGCTAGTTTTATTATACTGTCCAAAATAGTTCGAGAGAGTGAGCCACATAAATCTGACAAATAAATAATAAATAAAACCTTCTTACTAGAGAACACAGAAATCAAGTCCTGCATGTTTGTTTGTTCCGATGTTTAATACCTAAGCCTTTTCTTCAATGCATCATTCTTTTCCCAACCTGGAGCTAGGAAGGCATCTGATCATTGTTGACATTATTATTCACACCAGCCTTAGTTGCACTGATTTCTATCTTGACAGTTTCAGCTATTAAAGGTTACTTTATAAGATACAGGAATCTTTCCCATCCCATTGAAAACTATCTTTTTTGCTTCACATTTTGTATTCACAAGTAGAACTATGCTAAATATATTCCTGCAGTAGAATGCATTGACAGTTTTGCAATTTCTTCATCTGTTTCCACTATCACAATCAAACATTTTCTTAGCTGTCTTCTCTCTAGAGTAATCCTCCAAGCTACATAGATCATATTTCTATGTAGATAATAAGGCTAAAGATAGAAATACACAATGATCCCCAATCCAGTGAAGTAGAAGTCTTCCCTGCACAGTAGAAGCTTCCTATTTAGAGATGAATGGCTCTAGATTTAAGCCAATGTTATATAACTTTTACACAAAGATATATTGATATGATTACCAAAATATTAGGAAAATGTCACCTGGTTGCCATGTAGGCGCCCTAAATTGTGGTAAAAGAGTTGTTCCTGAAGAAACAGTCTGAGTATTGCGAGATTCGATTGCAGAGAGAAAATTCATAACCGATGCTTCTTTAGTGTTGCTATTGCTACTGTGCGTAGAATTATCAAAAATTCCAGGAAGACCTATAAGAAAAAGTACACCACATATGAGCTTTATACTAGATATACTTCAGCAATTAAACATCTAATCAAAACATCTAATCAAAACATTCAATCACAAACATTGTAATTGAGTTTTGGTAATGGCCAAAAAGCTCTCTTACAATGTTCTGACAATTTACTTAATTAACAATACAAGTTACTGAAAGTAATATAGAGAGGAAATATAAAACAATACTACGAAGTACCTACAGAAACCTTCATTTATGTTGTATTTAGCGCACTATTAACTGAAGGATGAAGGAAGGAATAGGCAATTTTCACCAATTCCACTCTTCTATAAATCCCTATGCTTAGAGCTCCAGGAAACAAAGTGCCGTCAGAGAAATTTATCCCTCCCAAACTTTTTAGCAGGTATAACAGGTATATCAACATATATCTTGAACAATTGTCCTGAAATGTATTCTATCATTTGTCAGCTCTCAACTATTTTAAAAGAAAGGCATCTATTTCATAAATTATTATTACCAGAAGGATGGGGTGTGGTAGTGTACACAGGAAGCTGCTGAGAGGCTGCATATGTTTGTCTAAGAAGATCCGCTTCAGAGTGTGATGAATGTCCTCCTCCATAGTTTAAACTTCAAAAGGCAATTAAAAAGGAAGACAACACACATGTAGATGAAAATATGACAATTAACCAAAACATAGTAAGAGAGATTAATATTACAAGTTCATACTTCAATGGTTGAGCAGTGACTGATCCTCAAGAGTACAGAATATTGTAATTTAGGATTTGTTTGCCCAAATACATGTAATGTAATTTAAATACAAGTAATGTAATTTAGTTAGCATGTTTAAAATAGTGAATGACTGCCTTTTCTATATTTCAGAATAATTTGTAAGATATTATTTAGTATTCTTCTCCCTGCATTGCTAAATGAATATCCGTTTTAATAGTACTACACACACACACACACACACACACACACACACACCCCTTCAATTTCTAAAATGTTATGCATACAAGATCTATAAGACATTCATAAGCAAATTTCTTTTTGAAACCAGAAATAGGCTTCTGACAAGGTAGCTTTAGAAAGCATTCCTAGATCTGAAAAATGTGAGTAAAAGGACCCATGGCCTTCAAGCAAGAGGAAGGATTTTTTTCTTGGTAATACTTCAAATTGGAAAGACACTCAAGACTCTAGAAGCAAAATACAGAGCAAGCCTTTAGATCTCTAAGCAGAAGAATGAAAGGGGAGATATTTTCGATCCTTGTGGGTTTTCCAAGTATCTCAAAAGCAGATTCAATCCAAAAAGCCCCTTTCATGAGTTTAAAGGAGAAGACTATGTCAAGTACCTCCAATGTTCAATGCAACTGTGAAATATTCCATGTTTTCTCCAAGATTTGTCAAGATATACCAAACTTTGGATGGAAACGTGGACAAAGCCTCATTTATCACAAAGAGTAAAATCATTCTACATATGATAAGCTATTTATCTATGTGAGTGTGTAAATTATTTCAATGTATATTATGAAGCCAATTTCTCTTCTTAGGGACATGACCAGGGTGGGTTTCTGTCAGCATTACTGCTGGTTTGGTGCACACATGATTTTGCATGCGCGTTCTCTCTTCACTAATGCACGTGCGCAGTTGCTTCTAAATAGGTCTGTGCATATGCATAACCATTTAAAAAGGTCAAAAAAAGATGTTGTGACGACCAGAGAACCGGGGGCCTGGTGAGCATGCTGTCCCTACCTGTTTGGTGACCCAGTCGCCATTTCCACTACCGGTTCTATTGAACCAGTGCGAACTGGTAGAAACCCACCTCTGGACATGACCTTCTATAATAAATCAATCACAAAAATGAGATATAACTGCACAAATATAAAAGAAATTCCCCTTATGAGGCTTATGTACATGAAACCACAGCAAGGTGGTGCCCTTTTTACCTTATTATGTATACAGTTTTGAAAACATTATTTCAAAAGTCATAGTGATTAGATTGGCTGTACGGTTTCCCAAATAGACAGAACACTTGTTTCAAATCCCCAAAGTGATCTTTAGTTCTCCAAACAATTAAAAAAGTAAAATTTAATGACAAATATAAAAAACAATATTCCACACATTATTATTTAGGAACAATCCTAATTAAGAAAAACTTAAAAGTAAATATCATTCAAATCTAAATTGTCATTGTTATATAACTATAATTTCCATATTGAATGTGGGTTTTTGCCTACTAATGCACCAGAAGCATGACTGTCATATGAAAGAAAATGGGCTGCCATAACATGAGTAAGTTTGCATTTAACAATACTACTGATACTACTAAGTTTCACGGCACAGATGTATTCTCTTCAATTATGGCAAAATACCAATGCCCCAAATTTTGTTAAATACTGCCAATTAGTTGGCATACTAGCATGCATCCCTACTGCAATAGTTGTACATCAAAATTATATTTCAGCAAAAAAATTTCTAACAAGTCTTGCATATAGGGCCGGGATGGAGAACCTATGGCAAGGGTGCCACAGGTGGCACACAGAGGCATTTGTCAGGGCACACAAGGCCTTTTCAGTTCAGCCTTTTTAAAAGCCATTTTCCACCCTCTCCAGGCTCCAGAGGCTTTATAGGAGCCTGGGGAGGACAAAAAGAGCCCCCCCCAGAAAAAAAGTTGTGTTTTGCCCTCCAGGGAAGGTCCTGAAGGTCCCTGAAGCCTCTGGAGGGCCTCCGGGGGGGGGCAGGGGAGGCTGTTTTCACCCTCCCCAGGCTCCTATAAAGTCTCTGGAGCCTGGGGAGGGCGAAAAAAGCATGCAAAAATGGGGGGGGGAGTGCCTCTCATGCGCATATGAGCACTGGGAGGGTCATGTGTTGCATTATGGGTGTGGCATGCCTGTGCACGACCCCCTTGCACTCCCCCTATTATGGCACGTGAGCCAAAAAAGATTTGCCGTCGCTGATATAGGGCAGTGTTTTTCAACCTTTTTTGTGCAAAGGCATACTTTTTTCATGAAAAAAATCACGAGGCACACCACCATTAGAAAATGTTAAAAAAAATTAACTCTGTGCCTATATTGACTATATATAAAGTAATTTTCCCACGGCACACCTTACACTATGTCACGGCACACTAGTGTGCCGCGTCACAGTGGTTGAAAAACACTGATATAGGGTATATATGATTAAGCCAGAAACGTATAATTTAAATTAGGCTATATTAGCTGGCACACAATCATCACTCCCTATATTTCATGTTTTCTTTGTGCAACTATATAAACTAAACAAAAAGTTACTTCTTGAGGCATACAAATCTAAATTTACAGATCAGCGTGTCCATATAATTTAAGTTTTCATTTAATGTTAGCTTGCCTATATAAATTTAGCACACAGCTTTTTGTACTCAATAGAAAAAGAAGGTAAATAAGTGAAAAAGAAAGAAGGACAGATATAGGAGGTGGAAAGAGGGCTAAATCAACAAATATTATATATATAGCTAATCCTTAGAATGAATTGAGTTTGATAATGGATGCTAAGAAAAAACAAACAAGATTTTGGATATGCTCAAAATAAAAGGAAGAGGCAAAAATAACTATATCAACTGATTGGGTACAAAGAAAACCCAGTACTACCCTTATTTTAGCTCAGATTTTTCTGAGAAGATGACTAAATATTTCACCTCGCAGTTATGAAATCAGAATAAAGCAGCAGGATACAAGTCCAAGACTGTTATGTTTATTTACTTTGAATGGATTTAGAACTTCTGGATCAAATGAACTGCATTCCAGAAGTGCAAAGTAACCAAATGTTTATATTTTATTTCTGAGAATCCCTGGGAGCAAATATCCCTATCTTCAAATAAGGACAAAAGAGGAACAAGAGAAGTACAAACCTGGCACTCTGACACTGATATAAAAGATATAAAAATTATTCAACTAACAATAATGCCATAATTGTTCAAGAACAGGTATTATCAAATTATGTTTGTCTTAACGTATTTTAAACAGCAATTTACTTAGCAGTTTGTAGGAATGATATAATCACGAAATATGTTGATTTCAGCAAATATTTGTTCAATTATCCCATGGCATTCTGATCCCCATTAAATGTTGATTGGATGATATGCCATACAACAGTTCGACTAAAAACTGTACTAAAAATCTAGTCCTCAAACATTCCTGATCAAACTCAAATAAGGTACCAACTGCGGTGAGCATTCTTCAACTTTATAATTAATATAATTTGGGAGCAGGATTGTACCACGACATTGTCCATCAGGAGGAGTACATGGTGATTGGCAATCAAGTCCTGAAAATGAAGGGGGGGGCAGACAAGCTGCCTTCAGCTCCAGCCAATTTATATTGTGGGGCAGGTCTGAGATCATCCAATGGCCCTGCGCCAATTTGGAGTCCATCAGGGCCCCCCAGCCGTAGAGGCTTGCATCTGTTGTGATCGTGGTATCATCCGGCTCCCAAATGTTGGATCCGCAATGTAGGGCCATAGATAACCACCACCGTAGAGACCAGCGGAGGCCCGATATTAGAGTGACTGTCTGCAGCGAGTTGCTCATGCACTGGTGTTGATAGGTGATGAGTGTCCATTGGAGTGTCCGAGAATGAAGTCGGGCCCAGGGCTCTATCCCTATGCATGACACCATCTTGCCCAGCAGGCGGGCCAGGGTCAGATTGGAAACTCACTGACTTGCGCGGACGTGATGTGCTAAAGTTTGAAGATTTGTGAGAAGTTCTGAAGAAAGTCGAACAAGTCCCGCTACAGAGTCTATTACTGTACCTAGATGAAGGATTCTCGTCCTGGGTGACTCCAAATTGGAGTCATTTCCCTCTGCGGAAGACCCCCCACGAAAGGGCCGCTTGGACTGACCTTGGTACCTACCCCTATCCTGATAAAAGGGACAGTGACACTGCTTGTCGTATCTATGAGAAGCGTATCGCTGTTGGCGATAGTTTGGGTCAGGTGGCCAGTAAGAAGAAGGTCTCCGGTAAGGAGCTGGATGGGACTCTGGCTTCTTGGTGTTAGAGGGGAGGACCTTCTTCTTGTCCTTGTTCTCCACGGGAATCGGGTCAAGCGATTCCACAAAGAGATTGGGGCTGGTGAAAGGAACCACTGCCAAATTCCACTTGGACTTGTTGTCCATTTGCCAATTGCGAAGTCACAAGAGATGCCTGGATGTTACCGAAGTGGACAACACCCTGGATGCAAACTTGATAAAATCTAGAGTGGCATCCGCAGAAAGCTGCGTGCCTGAGATAATTTTGGTGAGGTCTTGGTGAAGATGCTCATCTTGGATCGGAATGTGGTCCTGTAATTGGTGAAGCCACATAACGGCGGTTCGATTTAATGTCCCAGGCAAAGCGTTGACATTCTTACGACGCGTAAGTGCCGCATGTTTGTCCTCAGGCTTTAGTTTGTTGGCCACATCCCCTGAGACTATGGTAGATGCATTAGCGAGAAGAGCAATAGGAGCATCTACCGTTGACAATTGTAGGGTCTGGGAGAAGGCCTGCTCCATGTTGTAGAAGCAGCGATCATTGCTCCCAGGATTAGGCAAAGAGGAAGGCTGAGTCCACTGGCTTTTGACCACTTCTAAAAATAGAGGAGGGGCTGGGACTTCCTCCTTATCCGTATTGGGATTTATAAACATAGCCAGATTGGGATTCCTGTGTTGGGACACTGGGGGAGCCCCTGTACCAATCTTAGTAGTCTTTTTTGCCTTATGTAGAAGAGGTTTGAATGCCAGGGGCGGAAAAAGCTGGGGGATCAGGAGGGATGGTATCCTCATCCTCAGAGAACCCCAGGTCCGGATGGGCACCCTCCCCTAGTACTGAGCCCTTGCTAACCACCGATGGAGAAGAGGGCCTGGGTAGATCCTGTCCCTGAGAAGAAGATGGAGATCTGGGGTGCCTGGAGACAGAATGAGGCCTTGCTACCCCGTGAAGAGCGTTACCATTGGAAAAGGCTTGAGGCAATGCCCTTAGTGATTGAGGAGGAAATGAGCCTCCTGACGCTTTCAGGTAGGAGCTCAAGATCCTCTAGGGGGACCCTGGGGAGCTAGTTGTAAAGCCGGGAAGTAGTCCTGAGACCTCCCTTCCAATGGATCCCTTCCCCCTTCCCTATACGATCTTGGGGAGATGGGGGGAAGGAGAAGCCACTTGCCTGCGAGGCCTTGCAGGGGAGATAGAAGAGAAAGAAGGGCTGAAACCCCTGGGGGGTGAGCCAGAGTGGTGAGAACTGGGCCTCACTGGGGACCTGGATCCTAACAGCCTGTGCTGGTCTCTCTGCCCTGGCCACTTGTTTTTCTAAGGCCTTCTGCCTTATTAACTCATCTCTCACAACAGCTCTAGAAGGGGGCTATTCAGCAGATGGTCTGGAGGCCACTGATCTGGTTCTGAGTCTGCTCTGGCCTTCTTCTGCCACCTCTCCTTGGACTCCCCTAGGGGCTTGCACTGGTTCAGGGGTTGTAGAGGCCATGTCTCACTCATGTGGCCTGTGCCTGGATAGAACTGTGCCAAAACCTGCCGGCTTTGATCTATGGCCGTGCTGCAGGTCGCAGGATGCAGGAGAGGATGCCGGCCGGCCTCGATTAATCGCTGCGATGCAGGCCGCTGCCGCACAAAATGGCCGCATCCACGAGGTCATCCCAAAATGGCCACAGTGCCTCATGGAAGAAGAGGAGAGTGCCTGGTATCAATGGCTCTAAGGCAGCAGCCTCGCGGCGAGCTGAGTCCTCTTCAAGTAGTCTCACCAGCTAATCAATTTAATTTGTACCGCGACGCTTGGTTACAAGCTGTGGCGCGCCATTTGGAGCCTCCGTAGCAATCTGCAGTGCGCCTCTCGAAATGCGGCAAGTCTTTGAAGCCGCAACGAGTCTTTAGAAGGCGCAGCAAGGGTCTAGCAGCCATGTTGAATCAGTTAAAGTGCGGCTAGGATTTTGAAACCACAGTGAACTGTTAAGCCATGGCAAGGCTTTGAACCCACAGGCTTGCAAGGCACTGCACTATTCCGACCGATCACGAAGCCCAAAGGATACGGGCTAAATCAAATTTGCCACCAGCAGGAGCCTGTAAATATGCTCGACTGCAATATAGGAGCCTGCCACCCCTGCACGCCCAGGGACTGGGCAATTCCCCCCCCCCCAGGCCCAGAGGTACTCCTACTTCCTTATGAGGCTGACAGATCAGTCTCTATGGCCAGCAGTTGAAAATTTAAAAAATTAGAATATCCAATCAATCAAATTAGGAATATATATAATTAGACAAAGTACCTCACTGGAGCCAAAGCTAGTGCTTGGACCAAAGATTGAGAGGAAACTGTGCCAATAGGGAGGGAAGGAAGGATACTTTAAGAAATTCCCTCAGTCTCTGGACCAATCAGGCTGTGACTAAACCCAGCTGTAGCCTCTCCCGCCGTATCTACATGAAAACACAGTAATTCTGGGGGTGGGTGGGTGGGGGAGGGAGGATCAGGGAGTTCAAAATATATTTCATATTATGAGCTTGTTCAAATTAACAGAAAAAACATCCTTTTTTAAAAAAGTAGAATCAATCTACTGCATTATCCAAAGTAGCTTTTTAGCTAGCCAAATGTCAGGTTTTGTTTAGTAGGATGAGGTATTATTTATGCTGTTACTGATAAACTCTTATACACTATAAAACTGTAAGAAACTAGGGAGAACTATCCTATAGACCACAACATTCCAGCAAATCCAATCATATCTTTCTTTTGACATTAGGAATTTTGACTTGCAAAGTTCACATAACACTGCTGTCTATCTTTCATCTTATTCTATTCCATAAGGTGGAATTAAGATCTACTTTATATATTGAAAGCTACTGCAGAAATCTTTAGAGATCTTATATACTCTACTCACTAATTAACAACACATTTCTTGTATATTGTTATATATTACATATATATGTTATATATACACACACAAACACAAAAATATTGTTTTCGGTTGGTTATATAAATGCTGAAAGTTCTAATTCTCCCTAACTTCCCAAAATTCTATCAATTTTTATCTACTCATTTTCTCCTTATACTTCATCCTTGTTACAGGTAGTCCTCAATTTACAATCATTTGTTTAGCTCAGAGTTAAAAAAGAACTGAAAAAGTGACATGACTGCTTTTCACACTTAAGACCGTTGCAGCTTCCCCATGGTCAGATTATCAAAATTTGGACACTTGCCAACTGGGATGTATTTATCCAGCTTAATTAACCTCTACAATCAACTAAAGGCCTATTTGCACTCTAGACTGAATGTGTGCTTTTATGTCCCCTACATTTCTGTCATAATTATTTATTTTGCCATTTTAACTTTTGTAAAAATTAATGTATTGGTTTTATTGTATGTAATTATATATTTAATAGAATATTCATTTTTTCCCATGGTGCCATTAATATAAAACAAGCAATAGGTCAGACTACATTTATCTAATTTTGGTCAGTGAAAAAACAAGCAAAATGCAATATGGAAGTGATTCAATATTCAGCAAAAATCAAGGAACCTGACAATTTGAAAAATTTAACTAACAATGAGGCAATTTAGCCCCTGTATGTTGTCCAACAGAAAAACTGGCTAGATTGCTATTTTGCTAATACATGGCTTGTCTTAATGCTTGTTGAACAAACCATGATGCTCTTGTTCATACATATTTTATGAAATCTTAAACTATATTAATAAATCATAATGGCTAAGTTCAACTATTCATAAACTCAAAATTCATACAAATGTATATGGTATATAGATTTACGTGATGTATGAATCCAGACACCTGTGGTTTGTTGACCTAACTGCAGCCAAGCAATCCACTTAAATGTTTATACAAATTTAAGATAAAATTGAAGTGTAAATGCCTTATCTGAAACATACATTAAATTAGAAATCATGAGTAAGAGTTTATTTTTTTCTGATGCAAAATATAAATATATATATTCTGTTGTATTATACAGATTCATATGTAGCACTTTGTCCTAACTCTTTATTGTATAAATGTAAATAATTTTAAAAAAATGAAATATAGGATTCCTCAACATACACAATCCATCCTCTAAAGTCTGGCACATCAACAAAAATATTCACAAACAACTTTTATTTAACACTTTACAAATTGACTCAAGTACCATCAACCTCTAGTTATTATGGATGATTGCACATAAATAATGGAAACAAAGTAGTGTCATGCCATATTAGTGTCTAGAACTTAAAAGGTAGATACTAAAATTAAACTAGCAATGTTTATCAGGTAAAATAAAATCATTATTTAATTTCTGTCACAATTTGATAAAAAATATCCTATAAAAGGCATAAAAGAGACAAAAATATCCTTAAAAGCATTTGTACACCTAAGTAACCAGAAGCTATTGCCAATATTTTACATAGCTTTTCTAGTCTATGTTTTCAACAACTTCAGCCACTTTAAATTCAGGCAACCCTATCCATGCCAGATATATTTATAATTAGATACTACAATATAATAATAACTTAAAAGGTTTCATAGAAATAATGTAACTAAATGAAACTGTATGGAACCCTAGGTCCTAATCCCTAATCAGCCATTAAACATACCACAAATGTTAATATTTTTAATGGGATTATACTTTATAATATTTGTTGTGAGAACTGAACTTTCATGTGCATTATCCCAAGTTTTGTGGAAAAAATACAAGATGCAGATATTAGGGAAATCACTTTATCAAATCCCCACACTAAGTTTCACTTATTTTTCATGTGATTCAAATTCTATTCACAATTTCAACATGCAATAAATATCCTGTGATCAAGAATAAACAGTTCAATGAAATATTTCAATACAACTAGCTATGTAGCTTTCCTGAATATGCAATTGAAAACAAAATAGCCACAATTTTAGTAGCTCTGCATTTTTTCTTTCCTCCATATATTCTACAAATTGTTGTGAATGCTGAAATATAGGGAAATACTTTAATACTCAGCAAAATTAATACACTATATTAAAAAAGTAAAGATTAATTCAGAAATATTTGTAGTGGAAACTGGCTTGGTTCATTCTGACAATTTTACAAATAAAATTTAAAAATTAATTTCAAATATTAATCAGAATGAGTTTTTTTAAGCTAACTTTCAAAAGAATCCAATTTTTTTAAATCCTGGAATTTAAAATTATGCTATGCAAATATGTAAATGACTGCAACTACATAGCAATCTTCATAGCAATCTAATTGCAGAACATGAGTAATGAGTGACATAAAAATAAATATCTGCTTATCTTAGTCTTAACCACACAGCATTGCAGTAACTGAGTTAATAGAGATTGATCTTTAGCAAGTATATTTTGAAATAACCATGTGGTTAAAAAGCTTATCTCCATCTTCCCCTCTCAAATGGTATCAGTCAATGGAGAAGTACTAAAGTATTAAAGATGGAAAGAATAACTGTAACCACCTAGTGAATTCTACAGAAACACAATGATGAAATGGAAAAACTATATGTAATCACACACACACACACACTGATCCTGGATAAATTTCTCTCTGGGTTAACAAATAACTTCTTTAATCTGTCTATACTTCAACATTCATATTTGTCACTCAAGTTAAAAGTTTTTTAAAACCCCAAAATAGATATTTCAGTCAATAAAATGATAAAGACTATGATGTCCAACAGTAAACTATGGTCTGTTGAATAATGATGGAATTGAACCATACATCACAGTTTATAAACCACAGGAACTGAATTTACTGCCCCAAAACAAACCTACACTGTTCAAAACAATTCCCAAACTAAGTCACAGGTGGATTTAGCATTTTGTGTGGATCCAGGCAAGGTAAATGGCTAAGTTTCAACATAGCACCAATTTATATTGCACACAATACATAATATATAAGCATTGCAGTTTGAACTCAGCAAATAGTGTGAATCTGGCTACAGGTAGTCAATTTATAATCATTTTAGTGACTGTTTGAAATTATAACAGCATTGAAAAAAATGACGTATGTCCATTTATGACTATTGCAGCATCCCTGTGGTCAGATGATCAAAATGCAAGCACATGGCAACTGGCTCATATTTATGATGGCTGCAGTTTCATGGGGTCATGAGATCATCTTTTGCGACTTTCTGACAAGCAAATCAAGGGGGAAACCAGATTCACTTAACAACCATGTTACTAATTTAACAACTGCAATCATTCACTTAATAAGTGTGGCACGTAAGGTCATAACATGCGGCAAAACTGATTTAACAACTGTCCTGCTTAGCACCTGAAATTTTGGACTCAACTGTGGTGGTAAGTTGTACTATCATTTTGATTGCACTGTCTATACTTAATACTATATGTTGCATGCCCAGGATTGTCCTTTCTTCTATAGCATGGTATCTAAAGCCAATCATTAACACTTAAGCAGACAAGCAACCAAATAATTTCACAAGATCATTCATCTCAAGCAGGAAACTAAAACGCTGGATGGAGCTAAAGGACAGGAAGGAACAAGAGGTAACAGCCTTAGTGAACTTACTGGATTGTTGTTAAAAAGAATTTTAAGCCCCCTCCCTCTTAAAATACAAAATAGCTTATTGAGACTTAAGCCTGACCCTTAAGGCATGCAACATGGAGTGTAATAAAAAAAGGATCATTGGGCAGAGGGTGAGCATATAGAGGAGCCTACTGAATGAAGAGGGCTTGTGTGACTAGCTGAACTTTCTTACCAATTACAATGAAACAATTTGTTGCAGATTCTATTTATTTCTTCCAGGAATGGTCACAGGGGGTCGACTGTCAAACTAAATATAACCTGGATCATTTAAAAAAAAAGATGAATTTCTACAAAACTGTGGGACTTTCTGAATCACAAGAAAATATTCCTTTTTGGTTTAAGCTTTAACTAGAAAATGGCCATATAACTAGTAAAAAGACAGGTCCACAGAAGATCTAAAATAATAAAGCCATTCATCTTACTTTCTGGAAAAGTTCTATTTGTTGATGCCCTACCACAGTTGACTAAATCACTGTCTTCTGTGGGTAGCATTATTTTCAACCTAAAGGAAGAATATGTGCAAAAGAAATAAATTGGGACGATGGTTGCTGGTTCCACAAATTGCCTTAAGACTTTTATTTTTTTTAATCAGCCACAATGTGGCTTGGTTTTGATTTAGAACAGTGTGTAAAGCCAGAATGTGTCACAACTTGGTTCTTAGTCTTAGTCATACTGGCTAAGACTGATACGAGTTGCCAATAAGTAGAATGATATGTCATCCACTCCTGATTTAATTCTACAACACATTGTAATTGAGATATACACATTTTCAGAAAAGTTGAAGTTGACATTTATGGAAAACAGAAATTACAGGAAACTAACCTAAATCTGCTAAAACATAATAACTAGAGTCTGTGATACATTATATATAATTCTCCCAAACAATCCTCTTGATAGCCACAGATTGTTAATGTAAGCCTACTATTTTCAGCTTCACACAGTTTATTATGGGATAAAATTTCTTAGAACAAAACTCTTCCACCCGCATCCCACTTTATACAAAGAAAATGCTATAATGTTGTCTGCAAGCTGACTGGACTATTCTTTCCAATATTTTTTTCTTGTTCCTTACATTTGTAAAATGGGTTATTGGTTTGGAAGCAAAACAGGACAATCAGCAAGAGAGAAGACTTTCTGATATATAAGAGAATATTCAAGGTATATAGAAATACATGTCATTTAAATATTGATTTCTCAAGGGAGAGGTGATGTAGAAAAATAATGTCCTTCTATTCATATGACATTCTAGCTACATACATGTAGTGCATAAATGCAAACTATTAAGTAATTATTTGCTTTATCCCACTCTCCCCACCCTTATCAGGTGGGAAACTTGAAACAAGTTATTACATGGCCTTCTCCTGTGTGTGACTTTCTGAACTCATCAACCAGCATAGAAGAGCTATTGTATCAAAATAATGAAGGCTGCTTCAAGATAGTACATATTCTTCAATTAAGAGACTTTCTGAAATCATTATGTGCATATGGAGTGAATTAGAATTATTTTGCTTTTATAGCGTTTCTGAGGTGGGCTGCCGGCAGAGCAAGGCAGATTTCAAAGCAACAATTGAGGCTTGAGTGGTCCCAACCATAGGGCAATAATCAATATCCATAAACTATTTTCTTCAGTAACCCGAGTAATATATTCTGAGATATTAAAAGAACTCACTATAGATTTGTTTACTGCAATAAAACTATACAAGGAAAAGTTAATAAAATCTAGGATTGAGGGAAGCTGATGAGTGAGATTTTTTCCAGATATTCTGAGTCATCTTTCCCACTAATCTTCACATTATAATCAAACCTTAGTCAGGAACCCACTCATTCCCCACAGAAGAAATGAACAGATACTATTTAATTAAAGTAAGAAATCATCCCCACCCCCTTTCAAAATGTTTTCCTCACCGTTCAGGCAGCTTTCTGCTCCACCTTTTCACCTTGTGCTTTCTTTGTGCTTCCTCATAATTTATTTATTTTTAATCCTGCCTTTATTACTTTTATTAAAAACTCAATGGAGCATACATACACAAGGCTCCTCCTTCCTCCTATTTTCTCTTCTACAACAAGTCTGTGAGGTAGGTTGGTCTGAGAGAAAGTAACTGGCCCAAAGTCACCCAGCTGGCTTTCATTCCTAAGGTGGGGCTAAAACTCATGATTTTGTTAGTTTCTACCCTGGTGTCTTAACTACTGGACTACCTGCACAACTGCCTACTCCTTCAGTGAAATGTGTTGTTTTTTTTTGCTTTGGTCTATTTATATTTTGATACATTTTGTTAAGGTAAACAACAAAAAAGTCTTTTCAGAAGTGACATAGCTGCCAAACAGGAAGAAAGAATATATAGAGCATACAAGCCATCAAAGAATTGAAGAAACCAAAGCTAATTTAATTTTTGCTAACCTATAGGCTTAAAGATTTATAGCATTTTTGTTGTTATTTTACACTTACTGAACACATATTAGAGCACAAATAAATGTCATGTTCCATACAAATTACTGGTAAACATGTGTAACATCGCTTAGATTCTTCCTTAAAACACCTAATTACATGTATATTAAAATTCATTTCATAATTAGTTTTTAAATTTTTTACTTCATGTCTCACAAGATGAGAAAGCCAATTGCTATTCTATCTGATAAAATATCCTTGGAAAGTATCCCATCAAATATTCGTTGTGTTAGTGGCCTAGCCCTGGGAGCTGAATATTCTTAAGCAAGTTTCAGCATGAATCAAGTTTTAAAGCATAGCCTTCAGAACCTCTACCTATAAAAAAAAGAGGGAAAAGTACAAACTGGCAAAATAAGACCGAAAATGATAAAAAGGTATTGGAAATCAGTAACCTCGAGCTCAAACCTGTCTCTGGTGGCTTCAGATGAGATTCCCCCAGAATTAGCAACCCCGAACCCTGGCTACCACCTTATAACCTGGCAAGATTCTAATTTCAAAGGGGAAGGCACATTTACTCTTGGTTTGTATGCTCTAAATCCACATTAACTGATTAAATCAGTTAATCAACCAGCCACACCTTCTTTAAACAGTTTTTTAAGGGACTGCTCTCCATTACTAACTACACTGAATAAATACATTGGGGTGGGTGGGTGTTAGTTAGGTTTCCCTGTTTTTCCCAGAGACCTCAAAAATGCCTTCCCTAGGCAACGCAGGAAGTAAACATGAACTCTTGAACCTGAACGGCCTGCCCCATAAGCACCTTGGAAGCAAGAGGAGGCGGCCAAGGGCTTTGCCCCATCCCTCTGCATTTGCAATGGCCAGGACACCCTGGAAGCGAGAGGAGGGGGGGAAAGGGGGGGGTTTCTGTCATGCTGAATTCTTCTCCCGGGTGGGCGGGAGGTGGGGAACTACACGCTTTCCCGACTGAAACAGCGTGTGTATTATGGTGGGGGAGAGACGAAAGCGGGGTTCCACGGCAGCCCGAATTCCCCAGCGTCCCTCCTCTATCGCACCCCGCAACGCCTCCTGCTTTCATTGTCCCTAAAACTCCCTCCACGCGCAGGTCTTATGTTACTACGCCCCTCTAAAATCCCGGCTTGAGCTCCGAGGAAAATGGGGATCCCGAGGGCCCTAGCGCTCCCCTACTGGCGGGCCCAAGACCGGAGACGCGCCCTCTCTCTTCTCCAGGAGACCTCTCTTCTCCGTGCCACGCCACGCCACGCCACGGAGCAGGGAAGCCGCCCAGCCTGGGAGGAGGCGAAAGCGCCGCGAGCAGGTCCCGCGGGCGCGCGAGGGACGGCAGGCCTCGTCTCAATCCCCGGCCTTTCCTGACGCAGCCCCCTTCCACTCCACCCCCGGGCTGGCGAGGAAGAGACCCTCCTTACCTGGGCTTGAGGCTGCTGACGCCCCGTTCATAGGCCCAGACCGTGGCGGGTTGCGAAGACGCGGAGGCGGCCGAACCCAATGGATCAGGGTAGCTGGGGGCTGGTGGGTAGTTCCTGTCCATCATCCGAGTGGGAAAGGAGGGGACGCCGGGCTGCGCTCGGGGCCTGGCGCGTAAGAAGCGGCCAACCGGGGCGGAGAGGGGAGGGGGGGTAGGCTGCAGGGACCGAGTAGAGTGGGACGACTCCCCCTTCCCGCTCACAGGAGGAGGGCAGCTGCGGCGGCGGCCACCCCCCCACCCGGTCCTCCCCTCAATTTCCGCTGCGAGAGGCGGGAGAGCGGCTTGGAACCCGGAGAGCTGCGGTGCGCCGCGGCCAAGTTGGCAGCAAGGGCTGCGAGCTACCTCGCCGAAGACCCATGTCGGGCTGTGGCTTTCCCAGGCTGCCCCTCCCACTCCGCTCCAATTGACTGGGGGCCCGATCGGCTTCAGGACACGAGAAACGCCGCCCGCCGCCGCTGCTGCTCTTCCTGCTGCGGCCGGTATGCTGGAGTTGCAGCCGTAGCAGGAGAAAAGAAGAGGGCGCCTGCAGCGAGGAGAAGGTCGCCGAGCGGGAGCGCGAAGGGATTGCTGCTCCAACTCACTTTGTTTCCGCGGTGGCGAAATGAAGCGGCGGCGGGGCGGGGGGGAATGTCCTCTCCGTTCCCGCGGTTTCCATCTCTGCAACGCCTGTCCATGAAAAGCTTTGCTGGGATTTGTAGACGGTTGTGTAGTAGCTTTACGCCTTCGCGTATGATGAAATGCTCTAACAAAAGGCTAACAAAATAACGCGCGAAATGGCTTTGTGACCCACGTAGCTTCTCATCTTAAAACGACACATTTTCACTTTCCCCTATTTATGTATGCTTTAAATTTCTTAAATTGCTTGTATATACATACTAGACACGTGATTGCAATTCTTAGTGTCTCTTTATTAGGTATACCTATGCATGATGGAAAATCCAGGCAAGATAACTTGTCTGAAAGTTCAAAACAAAGTTGTGTGTGGAAAGTTTTCTTTACATATATATTTACTATTTCAGAATGAGTGTGAGATAAAATACCTGAACAATGGAACTTCATAAATTGTGTTTTAAATGCGTCCAATGTTTAGGATAATCCTCTTCCTATCTCCTGAATGAATCACTGTATGTTTCTGTGCTTGACTGCTACACAATGAATCATCACATTTCTGTGCTTGAGTGCTACAACTCAACATTTTTTGTATTTATGTTTGATAATTATAAGTAGCAATAACAAGATAATGTAAAAATGAATGCTGAAAAAAATAAGATGCATCTTTTTAGCACAGAAATATTACTACTGGCTTCCAACGTTTGTGTTGGTGCCTAGGAAATGCAGTTAAAAGGAGTTTGAGATTAACACCTGAGGAAAGTTTGTATACTTATTCTGGCATGTAGAGACCTACTTTCAAATATGGAAGTTTGAATTAAAAGTTATTCATTGAAAAGGAAGACACAGACTTTGAGATACAACATTGCCATTATGTATTGTGCAGAGGAAATAGATTAAACTATTTTGCATTTCATTATTTTGACAAAGGTGGACAACAAAGGATTTAAATTGTTGTAGAATGGTCTGCAGAAATGGCTCCTATGGCAATTCTAGCAAGCTTGTATAAGTCAATATGGTAGATAAATTGGTTTAATATTTAAGTGACTCAAAGCTTTGGCATCTAGCATTTTCTTTCAGAACAAAGATTGGTAAACTGCAGTGCCAAGCATTCCTTAGAATTCCTTTATGTGGGCTGAAAATTGAAGACACATTTCTGTCATTCTTCAGTGAGAAGCAAAAATGGTAGTCACAATCACATTTGGACAACTTGATGAACCAGGTTAGGAACAGATTGCCATGGGGGCAAAAACTGGTTGTTAGGTAAAGGTTCCCCTTGCACATATGTGCTAGTTGTTCCCAACTCTAGGGGGTGGTGCTTATCTCAGTTTCAAAGCCGAAGAGCCAGCGCTGTCCAAAGATGTCTCCGTGGTCATGTGGCTGGCATGACTAAATGCCGAAGGCGCACGGAACACTGTTACCTTCCCACCAAAGATGGTCCCTATTTTCTACTTGCATTTTTACACGCTTTTGAACTGCTAGTTTGGCAGAAGCTGGGACAAGTAACGGGAGCTCAGTCTGTTACGCAGCACTAGGGATTCGAACTGCCAACCTTTCTGATCGACAAGCTCAGCGTCTTTAGCCACTGAGCCACCACATCCCTTTGTTGAAGGTTGTTGATTAGTTAGCATCTAATAGTGCCTTTAAATAAGTCTATCTAGTTTTTTAAATACCTTCCACCTCTAAAATCCAGATACACTTTTGTTTGCTGTGACCCAACCTCACCTTGCAGCCATATTGCCCTTCAAATAAATAGTGAAAGAATAGCAATCACATCATGTCTTCTTTGTAAGCTGCTCATCAAAGTCTGTTTAACATCTAAACTGATCTTTTGTTTAATAAAGCAATTTTTCAGATATCAGACATTTTCTTTCAGATTATTTAATTGGCATTAACAAAGAAAATGAAACTAGGTACAAAGTTATCTTATTTATAAAAACTTATTGATAACACCCACATGGATATATTCTTCCTAGTATAAGAAACATAAAATATTCAATTAGATAATTGAAATTATAATGTGTTAGCATTTTTATCATAGGAGAGCCAGTTTGGTGTAGTGATTAAGGCATCAAGCTACAAACCAGGAAACCTAAGTTCTAATCCTGCCCTAGGCACAAAGGTGAAATGGGGCCAGTCACTTTCTCCTAGTCGTAGAAAGGCAGCAATGGCAAAGTATTTCTGCCCAACATTATTGCCAACAAAACTGTAGGGACTAGATCAGGTAGTCACTAGGAATTAGAAACTGACACAAACACATTTTTATCATGGGAGAAAATTCAAAAAAAATGTTAGCAAACTAGTGTAATTTTCAGAATTGAAAATAAAATTCAGTTACAAGAAAAAAGAAAAACTGCACATCAGTTTACTCAATGGCTCAAAATGCATAGAAGCCAAGTTCACACATAAATGCAAATATAACTCTTTCAGAATTGTTAGAACATTGGAGAAATGTGTTCCTTATTTACCCGTTACCCTTTAGTCCATCATAGGCAGGCATCTTCAGAGATTCTTTTCACTGTCTTAGAGTGCTATACTATAGCATTTTAGCTGCACATCTTTTATTAAGATTAATTCTCAACAGTTTCATAGACTTTGTTCATTAAGGACCCGGAAGAGAGAGAGACTTTTTGAATACTTTGAGCTTTCCTGAACGTCCAGGATATGGAGGTGGTGGAGAATCATAATTTTCTCTTAATGCCATTGCTTGATCATAAGTTGGCAATCCTATCTGTCCTATAGTGCGAGGTGGGACAGGATTTAAAGAAAACTCTTCTTGTCTTTGAAAGACAATGGAAGAATTATGCCTCCTGCAGCTTCTGTGCCTAGAATAAAAAAAAACACCTTTGATGAACAAGGGCAAACAAAAGTCAGGCTAATTAATTGAAACTGCTAACAATATTTTCATCTTCCTAGTTTAGAAGTTAGTTAATACAACCTTACTAATTAACATCTTCCACAGTGGGAATTTTGAAACTATTAATTCCAATACATCTAAAAGAGGTTACTTTGGGAAAGGTAATTTGTCTTATTTTGAGAAAAGTAAAAAAAAATCTAGCTTCCCAATACACATTGTACATTATTCTTTAGATTCTGTGATACAGCATTGAATCATAATTTGAAAGTCATAGAGATTAATATATATTTTTTGAGAGATGAAATGTCCTTCCTATGAAATCAGGTCACATATACATGATAGTAAATCAATTCTCTGAAAAAAATGTCTTGAATCAGGCAATCTTCTATTTCTCTTAACATCTGCTCATGGAAAGAATCATGAAGTTAATCCACGATTTGTTAAATTGCAACAATGGTAATCTCTGAATACAAATCAGAGCACAAATCAAGGGGAAAATGTTTGTGAGTTTACTTATTCCAAGAAAAGCAAGCCCAAATTCCTTCTTGATGTGTAATACTAAACAAAACATGGATGATCTCACTAGATTTGTTAGCCTTGCCAAATAGCAGCAGAAGCCAAATCAGAGTGACAAAATGAACCAGGAAATGGCTCATTTTCAGATAAGCCACAATTATAATTTTAGTTTGGTCATGGATACTATAACCTTTAAGTCCAAAAACGTATGTTAAAATTTCATATTTCATTCTAACATGAAAATGTTTTCTATGCACTTTCAAGAGTTATCAAGATTTCCCTCCAAGCAGCTTCTGGAACAGAAGACACAGAAACAAGTAGACATTAATGTCCAAGTCAAGGCCATTTCTGCTGTTACACTGTCAAATTCCATAAATTATTTATAAACCCATCAGAGGTTTTAATGGCAGTAGGATTTTGGATAAAAATTAACTATTCTGGACATTTGGAGTATAGTGTTAAGTTTCTTGAAACAGCTTTTATATTGAATATGGGACAATGGAATGTTTTATTGAAATGGTTTTTTTTAAAGATGCCTCTTCATAATTACTGTCTTTGATTACCACTACCATTAAATGAAAATAAAAATTTCAAAAATGTGATTTTGTTTCCATGTTCATGCAACCTAATTTTCAAAGTCTGTGGTTTATTTTCTGCCATTTGGAGCTTAAGACATCCAAAAATGGGGATTGCCTTCATTTTAATCCCAGAAGAATTTAACCCCAGTAGATTAAATAGAAAATGACTGGTCCAAAGTCACTCAGTAACATTTTGAACATAGACAACTTGAACATAGTTGGTTTGAAAACAGACTAATTAAAAAAACAGACTTACCAAGTAGCTTACATGGGGGAGATGAGAATAACAAATCTAATTTGTAAAACATTATTCCAGGAACTTATTAAGAAATATAACACTGCAGGATCCAATCTGGGCCGGTCACTGGGACCAAAGGTGACTGATCCAGATTGGATCCTGCAACATTATCCTGGGACAGGTATATTTGCCTTCATTCGTGACATAAATACTGCTTGCAGATAATACAGGACAATTATGTATACTCACATATTCTTGAATTAATGGGAAAAAAGACATTGCATTTGAACATAAAATGTTAATAGGCAATTCATTGTATTTTATATATTTATACATTAGCTCAAAGTAAAGATTAAGTTGAATTAAACATTAATTTCACTAACTTTTCACATGACATTTTAAACTCTTACAAAGTTCTGAAGAAATGACATCTTGTTACGACGATGCAAATCTTTCTAGGCTGGAATTTAGGACAAAACACAGCCAGTGAAATAGTTACACTCTATTTATACTAGCATGTGAGCCAAATATGATTAATATAGCCTTACAAATAACTTTATTGATTAGGTATTTAATTGTTCTATGCAATAATGAACATAGGATAAGCATGAAAACAAAAGTTGCACAGAAAGATAAAACCAGTTAAACATTTCAAAATGGGACAGGCTAATAGATATGGGCAACGAGTTATATTGTAATCTTTCCAGTTCACAAGGTCTCATACTATTTGGAGACAGAAACTGCCATTAGCTATTTTAAGAATCCAAATGACAATTATAAAAGAAGTAAAGTTCTGCCATCACTAGTGGTCATTCTCAAAAAGATAAAGTGAAATGCTACTTTTATGAAAATAGTTAAGGTCTTCTATTACCAAAGACTACTGAAGGCTGCTGAAGTTATTAGTCTGAATTCACTGCTTGTGAACAATGGTATGAGATATGTGCATATCTTGCACACTTTGTAACAATTTGAAAAGGTAATATTCCACAGAAACTGAGAAGAGTTTTGTTTATACTGCATGCCATGATTTTTAGACCTTGCTCTGGTTGAGTCAAAGGATTAATTACAAACAACATTCAAACATTTCTTTTTAGTGAAAATATTATTGGTGAACAGTCATGCTATGTTATTGCTCAATAACCACTCATCCAATTTTTAAGAAGCTGTATTATACCTGCATAGGCTATCAAGTAAAAACTATTAGAATCTTTCCCACAATGTTTTGTTACTGAAGAACATATTAAGGGGATGACCTCAATAACTAACCATAAATACAACTTGTTTGAAGAACAGTACATTCTAAAATCTTCAATGTCCTAGGAATAATCCTAACCTAAATATACTTAACAAATTAATGGCACTAAGGATATGCTTTCTCACTCCTTTGGAAGACAACTGATATGACAAGATGTACATTGTAATACATGTGTTATTTTAAAAAATGATATACCATTTTATTTTCAGCTTTGGAACACCAGCTCCCTTACTGCCAGAAAATATGAACTGTAATTTTCGCTACTCGTATTACAATATCCAAGGAAATGTATGTATGTAATATGTTATTTAATCTTTATAAAAGTGTCACATAATTCCAAGATGCTATGCTGTATTTAATCTGTTACAGATTTCTGGAAGGAATTGTGACTCAGATTTTATGCAATGCATAAGAAAAAGTCAGAGATTCAAGACCTGCCACATCGAGTTAGGACTGAAAATAATCCAAAATGAAACCCTAGAGAATTGTAAAATTCCTATTGCATTACATAAACCAAAATTTGGACTCAGCATAATGTACTTTCTAAATTCCTCTTTATTATTATTATTAGTATTCATATTCATCCTATCCTTCAATTCCTAAATACACTATTGCCAAAAGTATTCCGCTCACCCATCCAAATAATCAGAATCAGGTGTTCCAATCACTTCCATGGCCACAGGTGTATAAAATCAAGTACCTAGGCATGTAGACTGTTTTTACAAACATTTGTGAAAGAATGAGTCGCTCTCAGGAGCTCAGTGAATTCCAGCATGGAACTGTGATAGGATGCCACCTGTGCAACAAATCCAGTCGTGAAATTTGCTCGTTCCAAAATATTCCACAGTCCACTGTCAGCTGTATTATAAGAACGTGGAAGTGTTTGAGAATGACAGCAACTCAGCCATGAAGTGGTAGGCCACATAAACTCGTCCAATATCAGTGTGTGACATCACAAATGTGCTTCTAGAAGAATGGTCAAAAATTCCCATAAACACACTCCTAAACCTTGTGGACAGCCCAGAAGTGTTGAAGCTGTTATAGCTGCAAAGGGAGGATCGACGTCATATTGAACCCTATGGATTAGGAATGGGATGTCACTTACAGTAAGTTCATATGCAAGTAAAGGCAGGTGAGTGAATACTTTTGGCAATATAGTGTATTAGTGGACTGCAAGTTCTCTTAAATACTTAAATCTTATTTGTGATTTGTTGACCTTCTGACCTTCAACAAACGACCTTATTATTTCTTGCAGACATTTCATTACTCAAAATAGGTAACATAATCAGTGCTAGTAAATATGGGGTTTACTCTCAGTTTATATTCTAATGGATTGCCCTGTCAACTGTTGGTGGAAGTGATCTTGGAGATTCTTTGGTTGGGCTGTTTACTGCTGACTTGTTAGCAGTTCCTACTGTGTTTTCCCGGGTCTTATTTTCTTTTCCTGTTTAAATGTTTTATTCATTTTCATTTTCAATTTTGTACATTCACTTATATACTGGATATTTGCAATAATAATAATAAGAAAAGAAAAACCCCAACCTAAACACAACTCATAAACCCAACCTATCACTTTCATACACCCCTTCTTCTCCCCCTCCAACTTTCCTTTCTCCCTCCAACGATCACCCCTCCTACTTCCCTTTCCCCTCCTGCCTTCCTTTCTTGCCTTCCTCACCCTCCTTCCCCTCTCATCCTCCTTACATTCCCCTCTTCCTCCCTCCTTACTTCTCCCTCTTCCTTTCCTCTACTTCTCACTATGGTGCATTTCTCTATTCCTTAATCTATTCAGTTACACTAAAAAGAAAAAAGAAAGGAAAAAAAGAAAAAGAAAAAAAGAGAAAAATAAAAAGAAAAGATAAGGATCAACAGTATACAAGTGTATTCTTCTTGTTCTATATATTGAAACTATATCTCCACCCACCCACCCACCCACCCACCCCCAATGAACCCCCCTCCCTAACCCCCTCCGACTTCCCAGGTCCCACACCCGGCACAGTTCAGTACCATTCACCTTCAAAATATCTTATTAACAATAATAATGAAAATAAAATAAAAAGAACACTCCGAAAAAGAAAAAAAAAAGAAAAAAAAAAGAAAAAACGAAAAAGTAAATAAAAAAAAATTTAAAAATCTTTTGCATTATGCTCAGCCTCCCATCATTCTTAAAATTTAAACAGTGTGAATCATTCCATTTATATTTTGTCCTCGTCCCTTACTTCTTTGATATTTACCCCCATCTTCCTGTAGACTCTCGAGATAGCCTTTCTTAACCTTATATTCAAATATTAGTTTATACAAAAATCAATTTATCTTCAAATACAGAGCAGTCTAATCATACTATCGCTACTCATCTTCCTACCCTTCGTTTCACGTCTCCATTCCTCCCAAGCCCAAATTGCATAAGATTAGGATCTCGCTCTTCACTTTAAAATCCTGAGCTTTTTATGTTATACTTCAAGCATGTAAATCCGTAAAATGTGTGCCCAAAATCCATACCAGTTCGTTCAATCCCAAGATCCCTTCATCAATATCCCGCTCCACCTTCCTTTCTGCCCCACTCCTCCCAACTCCATTCATCCCAAACCGCAATTCAAATAAATCTTAGTCCCCGCTTTCCTCACAGAAAGCACTTCATGCGCAGTTTGGATTGAGATTCAAATAAGTCTTGTAAAAGTCCCGTATAATATCTGTCTAGAATAAGCAATGCTTCTTTCCATTCCTCATCAGTACACAGCTTTACCATTTCATACCAAACAGAAATCCTAAAGTTTTAATCAGTCCAAAAGCTTAGAAAGTATTTTAAAGACATCGCTGGATCTATATTCTTTACTTTTCTGCCCTTTCGGAAAGAGAAGGCTACCCTCTCCCTTATAACCACGTGTCCCGCTGCTTTGAAAATATGACTAAATCCTCAGTTTCCGCTCTTCTGCCTCTCCAGTAGGGGGGGAACAACTCCCTCCTTCTTGTAACCAAGTGACTTGCTGCTTGTCTTTCCTTCACCTTGTCCTTCCGCATTTCCGAGTGAGTCAAGAAGCCCCGCCTTCAGAGTTTTATAATAAAAGTCCCGAGCTTCCGAAACAGAATTAATACGAAATCTTTGATTTTCAAATGTAACTGTGATTCCAACTGGAGCTTCCCATTTATACTGTATTTGACGATTTCTAAGTTCTTGGGTTAAAAAAGTATAGCCTCTCCTTGCTTGCAGCATCTGGAGCGGGATTTCTTTAAAAACAAACAAATAATGGCCATCGATTCGGAGCCTGTTATTGTAAAACTTTTGAGTGATCGCATTTCTGGATTCTCTTGTGAAAAAGTATATAATTATGTCTCTTGGAAGCTGTCGTTGTTCTGCTACACACGAATTCTGGCGATAGATTTTTCGAATATTCCAATCAAAATTGAGTCCCGGACCTCCCACCGCTTGGCTGAAAGCTTCTACAAACGTCTGTTTCAAGTTCTCTCCTTTCTTTTCAGGCAGTCCTCTGACTCTTATTGCAGACGCCTTTCTGTTATAATTTATCATTGTAAGTTGTGTTTGAGTATCTCTAATCTCTTGTTGTAATGCTTGGATATTAGAAGTCAGATTAAAATTAGCCTCCTCCAAAGTTTCCAGTTTAGTCTCCATTTCTTCGATATAATCTGTCAAAGTAGACGTAACTTCAAACATATCCGCCTTTATTTGGGCAATTTTAGTCTGTATTTTGTCGCATAAATCCAGCACAAATTCTTTAATTTCTTGTTTAAAGTCATTAATTATTTGGAAGAAAAGCTCCTGTGTCAAGGAATCTCCAGTAGGTGGTGTAGGAGACAAAGGCAGCGGTTTACTAACAAGTTCTTTAAGCACATGCGGGGGGGATTTTTTTGCCTGCTTAGACCTGGGAGGCATTATAGATAAAAGCTGAGAATAAACAGATAAACAGTGTCTTCACCTGGTCAGTTCTCAATAAATTATTTGTAGATTTTGCTTGTTAATGAGTAGCAGTCTCCGGGGAGATAAAGCCGGTTAATTACGTCATCAATCACCAACACAGTAAAAACGCCATTTTGTATCCCAATTGCACAAAGAAGTTTCAAAGGAAAAACCAGGCTGGTGTTTAGATAGTTATAAAAAAAACATCACAGGAGTGAGACCCGCTCGTGTTAGCCTTAAGTTGCTTTAAACAATTTATCATTGTCCTGAGTGGGGGGGTCGCCTGTCTAGGGCTGCAAAAAGGCAGCTGCGAGGAACTGGCTGGAGATAAGAGCTCAGTTACGCTGGATCTCTTCTCCGTTCGCAGCCCAAAAAAAAAGAAGGGGGGCTGTGAACTACGAATAAATCCTAGCACCTGAGCTTCTGCCTGCCCCTTTCTGCCAGAAAGGGGTGATATCTATTGATCTTAATTAGATATACAGACCAGAACTCTGAGAGGGGCTCCGTTGAGCTCCTTCGGCGACAGGCTCCTCCCACAGGAAGCAGGGTCTTATTTTCTTTTGACCCACAAAATATGACTTGGGTCTTATTATCAGGGGAGGGCTTATTGTTTTGGGGTTGCCGGGTGGCTGCTCTCTTGCAAGTGGGCTCCCGAAGAGCCAAGCACAGCCTCAGGGTTGAACAGCTGTGCTGTCGCAGCAGCACTACATAGCAGCCATGAGGTAATCACGTTCATGAGCAGCCGCCCGGTAACTCCCCTTTCCAGCCGGGCACAATTCCATTCACTGACCTAAGGGTATCACCAAGCCGCAAGAGCGCCCGTTCACAGCCCTCCTGCTCCCGCATCTTGGTACCTTTGGAATGCTCCTAGGTCAGTGAATGGGGCTCTCCATAGCTGGAGAGGGGGGTTGCATGAGCAGCTTTTCCGCTCCCCGCTCACGGACCTCCCAGGCTCACGATGCCTTTGCCTAATTCTCCCTGCAGAATCAGGGCATCTCTGTCATTGCTGCTGCTGCCACATGGCTTTTTCTGCAACTTCCAAAGCATGGAGGTAGTATGCCGAGTCTTCCAACAGTTGCCACTCTGGGAGTACGCTCTATGGTTGTATGCTCTGGAAGTACGCTCTGCTGGCAGCAGCCGTTCGACCTTGAGGTTGTGCCTGGCTCTTCGGGAGCCAGCTCGCAAGAGAGCAACTAACTGGCAACCCCCCTCTCCAGCTGGGCACAGTGCCACTCACTGACCAAATAGTATCCTGAAGGCACCAAGCAATGCGAGCCTTTGCCCCCCACCTCGTTCCCACAGCTTGGTGCCTTTGGGATACCACTAGGTAAGTGAGCGGCGCTCTGCCTGGCCAGAGGGGGGGTTTGTCCAGGGGGCTTATTTTCATGGGAGGGCTTACATTTTTGTCCACCCAAAAATGTGGCATGGCCTTAATATCAGGACATCAGGGAAACATGGTAGATTAGGGTATTGTTTACTTGATTGTTAGTCAGATTAACTGATGGAGTTAATCTATCAATCTAGGTGCTGATTGCAGGTGGGGAGGTGTTTTGGTCTTTTCGTCCCCTTTTTGGCTTGTTGATTGTCTCTTTTGCATAGTGTGTGTGTGTGTGTGTGTGTGTGTGTGTATGTATATTTTCGTAGATTTTCACGGGTGTAGGTGTGCTGATCTTGTTGTATTCGGGTCTTTTCCCATGATTTGGTCTAGGATGGTCACAGTTTCCCAATTGAAACTATGGTTAAACCTCTTCATGTGTTGTGAAATTAAAGAGTTTTCATCATGTCTTTTGACTGCTAGTTGGGGTTCATAGATGCATTCTGCCAGTCTTCTGCCTGTTTGTTGTGCATAGTGGCTGTTGCTGTCATTACTCTGTATATTGTAAATTACTCCTGTTTTTTTCTTCTGGAGCTGCTGGGTCTTTTGGTTTCCTTAAGAGGTTTTAAAGTACTATTGTTCGCATGTGCCACACTGATTCCATGAAGTTGTAGTAATCTACTGGTGGTTTCTGAGATTTTCTCAATGTTTGGTAGTGTTATTCTTTTAGGGTTTGTGTTAGTTGTGCTGTTTTGGGCTGAATGGTCAGGAACCTTTTGATAAAGTTGTGTGGATTTAGTTGAAATATGTTGTAGATGCTCTATTTCCTTTTTCTGCTGTTCAGGGTTGCTCTAGTGAGTTGTGGTGGTTTAAATAAGGTTGTCACACAACTTCTTTTATCAGACATTGGGTTGTTGCTTTGGTAGTACAGCACTTGATTGTTGTGGATGGCTTTTCTGTACACATGTTTCTAGTTTGCCATTGTGTTCTCTTCTGATCAGGATGTTCAGGAAGGATAGTGGGTTTTCTCTGGTAAACTGGATTCTTTTGAAGATGCTGTGGATGGTACTGAGGGTGTTCTCTAACTGGCCTTTTTTTATCATGGTGAAGATGTCATCTACATATCTGGATCCCTATTTTGTGGAAGGGCTATGACTTCGAGGCATTGCATAATGATCTTTTCTATAAGTCCTAAAGGTGGCGATCTCATAGGTCTACCTTTAATTTGTTGGTAAATTTGTCCATAATATTGGAAGCATGTGGTTAGGCTGACATTTGTGAGATCCATAATCCTGGATGTTTCAATTGGTTGAAATTCAATAACACTGCTATACATCAAGAACATCTCAGAAATCACCAACAGGCTACTACAAATATATGGAATCGGTGTGGCACACAAGTCAACTAAAGCCCTTCAAAACATCTTAAGTAAACCAAAAGACCCAACAGCCCCAGAAGAAAAAAAAACAGGAGTACAACATACATTGCAATGACTGCAACAGCTGCTACATAGGATGAACAGAAGAATGGCAGAATATATCCATGAACACCAAATAACAGTCAGAAGACATGATGAAAACACTTTATTCTAGTGGCTTTAATTTCACAAGCTACAGACAGATTTAACCATAGTTTTAATTGGGAAACTGTGATTATCTTAAACCAAGCTGTCCAAAAATACTAGGAAATTTCTAGAAGCCTGGCACTCTGACAAATTAGCTATAAGTAGGTACATAGGCATAAACAATATAAATTATGCAAAAGAGACAACCAACAAGCCAAAAAGGTAACGAAAAGACTAAAATAGACCAGCCATCAGCAATCAGAGGAGCATAAACTCCAAGATTAACATCAGACTAACGATCAAGTAAATATCCCAATCAAGAAACTGCCAAACAAGCCAACACCAAACAGCCCAACCAAAGAATCTCTAAAACCATCCCCACCAACACGGACAGGGCAATTCACTAGAATATAAATTGAGAGCAAACCCCACTCCTTACTAGCACTGATGATGTTTTCTAGTTTGGATAATGAAATGTCTGAAAGAAAACAACAATCTCAGAGAGTACCAAGGATCTCTCATTTTAACCCTGAACTACAAATATTCTCCTTTATTGGAATCTTATCTGCCAACTAGTCTTCCAATGCTTTATCTATTCAAGCACATGACCTTACATTTGAATATCTTTCTGTCAGATTTAATATGCATATATTCCATCTCCATATATTCCAAGTCATTTATAAAAACATGAAATAGCATTTTCAATGGCCATTGGGCCATTCAATTGGGCGATTGGACCAGCACCAGGTTATCAATATTTCCCCTCCAGGAAGCTATAGAACCACTTATGAGCACTCTTTTGATGTATTTATTCAGTACATATTCAGCAAGTGTTTCAGATCCTATTACTGTCTAGTCTATTTACCCACCCAGTATCCTAACATTATGCTATACTACACCACAGAATTCCTTTCATCTGCCAAACTAGTCACTTTGTAATTGAAAAAAACCTAAGATGAACCTAACTTGTTCTCGACAAATTCATGCTGACTTCAGATAATGATAGCAATTCTTGGCATCATAGCTTGTTGATAATCTGTTCTATTGTAGATTGCCCATTAGATACATTAAACTAGCTGTAATTTCCTGGGTCAATCATTTTCACCTTTTTGAATATTGAAATTATATTTGTTCTTCAAACCTGTTACCAATTCTCCAGAAGTTATCAGGTACATACAGCATAAATCTATGCAGAATATAACCATCAAATGTAAACATAAATACAAGCTATGTCCTGATACAATAATATATTTAATGTTGATACCAACACTGATACCGGTAACTCTAACATTTGTTTTCTTACCCTGGTAATCTTGGTTTGCATTTTCTTTGACACAGATAATAAATAAGCAATCCAAGTATAATCAATAGTACTCCAACAGCAATCAATCCAGTCAAAAGTCCTATAACATCAATCTTCTCTGCTGCTTTGCCATCTGCACATAAAGAAAAGACTGTTAAATATATTCAACCATCTCAGTGTTTTCTGATCTACCTTAAATCACACTTTAATCCAGTATTGCCAGAAAATGTGATCACAGTATGCCAATAAATATAAGGAACAAATTCCTTAACTTATTCCCTAGATTTATAAAAGTAATATATCCATTATGCATCTTTTCAAGTACAATTACAGCTTTTAAATGCTAATGAATTAGGTGACAAGTAACAATCAAAGGTGACTTCTGTACAAGAAACTCTCAAAACTTGCTGAAGCCCAACCACTTATTCATGGAGATAGTGTGACTAGTTTTAACAGGTGTGTATGTGAGAGAGAGAGGGAGAGGGAGGGAGAGGGAGAAGAAGGAGAGGGAGGGAAGGACAAAGAGAGAAACAGACAGAGAGACACAGATAGTTGTCTCATTTTTTTTCTATGCTTTCATTTCTAGTAAATGTTGGTGACTTTGTATGACAATTTTCTGGCCTTTAGGCAGGAATATCCAAAGATCTTTTCCATCTTTGTAAGATGGAAAAGTAGAACTCTGAGTGCCAAGCAAATCTCTTAGCTTTTCCATTGTGAAAATTCTTGGGTATGAGGTTTCTCCCCACAAGCTGTAGCAATTGAAGGCAGACAGGAGAAAGGAAAGAGGACAAAACAGTGGCTTCTTACCCCTTGCCCGCTGCAGCAATAGGTCATGTCCCATAAAGTATCTTAACCTTAACTCAGTCAACACAAAATATTCCAGCTGAAGAATTCTCAAAACTGCCCAACTGGATAGATTAGGACATGTCAGGAGTTCAGCCTGAGCAGTGGTAGCCTATCTTAAGTATCTTCTATTAAGAAATTCTTGGAAGGGGTCAACCAAAAAGGTTTTATATTGATACTCTTCAAATATGCACCAGTAACATAGGAAAGATCTGGGTAGGAAATTCAGATGGGGGAACACTTGTACAAACTATTGTAGAGGCAGATTTTGCTAACACAATGTTAAAATTTCTGGAAATACTTAACATTTCCATACATTAGTCCACAGATAGTTCAGAACTTAATGTAGTATATGATTTGTATGATCACAACATACGACAGAGCAGATAATGGCAGGAAATTAAACATCTGAGTTAACAAAACCTTGTCCTTCTATGCATTACTAGTTTGAGAGAAAACACTTTTCCATATATAAAATACAGCATATAAAAAAGAAAATGCCAAGTCATAATACTGTGAATACTCTTTTCTAATATAAATGTAATCATTTTTGCTGAACAATGTTTGTGTCAACAATTCCTTTATTCTGCTGTGTGCATCAGAAGAACCACAACAAATTTCTTGTTGAAGATGAATACACTGATTACAGCTTGGATCTCTTGTCTGCTATATCCACTGGAAAAAACAGCTGTCATTCATCATATACAGAAGAATAAACCAAGATACTATATGTCAAAATAATTTTAACAGATCATATTTTGTTTTTGTCTTACCTGTTTTTGAGCCAGGACCTCTAAGAGTATATTCAGACCAAAAAGACATCTAAGAAAACAAAAATATGTGTTTAGATTATGTGTACATGAGCCTGACCAAGTTTGGCTTTATATATATATTTAAATTAGACAGATGAACTTTTAATTGTACTTGCTTTCAAATGTTAAAAAACTAGACATTAAATGTATCAATACGTCAGTAATTTTGTTTAGAACTTATATTGCACTGGTCAAATGTCAACTTCTATTGACATTTTTGAATTTGAAATTTCAATTTGCCTTTGATATTGAGGAAGAGGAAGACAGGAGAGATGTGATATTACATTTTAAATAAATTATTGTGACTTACTTTAGAAGCAAATTGAAATAGTTGGATCATGACAATTATTGAACCTTGTTCCTAGAATAAGACTGTTGCACTGAATGTGTTTGTTTCTCAAAGTGACAGCTCTGTTTATTTGATTTACATTCCATATTTATAATTGAGTGAATATTCAAACACTGTTTCAGGGATATTACATTTTACCAGCATCCAGGGTACCATAATATGTTTGAAAAAGGAAACCGTTTTCACAAGAAACACACATTTTCCTAGAAAAAGTACTGCATAGAATATGATTGTATGAACACCGCTGGCCTTAACTGGATAGTGTTTAGGATTTTTTTACGTCATCCACATATGATTTTTACAAATCACATCCTTAGTGCCTTCATACATTTGCAGTATGAGTTGAGATCCATACTTTTCTAGATAAATATAAAAATAAATAAATATCCACATACCTACTACACATTTCAAATCCTTTTCTCTGTAAGACAATGACTGGTAAATGAAATGGTAGGTATCTTGCCACTGTTAAAGTGATCACACCAATTTTGAAAGCCAGTTTTCTTAATCCCAAGAAAAATAAATATTCCTATTTCACATGTGTTTGGATTTATAAAGACATTCATGTGTATATTTGATAACCACTTTCTAAATGGAATGGTTTCCATCCCTGCATGACAGAACTTAGAATAACTTTAGAATAACTTTGTCTCTTTGAATGTACACTAATTGGCATACATTAAAATGAAATTTCATTGCATACAGCTCTCAAAGGATCAGTTCAAACAATTAAAGAACAAGATGACCAGGGCTAACTTAAAAGGCTTCATTATTAGGGTATCTAAGAAAAGTTAACAGCTGCTCCTATGCAGAGTATGCTGTTGACTTGTTATCTATCAAAAAATGTATATGTCAAATGTTCAATAGAATTTGTAAGTTAAATAATTACTGTCTTTTTTGAATCTCCAAAAATTTCCCTTGCTTCCTCAAAATTGCATTGTTCTTCATAGCATTCTCTTTCAAGATCTCCTTGGGTTATTAGTTCAAAGTCAAATCGGTTGTATAGAAGATGTCGTCCAATGAATAAATTGGCTTTCTCTGCAAGGATGAATACTAAAATATAGTTAAAATAATGTTAATATGTTAGAATGCCAAGGATTTGTTAAAATATTTAAAACTCCTCCCCACTTTATTTCGTTTATAATTCTTTGTATGCTCATTATTTTATTATTGCTACATTGAAAAAGTCAAGGTACCATTCAATGAATGTTTTTAATCACACTGTTTTCCAAGTCACTCCAGAAAACCACATAGTCACTGTAGCTTAAATTATACATTATTTTTTCTACATTCCTGCAACCATGGCAGCATGAAAAGATGCCAGATGCAGCCTACATGCCACTTTTTAACTTGTCATTTATTATAGAACTCTGTGTATTAAAGTATCTTTTACTTAAATATTACAAGGTATGACAATAACATAAAAACACTTCAAAAAAACCCACCTGCAATTTCAAAAGATGTAAAACATAATTTTTTGATCAAACAATAGAAACAGAAGAGCTGATAAGCACAGTATTGTTTAATAGTCTATTTTTAAAGTTATCTCCATTTTTCTATAAAATGCAAAAGATTGGGACAAGCTTTGTTTAGCAGCATTATTTATTCATTCCTTTAATTTGGCAGTCACTTATGAGTAAAATTTGGAATGCAAATGTGAAATATGTCTCCTGTAATTAAAGGTCTCAAAGTTGAGTTTCTATGTTTCTCACTTTTGCCTTTATACCATGAACGACTGGCTTGCTTGAGAGTTTAAGGGGCAAGAAAATCATTTCTAGCTTAAGGAATGGAATCACCCCCTTACTATAATGGTATCACCCACTGTTCCCTTAATTCCCCAGCCAATAATACTATTGAGGCAATTACTTTTTTAAGGGGGAAATCTCACCTAAGTCTAATTCTACAAAATATACCCATCTTTTTTCAATATCTATGTTACATTAGCATGCATCAATATAGATCTGTAGGAACCGTTAGAACTGCATCATCTTTAAGTTACCTATTAGAAAAATATTGTAAGAAGATAATGAGCAGGAAGTTTTTGAATTTGCCCAAAGAGCTATCAAATTTGGTGAGATAGAGTCTGTCAAGGCAACTTTAAAAAAAGTTTATGGATATGGTCAGCAGATTGGCAAATTTCTACCATCTATTGGACAATTTGGCTTGATCTCAGAAAGGTAATGAGGTTACACCTGACTAGTCCTTGGATTTGGTCTGTTTGATTTGTGCTTTTGAATCAGCCTTAAATCCTGGTGACTACAGTAGCTGAACAAGACCTGGCAGTTTTCGTCACAATTTCAGAACTAGCTAGGGCTCTAGAAGCTACAGACATACCTGATGAAGAAATCTGGTAAATGTTTGCCTATATTAAGGGATTAGTAATGATGTTGGTGAATTGTACAAGAAGATGATGTTCTTGGAAGGCTAGATCATGTATTTATATAACTGGCTGTAACATTGTGACATTTAACAAAATATGCTAAAGAGAAATAGCCTTGAAAAAACTGGTTTAAATCCAGATATATATATATATAAAACACATACATACATACATATATCTGCCTAAGATGCAATACAGCACAGGTTCTAATCCCAGTAAGGGTATGGCTAGTTGATAAGAGCTAAATAGCTTGAAATAGATCTATACTAGTCTCCCTTTATTTATTTATCAGCACAAATATTTGGGTTGTAACTTCAAATACATACATGAATACATAAATGAATACATACATACATACATACATACATACATACATACATACATACATACATACATATATATGCTGGTCTTGTTGTATTCGGGTCTTTTCCTGTGTAAGATTGAGATTTTCAATCTCAATTTTACACGGAAAAGACCTGAATACAACAAGACCAGCATACCTACACCCGTGAAAATCTACGAAAACACACACACACAAACATATATATACCTATACATACATACACATATACATATACATATATATACACACACACATATATATCATAGTGTGTATGTATATTTATATATATTACAATGACACTTGAACTCTGATTGAACCATTTTGAGCAACAGCATTTAGATTAGGCTACAGTATACAATCATAATTTTACTTCTTTGATTTTGTCCTTTACATAAGGAACAATTTTAATACAAAAATACAATGATTGATATAAATAAGTTACCTTCTTCTATTTCACCCTTTGATTTCTTGATTGGTATTGAACAGTGAGGAAATGCAGACAAATTTATAAGGAGCTGAAATAGCAAAACATAAAAAAATAACATAGCCTGGTACCTGTCAAGAAGAAAATAATAGATTAGTCACTACAGACTTTAGGAAGAATTAATCTCACTCTAAGAATATCAGACACAAGTTAGCACAAGTCAAGTACAATGAACGCATTGGAAACAGGCTACAGAACTCTCACAAACTAGCCTAACCTGTACAACCATTATGGTTTCAGAATATAAATGGCATTAGACTGCTCCCAGAAATTACACAAGAATCAGAAGGAAGGAGGAATATAACCACTGAAGACATAGACCAAATATTTGTACACCCATCTGCTACCTCATTTCCTTTGTAAAGAATTTTGCATGGCAAAATTGCCTGGCTCACAAAATCCCATTCACAGGGTAAGAGATGAAAGGACATACATGTTCATAGTTATTCAGCATTTTACTGAATGCTGTTAACCAGAAAACATAGCCAAGAATTATGTCCTGACTATGGATTGCTTTCACTAATACCTTGGCGTCAACATACCCAGGTGCTGAAACACACTTTCCTAAGAGACCGTGAACCGAACGGAGGAAGGACCACCTTCTCAAGAACTCTTGGACTAGCTAGCTGCAACTACCACAAGCTTTTTCGAGGCTGGCTGGTGGGGTTCACAGAGAGTTGACTGTATTAGAGCAACTCTGCGAGAAGGAAACTAAGACTTAGCTACGCCTACTAATAACTTCTTAGCTCTCTTTCTCAAGCTAACTTTGTTTTCGGCCAAATCGTAATTCTTAATCCTCAGAAACCCGATTCGGAAGGGCAGCATATACCTTGAACAAGCCGGACAAAAGAAAGTAAGTGAGTACCTTAGGCAAGCGAACGAAAAGATCGTTCGGCTTAAGTCACGCCGCCCTTATTTAGAAGCAGAGCAAATAAACGGACGGGCACAGAAAGACCTTTCGCTGGAGAGACTTTCTTTCGTCACTCGAGGAAATAACACGAGGGGGTGGGAGGCTCAGTCATTTCCTTTTTGCTCACCTTTCTTCCCCCGAGTGGCCTTTCCGAGTGGATACGGCCATTTCCGCGGCCTTACCTGTTGCGTTCAATACTCGGGTGTTATTTATCTTGTCCGCTCCGCGAAGCCATGTTCTCTTTCCTAAACCCGCTTTCGACAGCTGCCGGGGGTGAATGAGAGGGGCTGAGAGATCATATCACGCCTGCTGCCTTTGTAACCGCCCACCTCAATTCCGGGCGGGCTCCGGAGGGTTGGAAAGAGGACTCAGCTGCGGAAGGGAGCGCATATTTAAACGTTTAACTCAGTTCGTAGTCGGTGTGAGAAACGAAGTTTTACCTAAAGTGTTGTCTCCTGGAAAACAAGGCGTTTTGCTGTCCTTGTTTCTCTTTTTGCGCAACGCGTTCAACCCACGCTGGTCGGAAGTTGGATACAGGTGGCGTTGTGCTGTGATTTGATAAGACTGTAATTTCAAATAAGTTTAGCGCTCATTAAGAGGTTACTTGTACAGTTGCAAAACTACTCGCTGAAATAAGCTACGATTTTATTTCTAATTCACTTTATATTAATTTGACTAGTAGGGTTGTCATGGCAAGTTAACTTTTAAATTTAGGATGAATCCGAGCATGTCCTGCTGCTTGAGGAACAATAAAATCTGGTCAGCATAAAATATAAACTGCTGGAATACTTCAGCCTTGTTGGACCTGTGAATGTGTTTTATGAAAAATATGAAATAAGTGGTTACATTTTCTTCATTTGTTGTCAAATCTTCTGGAATTATTTACTAGTCCAGTTGAAGACACCACCAATAAGCTTCTTTCCTGTACAATTTATACTAGTCCAAAGACTGGAAATGCAGTGGTCACACACCGAATTATTTACATTAGCTCTGAGAATATGAGCTTGTGTTATTTGCATTTTGTCCTTTGACCCACTGAAAATTTAATCCATAATGTTGTTTTAAATTTAGTTGTGATGGAAGGGTGAGTAAACACAAAAGATAATGACATTTGCACCAATTATCTTTTGTGCAACTGTTGAATTACACAATGCTTGTAGACTAGTTGAATCAAATGTATTATGCTTGCTTTAAATATGAACCAATTCCATCCTCCTCCCTTATTCTGAAAAAAAATTAGGATTATATTTTGGGTTCTGTGGCACTTTTTTGTACTGCCTTCCAAATTTAGATTGAACTGGGCTAGGATATTGTTACTGTGGGACGTTGTCCTTCCTACTGCATTAGGTTGTTTTTCTATGGCTTTGCTCTGTTTTGACTTACTCCAGATGGCTGTGTTATAAGCAAACAAAGGCATTGTGATCAATGGACCATCTTACCAGCCTCCTTCTCTATGTATGTTTTTTTACACTTACATTCACTGAGAAGCTGATTGGAATTGTAATGCCCTCTAGTGAAATTTTAAAGCAGTTGTGATTGTTAATTTGGATTTAGTTTACAGCGAAGTACTGTAATTCCCTAAGTATCCATTATTGATTCACAAGATACTTTCTGATATCTTTTATTTTTTTAAATTATGCTTATAAAGCAATTTAAAATACTCTAAATGCATTTTAATGAGAGCTATTTTGTTGCAATGGGTCAAGGCATCCAGCTAGACACTGGGAGACTGTGAATTCTAGTTCTGCCTTAAACACCAAGCCAACTGGGTGACTTTGGACTAGTCACTTTCTCTTAGCCCTAAGAAGGAGGCAATGATGAACCCCTTTTGAAAAACCTTGCCAAGAAAACTGCATGGATTTGTCCAGACACCCTCAGAGGATTGGTAATGATTAAATGGCAGATATTTTTTTAAAAAATATCATAAAATAAAATATACCACCAGCAGGTGTTTCAATATAGATTCATCTTGTTGCTATAGTTTGATGATATACAGTAGATTATAAGGAGAGTTAGTTTGGTGTAGTGGATAATGTACTAGGTTGGAACCTGGGATACTATGAGTTCTAGTTCTGCCTGAGCCACAAGCCCAATTATAGGTTTGGGCAAGTTACTCTCTCTCAGCCCTAGGATACAACTGCCTATCTTACAATTGTGACTCTCAAAAGCATATTTGGTGTTACACTGTAGCCATCTCATCAGTTGCCATTTTTCTGTGATCGTCAAGGCTGTTTGACACAGTCATGTTTCCAAGGATGCAACCAATGTCATCTCTCAAGGAATGATGCTCCACTTGTCTCCTGGTTCCTGCCAGATGTAACTCCTTAATAGACAGGACTTGAAGCATATCCCTCCTGTCAAAACTGATGGGATGAGCAGACGCGATCAGAAAGAGGTCGACTGTCAAAACCTGATCCCATGCCATGAAGGGCTTTAAAAATCAAAACCAACACCTTGAATTAGATGTGTAATCAAACTGGCAATCAATAGAACTCACGGAGCAGAGTCACAATATGTGCCATTCTAGGAGCACACTTTAATTGTCCACACTGTCATATTTTGCACCAACTGAAGTTGCTAGATGTTCTTCAAGGACAGCCTGATGTAGAACACATTACCGCAGTTGTCCCAGGAAGTGACCATGGTATGAGTGACCACGAGAAAAGCTGTCAGTCTTACCAGATAGACCAGAGAGGGAACACATCCAGCTAAGCAAAAAATTAGTCTGTTGCAAAGCTACATTAACAGAATTTTGAAAGTCTAAAGTACAATTCTCCTGTTATTTCCTTTACAGCCCAATAAATTAGTCACTGATGAGCCTCTTATGCTGCCCACTATCCAGCTGCAAACTCTGCTGTCTCTTATCTGACCATTCCATAGATAGCATCTCTTCACCTATTTTTTCTGCATACTAGTACAAGAGCCTCTCAATGTAGGAAGGGATACAATGGCACATAGCATGAAGCCCCCTCCTAGGGTACTAGAATTTTATACAAACTGTATTTGGGCCACCCATTAGTATTTCTGGGGTCTCTACTAATCTTCAGTCTGCTTGCTCTGTGTAGTGGGTTCACAGTTTTTTTATTCTATTTTATATACTATTCATATTTTGCTTCTTTGGGTACTGGGCTGATGCGTCACTCAGAAAGCTTTGCATGGATTTGTTGGTTTATATGCTTCACTTATCCCGAGTTGTCAGAGTAGCTATTGGTGGACTCTGGAATGTCTTTGATGTAAGGGAGGTAGTTCTAAAAGACATTAGAGATCATTGCAACCGTTGACTCAGTTGAGGGGAATTCCTGCTCTGGGGTTAACCTGTAATGAAGAAAAGTACACCAGCCAAAATGGACAGGATTGCTCAAAGCAATATAAGGAGGGGGGAAAAGTACCGTATTTTAAACCTGCAGCAGGAAACCATGCCCAGACACTACATTTGCAATAGCAGGGGGTGAGTACAGAATGATTCCATCTGCTCTGCCCTCTGAAAATAGTGCTGGCTTGTTTTGATAATGAGGAAATCAAGTAATGTAGCTAATGTAAGAGTCAGATGGAAGAATCAGATGCTCAGATTGTATGACACATACACTGTTGCAACTATATTGTTTACAGATTGCATATTTCCAAACCAAACTGAAAAATTGAGAATTGATTTGAACCTTAGTGTCTTAAATACATAGATGGAGGTCAATGTTCTTCTGTCTAAACTGTTTAAATTTTGCAGCAGAGATTCTTCTAATTTATTTGCCTTTGAAAAGTGTGAGAAAACCGAGAAGCCTTTTTCTACTTGAAATCTGTCAAACCACCACCCATCTAACTAGAGGTCTTTAAGAAAATCCTAAAGATTTATCTGCATTCCAATGCCTTTCCTAATTAATATTTGCCTTTGGTTTATTCTAGATAAATATGTAGAGTCATAACCTTAAAACTGAAAATTAATTTAGAAAATTATTTTGACAAGACATTCCTATATTAATGAAGAATTATTTTCATTAATTTGAAAACCACAACAGAAAATTAGTTTCACTCCCACATTTTAATGAAGAAATAAAGCAGCCATTTTCATTTCCTGTTCTAACATATATGCCATTTTTGATATATCTGGGAATAACTCAGAATGGTACTTTGATTTCTTATCAGGTAAGAGAAGACTTGGTACTCCAAGATCAAAGAAAACACAGTTTCAAAGACACCTTATGTGTTTGTGTTAAAAAAATATATGCATAAGATACATGAAACTGCTTATGAAACTCAAGAATTTCACCAATAATTTATCATGATAAATAATCATCTTAATTATTCTTTTTTTTGGAGATCATAAGTGAATGTTTTATTTATATCACCAAATGCATTCACTTAGCAGAGTGAGGATATTAGCAAGCTTGGGAAAATCTCAGCATTTGCAGCAGAGGATGAAAAAGTTGTTGGTTTTTTTGTTTCTAATGTTTCTAAAATGGTGCTGTATATCTGGCACCATTTATTACCCACATAGCCACATTCTGTTCCAATTGAAGTTTCTAAATGCTCTTCAGGAGCAGTCCCATCAAGACCATGATACAGTAGTCTAAACAAGAAGTTACAAGGGCATGAATTACTGTGAGAGGGACCTTTCAGTCTAAGAATGGGGACAGCTGTTGTACCACCCAACATGTGTGCAAAAGGTCTCCTAACCAAAGCTGCTACCTGTTTTTTGAACAGCAGTCACAAGTCTAGGAGGATCCCAGATTGCTCTGAGTGGTGCAACTCTATCCAAACTAAAGATAGAAAAATTTCTTTCTTTCTTTATTTTATTTATTAATTAGACTTATATACCGCTTCATAGGGCTTTCAGCCCTCTCTAAGTGGTTTACAATTTTTTTTAGCAAATTGAGTCAGCAACTTGCCCCCACAATCCGGATCCTCATTTCACCCACCTTGGAAGGATGGAAGGCTGAGTCGACCTTGAGCTGGTGAGATTTGAACCGCTGAACTGCAGATCACAGTCAGCTAAAGTGGCCTGCAGTACTGCACCCTAACCACTGTAGAACCACATTTGCTAAATAAATTATTTATTTATTATTTATTTATAAGTATATTTTATATATTTTATATATTTTATATATTTATCTTGTCTTCAAAGGGTCCAAATACCTACAGCCACTCTGTCTTGCTAGGATTGAGTTGGATCCCCATCTGGTCCCCAACAGCCTCTAGACATTGGGATAGGACGTCCATATCATCATTCAAAGGGCTTCCTCTTTCAAAGGGTTAACTACTACCCAGATCCACCCATATGTCTTCTCCTACATGAACTTAATTAGCAAGGGCACAATCTAAAACACAAGGGGCTGAACTAGCAGTTGAGGGGGGGCCTATCACTTCTTCAGGTTCTATGGGCTCAAACGCTTCCCAAATCAGCTTGCAACCACCTCCATTGACTCTCCTATAAGGCTGAACTCCAATACCGAGCAAATACAAACAGTTTTTGCCTGCCAAATGCACAGAACATTTCTCACAGCAACGCTTTAGGTGAACTTCCATATTAATTCCTCCTAGTAGGGACCAAGTCATCCAAAACACGGCTGCTGCGTGACTATTGGCAGACGCAATAAGGGAGGGAAATAATTACATTCCACCACTTTTACCACCACTTTTGCATTGCTTCCCAAGTCAAAAGAAACCTCTGAATGATCAATACACATTTTTAATATAAAATACTATAAAATTCAATTGAAGCAGTCTTCTGCTTGCTAAAACTGCATGCTCTTACTAACTATATGGCAAGCAAACATAAGGCATTTGAAACAGGAAGGCTTCCATCCCTGCTCATCCTTGAGAAGCCCCACTCCAGCTTCCAAGAGCAGCAGTTTGGGCTGCCCCTCCCCCCCCACCATCAAGTCAATATATCCATTGACCCACAAGAAGGAAATGCTACATTTTTACTATATCAAAATGGAAAACTATAGAAAAGAGTGCTAATTGGGCTTCTTTTATAAACACACCCTTTCTTTCCCTTTCTTGTTTTCCCTTTCTTGTTTTCCCAATTTTAAGGCTTCCTTTATTGTTATTGTTTTTGTTTTTCCCGCCAAAATTCTATCCACGTGTTCTTGGTCTAAATCTCTTTCCATCCTTCTCAGAAGATCCATTACCTCAGGAGAGATCACCAGGGAAACAGCATGCTGCGTAAGAAGCATCTAATTTTTCTTCATCAGCCCACTTTTCCTTTTGTACTTTGTAAAAAAAATACGAATGCATAAGTTTCCATACTGTTTAAACCCGGCATGTTACCATTTGGGCTCAGCTGATAAATTAATCTTGTCCGGCTTAAATATGTTTTGTGTGTGTGAAAGAAATATATTTATCTTGATTTAATTAAATTAAGTCTGGAGGGGGTTGGAAATCCTAGCTAAGAGATGAATTCAATTTGACTCACACTTTCAGGAATACACAATTCAGAATACTGCCAGTCAGGAGGCAGCAGCAGGAAATAAAAACATTAGGCCTTCAAGGTTTTGCACTAAGGGGTGTCTGTGTGTGACTGTGAACGAAAGAGAAATATACTATTCTACCTAATGGGATCAGACAAGAACTTAATTTTTCACCTTGTCTCCCCAGTTTATATCAGTTCATTATAGCCTACAGGAGGTCTGAGGCCTATCAATCTTGCTGATCCTAGAAAACTGGATTAACTGTTTATTTTTCTTTCTCAAGAATATAATTAGAAGGTGAATGCAAGGAGCATTTTTTTATTTTGACTGATGGTATTCTTAAAGCATCCCTCCCCTCTATATCTGTGTTTTCAAATGTAGGTGTTTCTTTCAGCTCTGCCATGCAGCTCCTCCCAATGCAAGAAATCATCTCTAAGCAAGAGAATGATTCAAATCCAAATGTGATATTCCTTTCTGCTCTTGTCATTCACTCACTTTCAATTACCTAATTCCTGGATAAGATAGGATCAATTCCTGGTAGCGATGAATCAAAGGAAAAGATTCCCACCCTATTTGTTGAAAAAATGTTCTTTTTTCTTGGGCCAGGTAAAGCTCCTAAGAGCTTGGTCTGACCCAGGTTGAGAAAATGAGCTTCCACTCATGAACCCCAAATGTCTCTCCTTTTTCAACTTTTACATAAAGGTTCAATGTGGTTCCTGGTTCCTTTCTCCACTTAGTCAAGACCACAAACCCAATACTCTGCCTCCCCATTAATTTAAGGCAGGGGTGGGCTTCAAAATTTTTAGCAAGGAGTTCTCTGCCCAGTTGCTGGGTGAGAGTGGCCATGGTGGGTGTGCACTAGTCGGCCTCCTGCACCATGGCGGGGGGGAGGGGGCGTTTTTGTCCTCCCTGGGTTCTGGAGACTTTCCTTGAGCCTCTGGAGGGCACAAATGGCCTCCCCAGGCTTCGGAGGCCCTCTGAAGGCAAGAAATGGGCCTGTTTCTGGCCTTCCCAAACTTACAGTAGGCCTGTTCTTCGCCCTCCCATAGAGGTTCTCCCAAACCCCTGCGAACCCCCAGCAGCCCACCCCTGGTTTAAGGTTTAAGGGTCTGCAGAATCTGGTCAGTCAGACATAACACATGTTAGCAACATTCCTAAAGTGAAAGAACTCCCCCCCCTCCCAAATGCAAGGTATATCTACTTTACAAGAATAAGGAAACTCAAATCACAAACAGATTATTGCTTTACAAGTTAGGTGTCAAACCCTCCATACTTGGATACAGATGAAGTCATAATAAGATAAACATGTGCATTAGAAAATAGGCACTAAGCAATATTTTATTTCTTCTGTTCTATGTGCTAGGTTATACTAAATGGATCAAAAAGTGTAGAATTTAAATCCTGGAGCATAAATCTATATATATTTATATATACATACAGTAAACACATACATACCTATATAGAAACTTTCACAAGTGTGTAGATTGTTTCATTCTTTTCTTATATAAGTTATATATAACATAACTAACCTAGCCGAGTTATACCTATGAACCTTTTGCCAAGCAGCCTATTAAGAATCTGGAGAATTTAGATTACACCCATATTAAGTATGAAGTCAGATACTATTGTTAGACAGGGATGGGAAATACAAATAGCTAAAGATAACTTGCTGTCAGTGCATTGTGTATATTGCCTAGTTCAGTGATGGCTAACCTTTTTTGGATTGTGTGCCAAAATTGGGGGGAGTGCAAGGGGTTCGGGCATGGTTATGCCCACACCATAATGCTATGCGTGCGATGCAGCGCACATGTGCGTGCGACCCTCCCCAGAAATGGCCTTAAAAGGAGGCCAAACTCAGATGGCCAGCATGCACATGCGCACTGGAACTGACAGGGCAATGCCTCGTGTGCCCTAACAAATGGCTGCACGTGCCACAGGTTTGCCATCTGGGGCCTAGTCGGTGGCAGGTAGGAAATGTTCTCTTGTGAACTTCAATTAGACATCCCTACTTGCTTAGAAAAAGATGAATATTCTTGCACGAAATTGGACTTTAATTGCATACTGCAGTTCTGGAAAATATGATATCTTCTAATTATGGATATAGCAATAGGTTCTTTTTTGGAATAAATGTTATGATGTTTTACAATAATATTTTGTTTCTTATTATTCTATAGTATTTTGTGATATTTTTAATAAACCAATGAAAATCTATAATATATATGATAAGAGTTTTTTGGTTGTAGAATTCTCCCCTTTTTTCTACTTTCTTTTGTTTATTAATAATTTTATTTTAAGGATTGTTTGCGTATTATTTACAATGTTATTTTTGTAGTTCTTGGTACTTTGCCTATATTTTGTACTCCTCTAAAATAAAGAGAAAAAAGCATATATATTTCATTGGTTGCGAAATAACTAAATTAGAATAAATTCTTAGTAACATGTATTGAATTTATTATAATTTTAATAAAGTGATTTCTACTTTGCTGACCATGGTGCCTGATATTCACCCTTATCTTAAAGTTTAACAGTGATTCTTATTAAACAAACTTATATAGAAGCCCATCATCTAGAAGAAACCAGGGTGGGACAGCAGTGGCAGCAGGAGGTGGTCATAAATATAAAAAGTCCCAATTTTGGACTTCCTGTGGGAGGAGACAGCGCCGAGGAGCTCAACGGAGCCCCTCTTAAAGTTCTGGTCTGTATATCTAATTAAGATCAATAGATATCATCCCTTTCTGGCAGAAAGGGACAGGCAGAAGCTCAGGTGTTAGGATTTATTCGTAGTTCACAGCCCTCTTCTTTTTTTTTTGGGCTGCGAACAGAGAATGGATCCAGCGTAACTGAGCTCTTATCTCCAGCCAGTTCTTCGCAGCTGCCTTTTTGCAGCCCTAGACAGCCGACTCCCGCACTCAGGACAATGATAAATTGTTTTTAAGATAATACGAGCGGGTCGCACTTCTGTGATGTGTTTTTTTTTTAACTATCTAAACACCAGCCTTGTCTTTCCTTTGAACTTCTCTGCGCAATTGGGATACAAAATGGCGTTTTTACTGTGTTGGTGATTGATGACGTAATTAACTGGCTTTATTTCCCCGGAGACCGCTACTCATTAATGAGCAAAATCTACAAATAATTTATTGAGAACTGGCCAGCTGAAGACACTGTTTATCTGTCTATTCTCAGATTTTATCTATAATGTCTCCCAGGTCTAAACAGGCAAAAAAATCCTCCCCCCTCGTGCTTAAAGAACTTGCTACCAAATCGCTGCCTTTGTCTCCTACGCCATCTACTGGAGATTTCTTGACACAGGAGCTTCTCTTTCAAATAATTAATGACTTTAGAAAAGAAATTCAAGAATTTGTGTTGGATTTATGCGATAAAATACATACCAAAATTGCCCAGATAAATGCGAATATGTTTGAAGTCACGTCTACTTTAACAGATTATGTTGAAGAAATGGAGATGAAATTGGAAACTTTGGAGAGGGCTAATTTTAATTTGACTTCTAATATTCAAGCTTTACAACAAGAGATTATTAATAATCAAACACAACTTACAATGATAAATTATAATACAAAGGCGTTTGCAATAAGAGTCAGAGGACTGCCTGAAAAGAAAGGAGAAAATTTGAAACAGACTTTTGTAGAAGCTTTCAGCCAAGTGGTGGGAGGCCCAGGACTTAATTTTGAATGGAATATTCGAAAAATCTATCGCCAAAATTCGCATGTAGCAGAGCAACGACAGCTTCCAAGAGACATAATTATATATTTTTTCACAAGAGAATCCAGAAATGCGATCTCACAAAAGCTTTATAATAGCAGGCTTCGAATCGATGGCCACGATTTGTTCGTCTTTAAAGATATCCCGCTTCAGATGCTGCAAGCAAGGAGAAGTTATACTTTTTTAACCCAAGAACTTAGAAATCGTCAAATAAAGTATAAATGGGAAGCTCCAGTTGGAATCACAGTTACATTTGAAAATCAAAGATTTCGTATTAATTCTGTTTCGGAAGCTCGGGACTTTTATTATAAAACTCTGAAGGCGGGGCTTCTTGACTCACTCGGAAACGCGGAAGGACAAGGTGAAGGAAAGACAAGCAGCAAGTCACTTGGCTACAAGAAGGAGGGAGCTGTTCTCCCCCTACTGGAGAGGCAGAAGAGCGGAAACTGAGGATTCAGTTATATTTTCAAAGCAGCGGGACACGTGGTTATAAGGCAGAGGGTTGCCTTTTCTTTCCGGAAGGACAGAAGAGTAAAGAATATATACCCAGCGACGTCTTTAAAATACTTTCTAAGCTTTTGGACTGATTAAAACTTTAGGATTTCTGTTTGGTATGAAATGGTAAAGCTGTGTACTGATACGGGACTTTTACAAGACTTATTTGAATTTCAATCCAAACTGCGCATGAAGTGTTTTCTGTGAGGAAAGCGGGGACTAAGATTTATTTGAATTGCGGTTTGGGATGAATGGAGTGTGGGGCAGAAAGGAAGGTGGAGCGGGATATTGATGAAGGGATCTTGGGATTGAACGAACTGGTATGAATTTTGGGCATATATTTTACGAATTTACATGTTTGAAGTATAATATAAAAAGCTCAGGATTTTAAAGTGAAGAGCGAGATCCTAATCTTATGCAATTTGGGCTTGGGAGGAATGGAGACGTGAAACGAAGGATAGGAAGATGAGTAGCGAAAGTATGAAGATAAATTGATTTTTGTATAAACTAATATTTGAATATAAGGTTAAGAAAGGCTATCTGGAGATTCTACAGGAAGATGGGGGTAAATATCAAAGAAGTAAGGGACGAGGACAAAATATAAATGGAATGATTTACACTGTTTAAATTTTAAGAATGATGGGAGGCTGAGCATAATGCAAAAGAGTTTTCAATTTTTTTTTATTTACTTTTTTGTTTTTGTTTTCTTTTTCGGAGTGTTCTTTTTATTTTATTTTCATTATTATTGTTAATAAGATATTTTGAAGGTGAATGGTACTGAACTGTGCCGGGTGTGTGACCTGGGAAGTCGGAGGGGGTTAGGGAAGGGGGTTCATTGGGGGTGGGTGGGTGGGTGGAGATATAGCTTCAATATATAGAACAAGAAGAATACACTTGTATACTGTTGTTCCTTATCTTTTCTTTTTATTTTTCTCTTTTTTTTTCTTATTGCTTTTTTATTTCCTTTTTTTTTTTTGGGTGTAAGGAATAGAGAAATGCACCATAGTGAGAAGTAGAGGAAAAGAAGAGGGAGAAGTAAGGAGGGAGGAAGAGGGGAATGTAAGGAGGATGAGAGGGGAAGGAGGGTGAGGAAGGCGAGAAAGGAAGATAGGAGGGGAAAGGGAAGTAGGAGGGGTGATCGTTGGAGGGAGAAAGGAAAGTTGGAGGGGGAGAAGAAGGGGTGTGTGAAAGTGATAGGTTGGGTTTATGAGTTGTGTTTAGGTTGGGTTTTTTTTTTTTTCTTACGATTATATTATTATTATTGCAAATATCCAGTATATAAGTGAATGTACAAAATTGAAAATGAAAATGAATAAAACATTTAATTATAAAAAAAAAAAAAAAAAGAAACTTGTTCACTGGCAGTGAACAAACTAAAAACATAATATAATCAAACAAATAGCATTGTGGCCCCCAATAAAACTCACATTGATCCACAATCTCCTTGTGTTAGCTCTATCAATATTCTGTCCAGGTCTTTACCACTTCCTAAAGGCTGATAGGTCACTGCTAACCATGTTCCTGGGGAAAGGATGTTCCATAAGGCAAACACTATGACAAAAAAGAAGCTCCAGTATGAGTCTGAAAGCTCAGAAAACAAAATCTCTGGTGATCGACCCAGATTGGATCCTGCAACAATAACCTGTGCACGTATATTCACCTTTGTTCGTGGCAGAAGGCATACTTCCAAGGTCCTACCCGATGATATCTAGCATACTGACCATGGCAGATCTTAGTTTTCTTAGTGTTCTGAAGCAATACAATATATTCAGTTGAGCGCAACAATAGAACATAATAATTTTAGATGTATTTCCTTTTCACTTTCTTATTTCTTCTAGTTCTTTGGTTTTTCCATTTCTTACTCTTGTTCTCTGCTATACATACCTCTAATTACCTTGAATAGGAATGATGAATATGCAGATTCACACTGTGTGTGCGTGAGAGAGAATTGTTTAAGTTAAGTGAAATCTATTCAAAAACAACAAAAATACTAATTTATAAACTTTGAGATTTAATCCACAGTGTCTCCATTTTGTCAAATCTCATATTCATTCTTTTTATGTTTGTTCCCTAGCTAGTTGCTTTAATGTATATATTTGAAAACTAATATTTTAGTACAATAGCTTTAATTTCTTGTATTTTATAATGCAGCACTCTTTCACTTAAACATCTTTTATTTTTTCCAGAGTAGTTGTTTAATCTTTGTACATTAGTGAAAAGTCTTATGGGACTTTAAACACTAACAAATTAGACATTTTCTGTATTTATAATATATGTGTTTAACTTATATAATTGATATTCCTGAACAGTACTGTACTACTAAATGTAAAAACAAAGAAATTGTGTAGTTCATTATAATGACCACTGGATGACAGTATAATATTTAATATTCTAGATAGAGAACTGCAATGTAATGTTTTCTTCAAAAAATTATATTGTAAGTAAAGAAAATAGAAATTGTGGCTCCCAAGTTGTTTGTACCTGTATGAAGCTACATTTTTAAAAAATGATTCCTGTGAAATGTCTCTGAATGGTATTACAGTGAGGTATTTCTTTGGTTGTGTTTTACACAGCAGGCAGTGCGGTTAACTAACAATGTGTAAACAGGGCTAGTGTAAAAGCAGCACCATCTCCTGCTTAAAGAAACAATCAGGAACTTGTTAAGAAACTGTGTTATTCCTACTTTACTTCTAACTTCATAAACTCTGAATTTTGCTCCTCTAAGCTAAATGTAGTACATTTATTTTACACATGCAGTATTAACTAACATAAAGTGAACCGGAATTATTTTATGATCTGTGATGTGAAATTATGTTTGTGTACCAAATTTTGTTAAATAGGAATTCTGATTAATCTCATCTTGATTAGTATTTTACAGTTGTAGAAATTTCCTACAGTGAAATTTGACAAGAGAAGTGTCTGAGGAAATATTATCTAGGAAGAATGGAAATATTTTATTTGTTCATGCAAATTGATGTGTGTTTGTACAATATTTGTATAACAAATGTGTTGTTCAGCCAGTAAGTTGCATTTGATTGCTCGAGACCTCAGGGACCACAACAAGCCAGCCCTCTCCCCATTCTCCACTGTCTCTGAGTCTGCTCAAATCCATGCCCATTGCGTTGATAATACTTTCTAACCACCTCATCATCCCTTCTATTTTTGCCTTCAATCTTTTCCAATGAATCATCTTTTCTCATTTGGTGGCCAAAGTATTTGAGTTTCAGCTTCAGTATCTGTCCTTTTAAAGAACAGTCAGGGTTGATTTCCTTGTATAACAAATTAAGGAATAGCAAACATTTTAGATATATTTGTGTTATATGGAATTCTACATGTTATTGAATTTAGTGCATAATTACTACACAAAGAAAACTTCTCATGGCCTTCACCTGTATCTTTATTATACAGGTAGATTCCTAATTTGATTTTCTTTTCAATGAAGCCTATACTTTGTATCGTTGAATGAGTTTTGAAAGATACTTTATTATCTCTTAATTAAATTGATATAAAGAATAATACAATTTTTAGATTTGGTTATAACATAGGAAGGAACATAGTACATTTTTCTAGCTAGATTGGAACTTTTACTATTTTTTACCTTTTTAATAATTATATGCCATTCCTTGCGAAAATGTTCTTATGAATAATATTAACATTCCTAGTATAAACTTTATATGATAGATTATGTACAATTGTGTTTTGCTAGTCATCTCATCATTGTGAGTCATCTTTGTTCAGAGCATAAAAGTTACTCTGAAAGCAGACTGTGCTGGCACATCCTTCTGCAGGCACCTACTGGGACTGAAGAAGCTGAACATAGATAGGGGGAGTTTTCAAAGAAACCACGTGAGAACTTTGAAGGGAAGCATTTTATGGCAATAATATATTATATAAATTACTTTTTTCAAACACTTTGCTCAGCTCTAGTGCCTAATTGTGGGGTCAAAGTGTAGCTAGTTGAGGAAGAGAAAAGCCAAGTAATATTGTGCAAAACTATGCCAGTGAAGCAGCAACAAGATGAAATTCATAGTATTTTAAAGAAACATTTGCAAAATATGATGTATTTTTTCAGAATAAATATTGCAATACCAAATCAACTATCCTTACCTCAAAATTAAAAGGTTAATTGTTTCTACATTGGTCTGGTGGCTTTTACATATTTTCCAGAAAATGTATTTTTTTACTCCAGTGGTTAACAATACTGTAGCAGTGCCTTAAAAGCCTTTTTTTACACAGAATGCATAACAATGAATTACACTGCTATTTCAGAAATAGCTTGCCCATCTTGCATATAACTCTTGTCCTGTTATCTTACACATTTCATATAATTATTTTCTTTCCCATTTCTTTTAATGGCGTTTAGCATATAATCATAATTAATCTTAACTAAGGCCAGAACTACATATAGTTACAGTTATCCCAGGCAAAATCAGAGGAAGATAATTTTGGGGAATTCATAAAATTATCCTTAAGATGGCAAAATAATTTTAATAATTGCCAGTTGTATAAATTTTACTGTATTGTTATCATTATAACCAGTATATTATTATTGTGTTGTAGATATTTTTTATTTTTTATACAGTTTTGTTATCCTACAAATCAGGGGTGGGTTTCTCGCCCCGTTCCAACCGGTTCAGTTGGAACGGGGCCGGCGGCATCCTCGTGCACGCGTGCGGTGCATGCATGCGTACTAGCGTCTGTGCGATGCTCCAGCTGCTCCTGGAGGATCGCGCAGGCGCTGTATGCATCCTGCGCATGCGTGGAAGCGCAGAACTTGTCAAAACTGGGTAAGGAGCGCGGGCGGGCGGGTGCGCCCTTCGCCGTTCCCGGAAGTTACTTACTTCCAGGTTCGCTGACCAACCGGTTCACAGGGACCGCCGCGAACCGGTTGAAACCCACCCCTGCTACAGATATACTGCAATGAGAGTTTTTTTTGTTCACACTCCAATACAGACCTATGCAAAGCCATCTTTAATGATTCCTTTGATAGCTAACTTAGCCATTATATCAATAGCATCTGATATTTTTTAAAAAAAAATAGACATAGACTTTAACATTTAAATTTATTAGAAGATAAATTACTTCTAGTGTGAATTTCCACTTTAAATTATTATCCTGATCCATAATTTTGATATGACTTTGCTGAAGATGCTTAGTGAGCAGTATTTTAAAAAGCATGAAAACTGCCATGAAATGTGTTGGAAATTCATTTCGTTTTCCTGTAGTTTTGGCGGGAGGGGCTACAACAGGGTTTGTTACAGCCTGAGTGGTCCAGAGACTGAGGGATTTTTCTTAAGTATCCTCCTTTCCCTCTCGGCTCCCAGTTTCCCTCAGTCTTTGGTCCAAGCACTAGCTGTGGCTCCAGTGAGGTACTATTTAATTTGTGATAAAGATTCGATTAATTGGATATTCTAAAATTAATTAAAAACAAATTGCCATCAGAGAGACGTTCCAGTCTCACGGAAGAGAGGAGGGGGCTTCACCTGTAACTCCATGGCCAACCTGAGAGCTGCCTGGTCCTTCTGAGTGCAACGGTGGCCATTTCTCTAATTTCAACACGGCGGCTCAAATGCGGCCTCTAGCGATCACATCTGAAAGCTCTGGCCGATACTGATCGGATATCAGCGCCGCTGCTGCCGGGGCCTCACCGTGGCTTCAAAGACCTGCCGCGGCTTGCTTAGTCATAAGAGGGCACGCCGATTCGGACTCACCAGATGGCGCGGCGTGGCCCATAGAAACAGGAGGACTGCAAAAAAAGCTGGGTGCAGGAGTCTTTCAGACTCAGCTCATCGCGAGGCTAATCCGTCAGAGCCACTTCAAAGTTGCGATCGCCCGATTCTTCACCCACGAGGCGCGGTGGCCATTTTTGGTGCGACCTCGTGGGCGGTTGCCTCTTGCCGTGTTTCCAGCAGCAGCCTGCATCGGAGATTCTTGAAGCCCGCAGGAGACAAGGTGCACCAGGCTTCACAAACAACTACAGCGAAGCCAGAGATCGAGGCCGGCAGGCACCCACAGTCCATCCTCAGACACATGAGTGAGGCATGGCTTCCACAGTTCCAGAACCACAGGCCCAAAGAGATCTAGTGGAGGAGGGCCAGTGCAGGTTTAGGCCCAGGGCAGTGGCCTCCAGACCTACAGCTGACCAGCGCCCTTCCAGAGCAGCCACTAGGGATGAATCCAGAAGGCAAAAAGCCCTAGAAAAACAGCTGGCTAGGGCAGAAATACTGGTGCAGGCAACTAGGCCTGAATCCCCCAGCAGATCTAGATCTCCGATTGGGGCTCGTTTTCAAACATCTGGATCACCTCCTAGGGGTTTCAGTCCTTCCTCTCCCTCTATTTCTCATGCAAGGCCCCGCAGGGAGATGGCCTCCCCTTCTCCTCCCATCTCACTTAGAGCCTATAGGGAAAGGGTGGAGGACAGGAAGGGGGATCCCAGGACTACCTACCGGCAGCCCAACTTGCCCCTCGAGGGCCTCCATCACGGGGCCCTTCCGAGGAGGATTAAATGATTTAGACCAATTGCCAGATAACATCAGGAGACTCATATCTGTAGCTATATCTAGGGGTATTTCCTAGCCCAGAGGACAGTTCTTCCCAAGGGGTGCCCAGACCACTGGCAGTTTCCAGGCGGAGGTTCTCCTCTTCTTCCAGAGGACACAATAATCCTAGGCCTCCTTCCCCTTCAGTGGTCAGTGAGGGTTACATCTTGGGGGAGGTCACACACCCAGACTTGGGGTTTTCAGAGAATGAGGATTCCGCTCCCCCAGAGGCCCCAGCATTTCCAGGGCTTTTTCCACCCCCCGCTTTCAAGCCTATGCTACACAAGGCCAAAAAGACAACTCAGATTGGCATGGGGGCTCCGCCAGTCTCCCAGCACAGGATCCCAACTTGCCCATGTTTATAAATCCCAACACAGATAAAGTGGAGGTCCCAGCCCCTCACCTTTTCCTGGAAGTGGTACAGAATCAGGGGGCGAGGCCTTTCTCCTTGCCAAATCCTGAAGCAATGATAAGCATTATTATAATATGGAGCAGGCCTTCTCCCAGGCTCTGCAACTTCCCACGGTAGATGCCCTGGTTGCCCTTTTAGCTAACGCATCCACAGTAGTCTTGGGTGACATGGCCGATAAGCTGAAGCCAGAGGACAAGCATACGGAGCTTACCCTTCGTAAGAACTTCAACGCTTCTGCCTGGGCCATTAATACGGCCGCGGCAGCATCTTATTTCAACCACACAACGGTCATGTGGCTCCGGCAACTACAGGACCACATCCTGATCCAAGATGAGCGTCTTCACCAAGACCTCACTAAGATCATTTCAGCTACCCAGTTTTCGACGGACACCACCCTGGATTCCATTAAATTTGCATCCAGAGCTCTATCCACCTCTGTGACTGCGAGGAGACTCCTGTGGCTCCCTAATTGCCAAATGGACAACAAGTCCAAATGGAACCTGGCGGCGGCCCCCTTCTCCAGCCCTTTCCTTGATCCCATCCTTGTGGAGAACAAGGATAAAAAGAAGGTCCTACCTTCAAATTCTAAGAAGCCAGACAACCGTTCATCTTCATACCGTAGGCCTTCATCCTTCAGGCCGCCTGACCAGGATTACCGCCAACAGCAGTAAGCCCCCTACAGGTATGATAGACAGAGTCAGCGGCTGTTTTACCAAGATAGGAATAGGTTTCAAGGTGAATCCAAATGGCCCTTTCACAGAGGGGATGGCCGCTCCTTCCGCTGGGGGAAATGACTCCTACCCGAGTCAACCCACAGGCGGTTGCCTGGCATCCTTCGCGGACCAGTGGGATCAGATAACATCAAATGCCTGGGTCAGGTCGACGGCCAGGGAGGGTCTTCGTCTGGAGTTCCTCTCCCCTCTCTCAATGCTCTTCAGGATTTCCCCCCCTCTAGGGACCCAGGAAGATGCTGCCTAATGCTCCTGACAATCCAGCATCTGCTGGACATTCAGGCAGTATGGGGAAGGCCTGTACTCAAACCTCTTTGTCGTCCTGAAGAGCTCCGGGAGATCGAGAGCGATCCTAGACTTGAAGCATCTGAATTCATTCCTGACTGAAACGGTCCAAACCGGTAGGAATCACTGCTTAGGACTAATAAAATTTGGAAATTTAGCATCATCTGGAGAACCAACTATGATAAGAGGAAGAGATAAGAGAAAGAAAAAGATGGTTAAATATTTTTAACGGAGAAGGAATGTAGTACTTCACTGATTCCATTGAAGAAAGTTTATTGAAAAATCAGTGTTTGATTCAATTGAATATTATTTTAATTCAAGCATGTTATAGACTATACCAAAAAATATAGAATGGCATTGTTTGTAGAATACAATAATTGCAAGGCATTGTATGAGATTGCACAAATATTAATTATAGCGGAATAGTAAAAAAAGAAAATTTATATTTTTACTTTGCGATCATTTTAGGTTTTTCCTGCCTCGTTTCAAAATATGTGACTAAGATTAGAGGAAAAGTAGTTTTAATATAGATGAAAGTGATATGCTGGTGTGAGTATGTTTTCTGCACAGTTTGTTCCGCTATGATTTTGAGATAAGTGTACACATTGCTGTGGATGACCAGTTTCTTTGGGATAACCCTATCCCTACTGTGGGCTGTCCTATTGTAGAATTTTTCAACCTTTGGTTAACTGCAACTCTGGAGAATAATTTTGCAGTGTGTCTTTGGGATCATGAGACAGGCAATTTTTTATACTGTTACTATTACTATAATTCAATTCTCAAGGGTAATCTAATTTGCCAATGATCCAAATTTTCAACTTCTAGTTTGAGCAATCTTTTTGTTGCTTTCTTGTTTGTGAATGGAAGGCACATTCGTAGCTTGGCTCCATTCTTCCATGTAGATTTGGAACTTCCTGATAGAATGTCCACTTTGTTATCTTTTCCTTGGCCACAAAACGCAAACATAGTGAAGGAAAAGGCAGGCCATTTTATACTAGGGAAGATGGTAGGTTGTTTCCTAGAAGGAGGGAGCTTACAGCATTTCTAAAAAGTTGCAGAGGTATCTGAAGTAAAATTGATGCTTATTTAAATTTATTTAAATTTTGGTGTAGTGTAAACAATATATTTGAAAGAGAGTAAATAATATATATTGTACTAAATATTATAATTAGTGTTATACAACAATATCACATTGTTGTACATTGTTACATAAACATTACATTGTTAAATAAACATAAACATATGAGCTGTGGTGGTGCAGTGATTAAAATGCAGTATTGCAGGCTAATTCTGCTGACTGCCAGCAGTTCAGCAGTTTGAATCTCACCAGGCTCAAGGTTGACCTAGCCTTCCAACCTTCCAAGGTCCATAAAATGAAGACTCAAATTGTTGGGGGCAACATGCTGACTGTTAACTGCTTAGAGAGTGCTGTAAAGCACTGTGAAGCAGTATATAAGTGTAAGTGCTATTGCTATATTCATGTAGTTTCTCTAGAGATTTCTCCAATCTTGATTTTAAAAAATAAGATGGAATCTTTCTCTTAGGCTGCATCGGTCACATTGAAAATGTTAGGATTTTAAAAGTCAAAATTGTACATAAGATTGCAATCTACACGTTTAATGAAATCGATTCATATATTCTTTGACAATTTAAATCTATAGACATGAGCGGTTATGAGGACCCAGATTGTTGGGGGCAATATGCTGACTCTCTGTAAACCGCTTAGAGAGGCCTGAAAGGCCTATGAAGCGGTATATAAGTCTACTGCTATATATTGCTATCCATGAGTGGTAAATAAATATTCATTAAAAATATTAAACACATAAGATTTTATTCAAGTTGTACCAAGATATTGTAATGTTTTAGAAAATATGTTAAGTTATTGGTGAGTGGCTTAAATGTCACATGTGTTTTTAATAGAAATATATGAAACTTGCACTTTAAACTAACTTAAAGTCCTGACACCTATTGTGTACAGTTTGGTTTTTAAAAATAATATCAAATCCTTCTAGTTGTTATAGTAGTAAAAAGGATAGTGTGAAATTGATGCTGTTATAGTATAACAATAAGGACGTGACTCATGTATTTTATGTACACATGCATTCAACTGTAGTGACAAATGGTTTCATGCTGTGTGATTAAATGCATATTAGCGTTTGCCCTAGGCATTTGATTATTACCATCTTTACTTCATTACATTTCCACACTATATGGCTATATAATTTATAAGATAATACAGACATCACTTTGTTGCTGATAGGAATTATTCTGTTTTATGGATGGTGTCCTTTAATTTTGCCTTTCATGGATTATAAAATTGGTTAATATCTGCTGAAGTGAATCACTGGAGAAGCAAATAAAGATGTTGGCCTCAGGTCACCGTGTCATTTGTGATACTGGCAAAATCTTACTGGCTCATTTATCCCTGTACATGATTGATAATACCATGGGTTAAATGGAGAAAGCTTTGCTTCCATTAAAGGATCATCACGAGTGAAGACCTCCCACTTAAAAGTCAGGCATGATGAGATGACAAGAGTCTATCTACAGGTCAAATTAAATAACTTAAATAATTTAAGTGAAATGACAGTATAATTTGTCCATCCTGTGTTATTACCTTGACCCCTATCAGGCTTACTGCTTTACTTTCTAGTGCAGATTATTTAATATGTATTTTTTAATAAGTGTTGTTCAAATATATGAAAACATACACAGTACTTATGGGTGTGGTAAAACATATTTTTATAATGCATTTTCATTGTAAAATGAAAACTTCTACCATGAATTATTGGCTAAATTGAAAATCGGTAATAAAAGGGTATATTTTAATGGACTGAGTTTAACAGGTTTTTTTTCTTTTTTCTTTTGCTATATTCATGTAAAATGAAAAATTGTAACAAGAAAATAATTGTCTAAAACTATAACAAGTATTTTTCTCTTAAAAATTATATATTCTACAGCTATATTAAAATGTTTTTTATAAATGCCCTTTTTGCTATATTTTTACACAAAATAATATGCCAGTAATTCAAATAAAGTGCAAAAAAGCATTCTTTAGTGCAAACATAATCAAATAAATCATTTATTTAATATGATCAAAGGAGAATGAATGCGGCATCTTTCACACCAATCAATTTTAGATTTTATTTATTTATTAGACTTGTTTGTTACCTATTTTGCTTCGAGGTGACTCACTTTTAATTGTTTTGCTGTCAGAAGGCATTATTTCATTGCTTTGGAAAGTTGATAATGCATCTGATCAATGGTTTTTCCATTATTGGATAACTTACTAAATGCTATAATTTTTTTCCACATAGGTACAAAGTGGAGGTGGGTTGCTAATTTTTTTACTATCAGTTTGGGTGCGGTCACATGCGCAGAAGCATTCGGGTGGGTGGATGGAGCCTCCCACCACTGCTACTACTGATTTGGCTGATTCGGGCCGAACTGGCAGCAACCCATCTCTATTATAAAACACTTGGTCATAATATTTGTTTAAAATCAGGTAAAAATATTGTGAACTGCTGCTTTATTTGTAAAGCTAAATATATATTTTTAACTATTGCAGAATATTGAGATTACATTTTAGAAATATGTTTATAAATCAGGTATTCAACAGACTATTAGCTCAGGGAAAGGTAAATTATTGTTTGATTTTCAGAATAAATATTTGCTCTCTAGATAAAGTTAGCTTATTTAATTTGAAATATTGTTACTTTTTATGTTAAATTTTGTTTCCTAAGCAATTAATTTATTTTAAAAATATCTGTCCAGTTTTTACTCAAATATCTAAGGCAGTTAATAGTGGCTACATTTGCACATCACACCAAGCTATCATTTGACTTGTTTGTGTTTGGTTTAATGCATTGTATGAATGCAATTCCTGCAGTTAATAAAAAATAGTTTAGCATATTGTGTGAACCCATCAGTTGTACTTTAGTCAGTATATCATAACTAAACAAACTATGGCTGAGCATGATGTCTGAATTATTGTATTAGAATAAGTGCAATAATAATATTGACTACACTGTAGAAAAAAATGCAGAGCTAAAGGGAAAAACCAGATTAATACTGATCAGCAGACACAGTATTTTATAATATATATATTTCTATAGTACTGCTCTAGCATTCAATACCAAGTTCAATCTCCCATAACCTAAAAGTCTTCTACAAACAAACCAAAAACAATTTGATGTGATATAATGCCCCCATAGATAAACAGGGTAACTTCCTTAGGAAGGAGATCAACTGATTAGGCAAAACTACAGATAAGACTTCTGTTTGTGTCTATCCAAGCTCTGTATTCGTCAACTTTCAGTAGGACACAAAATAAAAGTTTCATTCAGTATGTTAACGTAGAAAAATAAAGATGGAAGAGGTGATTTACTGAAGTGAAGTATCTCACACAAGACCATCAGGATTATCAGCAAGTTCTTAAAATATTTCAATTTTAAAACTTGCTTACATATAAAAGTACCAATGATTTAAAATCATCTTCTTTGACTTATGTAATTTTATATTTAGAGTCTTGTGTTGCTTATTGATACCTACGTACTATGACTATTGTACAATTGTTAATAGATGGTAAGGTACCTTCTAAAACTGGTTAGCATTTCAGGCTGATAAGCATATAAAATCATGATTGATTTGATTATGGAGCTATCTACATGCACGGTTGGTACTAAATTCCACACAGAATTTCAACAAGAAATTCCTTTTTTCCTGTTTCCTCTGTAATTTTGGTGTAGTTTTCCTTGTTTCCTGATCTTGATCCCTTGATCTCCCTCTCTATTTTATAAATCAAAGATGCCACACGTCTTCTCGCCATTTTCCTGTAGCTTTTTGATTATTCTGAGGAGTGACTTTGGTTTTGATAAATTACGTGGCTGCTTTGGGAAGGGGCAGATTTTTCTTTACCTGAAAACCCCACAAATATAATAAATGAAAAGCAGTGAAAGGGCCAAAGGGCATTAAGTCTCAGTTTTAGTATATGCCAATTGATCAGCAGGAAGGAGTGTTGTTTAAATATGGAGGCAGGATAAAAAGTAATGAATGGAAATGAGAAAACTAACCTAATAATGAGAAATTATCTAACAGAACAATTAATTAATGGACGGCTTGCCTTCAGAATTGTGGGTGCTCCATCATTACTTGAGAAGGGGGTTGGACTAGAAGACTTCCAAAGTCCCTTCCAATCTATTATTTTGTTAAATATTCTGTTATGTTAAAATATGAGACATAAAAACAACTTCTAAATATTATATGTTCTTGAAGTCTCATTAATTTGACATTTGTGTTGATGAAGATTGAACTGTTTTGTGTATACAGGATTTAATCTGAATCAGCTACCAGGACCAAAGGTTTATTCTTCTGAGCTTTTGGGTTTATGCTGGAGTCTATTCTCAGGGAACTTCTCTCTCTCCAGAATGTGCCTGGAGTCTTGTGCTCAGTTCTCTGGAAAGTTCAGGGCATTGTATCACCTGCCAAACAAGAAAGAAAATCTTAACACAGTATTTAGTACTTGTTGATGGAACACTTGTCATAGTGTTGGGTCTGGAGATTGTTAAGTTGGTCTTCAAATTAGAGGCATTTTTTGCCCCAAACTCAGTTTTCAGTGTGGGTTGATGTATATTTGTTACAATCCACATACTTCATTTTCACCCAGGATCTGTTTCTACTTTCCTTTCACATATATTTCACTCAAATATATACTTTTTTATTTGGCTCTGGCCACTTTTATATAAGAAGCCTCAACATTCAAATACAAATGCAGTTTTGATCTGAATAACAAACAAAAACCTTGTGCACATTAGTTAATGTCATGCAAAGTTTGAAATCAAGGGTGACAACAAGAGCTTCCCTTCTTCTCTGCCTTTATTCTTTCTCTACCAATTAATCCAGGAGTGGGGGAATTAGTCAAACATTGGCCCTAATAATATTAATATTACATTTAGTAATTAAAAACTTCTTTTTAGATTCCATAGGTTAAATGGATGAAGATTTAGATAAAGAAATAGCAGCGTATTCCTTACAAAACTCCTCAGAAGCATTGCTTTCTATTCAGTTACTAGATTTCAAAACAACATTTCTGGAGGCAGTAGAAGAGTTGCGTATGAGAAGGGTAGGTGCATTTATTATTTATGTTTAGAATTATTTTCAAATGTTAATGCAGTAAAATCAACAAGATGAAATAGCTAATAAGATCTATTAAAACAAATTAAAATAGCTCCATTCCTAACCATCTCAAACTATTGGAAACCCAAATCAAACAGAGTAGTCACTGGCAGAAAAGTATTTCCAATTCTCTTCTGTTCTTCATATTCAGACATGGTACTATAATAGGAGTTTCGAGCTTAAGTTATTGCAAGTGTCACATGAGAATTAGATTATCAGTCAGGAGGGACTATGACAATTCGCCACAGCCAATTCACCATGGCCAACATGCCATGGCCAACTCTCCATGGCCAACCAGCTGCAGGATAATTCACTATAGGACAAGAGTTACACTAATATTAAAGAAATGATAGAATATAATCATTAAAGAAAGGATGCTAAAAAAGGGACAGAATGAAATGACAATGACAAAAAATAAAAAATAATAATTTATTTTAAATAATTGAATTGTTAAATTGTCCTGTGGTGAGTTGTCCCATAACAAGTTGGCCACAGTGAGTTGACTGTGGCAATTTGACCCATTCTGCATCCAGGAGGCTACTACACTACAGCTTTTTCATATATAGAAATAAAAATCTGTAATGAGTCAATAATAAAAATGAACAGTATAAGGTATGCTGTTAAATGTAAATTTATTCAGTTAGATACTGTATTAGATAATATAACTAGCTTTCATGTGTCAAATAACAATTTAAAATGGAATTCCTATTGCAGTAACTGTTTACAATTCATGAATATGAAGAACACAGAAAAGGCATTGAAATATTTTGTAACTTCTATGAATAAGGAGAGAATTTCAGTGTCCTTCATTCTCTTATCATTTTTACAGTTGGAGTTAGTCCAAAATGTTTCTCTGCTGCTCTGTTTCCATATTCTTCAGCATATTTTATTACTTTCAATTTAAAAATAAATTTTATATGCTAGTCTTTTCTGGTTTGACATCTTTGTATGTAGTGTGAGGAGGTATGGTAGTATTTTTCCACAAGAAAGAACTGTCAGTAATGTGTTCTTTATTGTTATGAGAGCACTGTAGCTGAGAACATCAAGGAATGACACACTGCTGCAGACATATTGTTATGTTTAAGGTTTTACCTTTATAGGGGACAGTTTATAAAGTGGGCACTTTCTTAGAGGACAGTTTCTTAGGCACTATTCATAGGACCATATTTTGTTTCTGCAGTGCCCCCTTATATGGCCATCAGTGGTGGGTTTCCATTTTTTACTTCTGGTTTGCTCATGTGCATGCTTGTGCGCATGCTTGTAGATTGAGCCTCCCGCCGCTGCCACTACCAGTTCGCCTGATCTTGTCTAAACCGGGAGCAACCCACTTCTGATACCCATGTACCAGTATATGTGTGTGTATATGAAAGTAAAAACAAAGGAATGGCTGATTGGAATGGTAGTCAGATTTCACATTTTAACCATGCCAAGTGAGCAGATGAGACCTTCCCCGATGGACGCTTGCTGGACACTTGCTTAAATGAACGCTTGCTCTAATGAGCCAGGCAGCTGGGATTGCGTCTCTCCCTCCCCCCAGTGTCTCTGCCTTCCATTACTGCCAGAGGTACCGCAAAAGCATCCAGCGAGGCTTCCGCAAGCTTCCTGTGAGCCAGGCAGCTGAGATCATCAACTCGCTTCCCCGGCCCATGAGTTTTTGCACAAGCCTTCCCTGCCACGCCCTACTTTGACTGCTTGCCCTTGGCTAATGGATCCTGGGCATTGTGCTGCAATGGAGAGGCCTGCATGAAGGAAGGACGAGGAACAGGGAAAGGGGAGAAAGCAGCCTCCTTCCCTCAAGCTGGCCGCTCTGATGCCCATTTCTCAATTGCAGCACAGCTCTTCTGCCCACAAAAGCCTCGCCTTTGATGGCCGGTACCAAAAGGCAGAGAAAGAGCTGCTGGAAAGAAAGCCAGTCAGCCCAGGAGTTGGGTACCCTTCTATGTTTCTTAAATAGAAAGAGTGTGGTTGTAATTTTTGAACTTGTTGAAAATTTGTCCTTTTTTCTTTTCGATTGAAGTCCATTTATATGCCAACTGATTGTTTTAATTATGAGGCTTCCGTGTACATAAAATATTTCTGAAGATCAGTTTCCCAATTATAGAACCATTGTGTATTGTAATAATCTTGTAAAAAATCAAATCCACAAAAAGATAACATTTAAATGGTGAATATGAATCTAATCACCAGACTGCAAGAACACAAGTGACCGTTCAGATGGGGAGACCCAAATTCATGGGTAGCCTTATATACAATGAACAAAGACCCATTAAATTTTGCAACTACAATACCCAGGACAATGATTGAAGCCTGGGAAATGAATCCCTTGTCAGTCAACAGGAGTGTTGGTTTGCCACCAGCTTACCACTAAATTTGGTGACTGACCCAGATTGGATCTTGCTACATTATCCTGGGACATGTGTATCTGCCTTCATTTGTAAATTATAGTAATGTTTATTACACTTTCCTAGAAGTGTATGATATACTTAAAGTTAGTGACACCAAGATAATGCTTAAAAAGTTAGCAGGCTCAGTTTACAACGTCAGGGGGACAATGTACTCTGGCAACTCTCTGGGTAGAAAAGTATCTCTTTTGAAGATGCTCATCCTTTCATGTACTAAGCTTCCATTTATGTGGGACTGAAAAATATTGTTGGAAATACACATTGTGCATGAGGTTCATGCTTTGCATTGTGACATGTTGTCTTGCCATTCTTGCTGTAATTAAAATAATATTTTAAAAAATCAGGTAAGATTGATAGACAGGGCCAGATTTAGATGAAAAGAGGCCCTAGGCTATTCCACTTATGAGGCCCTTTCACCTCCCATTTTTAAGTTTGTAAATTACACGAGACACAATAAAATACATCATTACTGTGATATATCAATATATATCAATATATATAGCTGGCCTCCCGACGGAGGGCGGATCTGCTCTGCGGCAAAGGCAGCAAGGCCAGCCGCCTCCCCTGCTGCGCTCAGCTGCCTGGCTCAGCCCCCTCGCCCTCACCTGCCTGGCCGCTGGTGGGCTCCGCGTCGACGGGGCGGCTACTGGGAGCGGCCGCGCCTCTCGCCCGACTGCCGGTGCCGGGAACGTGGGCAGGCTCCCCAACTGCCGCGGCGCTGGAACGATCTTAATCAATACATTTTTATGTTTGTTTATTAGTCATATGCGTAGAATTTCTCCTTATTTTCGATTCAGTGTTTTAGTGTTCACTGTTTTTAGAATAGTGTAATTTTAATTTTGCTACAATTTGAATGTAGGCCCCTCTTGATCTTGAGGCCCTAGGCTGAAGCCGAGTTAGCCTATAGGACAATCCGGCCCTGCTGATAGATCCCTAGTAAAGTATTACCGGAAGTATTACTACTTGAAGATTTACTGCCTATGGTACTGCAAAAGTACACAAAACTCATGTGCTAACCCAGATATTTTCTTTCTCTTTATTATAATGACACCGCTACCCTTTAGCATTTCTCAGAGCAAAAACACTAAGTTATTTGTTATAATGATGCCAGCAAAACATCAAAAATAAGTAACATACATAGAAAATCCGGTTCACTAACTGTGTTAGTCACTGACCATATCAGTTGTTTAATATTTTGCTTCTTTTTTTTACTATTGGTATACAGGGATCCAAGAAGGAACCTGTTTTTCTTCTTTTAAGACATACTATAGTGGATGTTAAACTTTGAAATTTTCACTAAATTTGGATAAGTGGTTACTTGAGGAACTACTTTATGTAGGGCACCCTAAACAGACTATGAATCGATACGTCTGGAAATTGTTTGGTTGGGTAACAAAAAGAAATAGATATGGCAATTTTGTAGGAGGTGGATTATGATTTTGAAAAAGATAGTAAAAGTACGTAGTTTGGGCTGCTTGGATATGAGCCAGCTGTACAGTATTCCTAAATCTGTTCAGGGTCAAACAATCAGTGGGCTCTGGACAATACACTGCCTTTCTTGTAAAACTACAGCCTGAAGCAAGCATTTTACAAAAGACTTGACACTTTCTAAAGGTTATAGAGAGTAAATAAACCATCAAATGACTCCTCTTTTATTATTATGGTGGTGTTTTTGTAAAAAAAACACTTACATTCTTGTAGTCCTAAGGCAGCTAATAAAACAGCAACACTTGTAAAGGTTTTATATTGCTTGTTATCTTCTTAAAATGATATACATTTTTCTCCTAAACAGAAGAAAGTTTTCTGGTTAAAGAGCAACAGAACTGTTTGTTTCAAGGCAAAATAAATTCAAAGTGCTGTATTTATAATAAAAACAAGCAAGCAGGCAAACAAATAATACTGGTGATTTTAAAGAAGCCTTTCCCTTTTACTTCAAGATTAGGTTTTTTTAAAAAAAACTTTTTGAGATATCTTTTATGTAATTATTGAATTTCCCCCCTCAAAAAAGACAATATTTACTTCCCTTTCATGTACTATTTTAAAGCTTCAAGTTTCCAATTTTTTACTGAAACAAGTTTAATCCAAATATATACATAATTGTAAAAAATAATAATGCTTGTCAAGTTCTATTCAAATGTCTGATTATTAACAGTTTAATGATATACATTTAATTTTACTGTATTGATCTATTGTGCTGTGGAAAAGATCAACTTGAAATAATGTATGTGTTAGATTGGGTAAAGGTGGCACAAAAGGCTTCAGTAAACAACAGTTCCTTAATTACAATTACTTCACAAGTCAAATAAACATCCTGCTGTGGAATGGTCGGGCAGCATCCCCTTTTAAAGGGATCTGTCAGACCTCTTAGCCAATGAGATTCAACCTCTGTTCCCGCCAGAACAGAGGACCTTGGTGGAAACTTCTTGCAGCCTGTCAGCGGGGGTGGGTGGGTGGGTGGGAATATCCAACAATATAGCTTCTAATGTCTGATGCATATTTAAATTCCAGAAAAAATATTTAGCTTAAGCTATAGACAAAGGTCGAAACACCTGCAGATAAGAACAACACTGTGCAAGAAATTCTGTGGAATTTCTGGAATCCGTAGGCCAGCTTGGAAGGAGCTTTGGACATTTTGTATTTTTGTGATTAACAGTGTTGCAGTTCTGGCTGAGTTTAAACAGTGTTTATTACTGGCTGTGATGCAATGTAATTGAAACCACTGCACCACTTTTTTTTTTACTTCATTTGCTTTCTCTCTATTTTACACTAAACTATTTTTTTCTAGAATTTAAATATGCATCAGCCATTAGAAGCCATAAATTAGTTCAATTTGATCTTTGGCTGCATTCCACCTCTCATCCAGGCTTGAGTTTCAAATCCTTATAGTGAAATGTTGGTTTGATAATTCATCAGTTCCTCCAAAGGGATTGTGGGAGAAATTGACAAAGTTTTTCTACCTTCCATCTTCTGTTCAACAGGCATATGTCAACTGACATACCATGCATAGTATCAGACTATTCCTGCAGTTCCCAAATATTTAAAATGTCCCAACGCACCTTTGTAAGTTTTGTTTGTGTATCTAGCACACAAAACTCACAGAAGCACTTTGGGTCATTTTAGATACTTGAGGGAAACAGCAGAACTTGTCAGACAGTACATGAATTTCTAGATTAGTAGACACAATGCAGATTCCTTCATTTTTGTTATAGCACATAAAACCTAGATCTGGAAAAGACTTTCAGATTAGTTTCTGTTTGTTTTTAATCTTTCTTTAAACATTTTAAATAAAATATTTAAGAAGAAATACTTTTTTAAAAAGACAATGCCAGGCCAGCTTCCTGTGTTCTTACTGAAGCCTTGTGGAATGCTTGGCAGCTGATAAAAAAATGTGATCATTTCAGGATTTGTGAGTAGATTTATCAGATCCATGAGAAGTAGTCTTGTTTAGGAGTTCTGTAGGCATAGCAAATAGGCAGCCTGAAGATGAATAGATATGGACTTTTCTTTAAAAAGATCACTTATTTGTAATATTGAGTGGTAACATTAGCAAGGATGTTATTTCAAATGAGCTTTAAAAAGTTTGCAATCTACAGTGAGTTGAAAACATAGCTGTGTCCTTCCGTGAATTTTGCTTTGAGACTATGAAAGAGGCTGAATATATACATCTCATATGAATTATACCTTATACCCTTCCTGTGGAAAGGGCTTAATGTATACATTTCATATGTATTATCCCCTTTGTTCTTCTAAGTTTATCCTGAATAAAGAAATACTGTCGAAATACATGCAGGTTGTAAAAAGAACTTCATGGACTAGTAATTCTCCTTCCATTCCATTTCCTAGAAAGATTAGGGGAACAGGTTCCCATAAATTCATTTGCAAATGTTATATTGGGGGGAAGATGTCAAACCCAGCCATGGGTTAAAAAAGTCACCATGTTCTTAAATGTATTCTCATTTGCATAAATACAACTTTTAAGATTTTTAGGATGATAGAGTAAGAAAATGCATTGACATAAACAAATAATTTTCAGTGTTAAATCAATTTCAGCCAGGTTATTAATCCTTTGAAAACATTTTAATAATAAAGCTTATTATATAATATATTACAACAATGATTTTGTTTTAATTTTGAAATTAGGATTCAGAAAATCTTTACGAGAAACAAATTAGCAGACATGTTGCTGAAAAACAGGACCTTGTATGGCAGAAGGTGGGTGACTTGGTCATAATTTTTGACCTTATTATTCAAGTTTAAGAATAAGTAAAAACTGATATCTGAACTTTTTAATATACTTCCACTAAATACTTAATGTTAAATTTAGTGCTTAAAATAATTAACTGGATCCTAAAACTGTTACATGTGTTTAAAACTTTAGTTTTAAAATCTGACAAAACTAAATCTGAAGAAGCTGTATTCCAATGCCTTTTTTAAAACTTTCATCTAACCCAGAAAAATTTGAATATAGTCCAAGACTCAAGATTGCTACTGTTTTGAATAATCTAATTTCTTTGCAAAACAAATCATACGTTGGAACTGAAAGAAAAAAATTAAAGTGTTTCATACTTATTGGAAGATTATCCTATTGTTGCTTCTCTTCCATACTAATTTATAGAAAATATATGCCTCTTTTATCACACAAATAAACCAATCCTTTTGCACCTTGATTAGAAAATAATTGTTATTCTTACCTGATATGGCTTGCTTAAGCTATTATTTATTATCTTTTTTTGAATCATCATTATGAACTAAGATTAAATTGTATGAAAATTAAATATTAATGTACTAGTGGTATGGTGATAATGATGTGTTTACTATTTTGTATTGGACTTTTATGTTTTGTAAGTAGTCTAGAATCACTGAAATTACGGTACCATAATACCGTAATTGATGAAACTTTTAAAAAATGTACTTAAAGGTCAGCTTCATATATTAGATTTTAAATTATTGTCAACAAATAGGAAGCTGTTCAGCATGAGAAAGAAGCATTAAAGAAGCAGCATGCAGAAGCCATTACAACTTTAAAAAAACAAGTAAGATACATTTTTCTTCAGCAAAAGTTATTATATTTGTGAACAGATTAATTTTAGCTTTATATGTAAAGTAATATTGCCATATTAATTCACAAGATTTTGGCTACAATTGACACTTTCCTTTTTATATTGAAATCAGTTGGAAGGAGAGCAAAAAGGTAGTATTTGCAAGATGAAATGTCAGCTTCTGTCTGGACTAGCTTGTTTTATATAAATTGTCAGCTTGTATACTCTCATCCATAGCAAAGAAACCCTTCAGTGACAAATCAAGAGTTATACTTTATAGTAATAATATTCAGCTGAATTCAACTTTATATATATAAGGTAATATATGCGGCCAATAAATTTTACAAATAAATAAATATGTTGAAAAGAGTAGGGAATGGATTTGCATAGGTTAATGGCAATGTGGTACAATAGATGATAATACTTAAGACCATTCCTTTGGGAAGGATATATGTGAAGGTTGAAGAATCTTGTAGTTGATTTCATTTTAAATAGTATAAAAAGTTATTAAGAGACGCAGATGAGTTTACAGGGCACACTTTTCCCATTTGTTCCCCAATATAAGTCATACAACAGGTCGATCAGGATCATATCCCTCTCATAACCAAGCCTACATTTTGATCAGAATGTATCTAAATAAATAAGAGTATCCAACATTACTTGGAATTAAAAGATTAACACTCCAACACCTTGACCAAGGAACATAGGTTTGAGACTAAATAGTAATTATCCAGACGTGTGTGACCAAATTTGTCTTCTTCAACTGCTGCTTCATCATTGCCACCTTTACAGATGTGAGGACTTTCATTATGAAGGAGAGATCTCAAACACCCAACCCAATTCTAACCTGTTGCAAAAGCTAGGATGAACAATGGTCTAAAGAGCAAGCAACAAGCCTCACTCCTCTAAGCAGTTTGTTAATGTTGTCAGATTACAATTGTATATAACAATAAAACAAGACAATGCGATCCTATAATCCTTGGTCAAGAGATTACATTAGCAAAGCACTCAGTAAATGGGTCATAGTAAGCCTCAGGATTTCACCAGTCACGTTTTAGAGAACGCTTCTATTCATCCAGAAGTAGACTGCTGGACATACTAAGCAGATTCCGTATACTATGTTAAAATTCTCTCAATATTTTTGAAAAAAATACTGTAATATTTATTTTATTGTTTATCATTACTGTATTAAATTAAAAGTTATATATAGACACAGAATGGAGATCCTGCACTTTTTAATAGGATCAGGACAGTCTACCACTTTCTAATCTAGTATATCAAAAAAAGATGTAAATATAGACAATTCCTGCATATTAACCTCTGACTCAAAGAATATCCCAGTTTTCCTGTGGGGTCGAGGGAGGGGTTACACATGGGATATAGTCACAGCCTGATTGGTCCATAGACTAAGGAAATTTTCTTAAATGTTCCACCTTTCCCTATTGGCTCCTAGTTTCCTCTCAGTCTTTTGGTCCAAACACTGCTTTGGCTCCTAAGTAGGAAATATTATATTGCTCAATTATTCATCAAAAATTTATTAAATATTCAATTTGATTAATTGACTACTCTAAATTCTAAATTAATTTGATGCTGCCCCCAGGGACTGTAGTTTCTGTTCCTGCCTGGCATTTCCTTCCTACTTAGCGAGGTGAGGAGCCCCGTCCGGTTCCCGGGTCAGCGGGGGTGACGGGCTCCACTCAGCAGCCATGCGGGAGCAAAGAGGAGGTTTTAAACCAGCGGGAAAGCATTCAGGGAGGAGTAGAACGAGCTGCGCTTTTAAAAAGGCAAAGCGCGGCTTCGCCAGATTGGAGCCTAGGACTTCGCCAGAGAACTACTAACAGTCGGCGTGAGCTACAATTTAAAAGGGCAAGCCGTGGATCGGAGGACCTGTTCAGCAGCATGTTCGGAGCCTCAGTCACCATTTTGATTGGCCACGTGGAGGCAGCCATTTTAGATCGCCGCATGGCCTACACCTGGGACCTGCATCGCAGCCGCTAATCGTGGCCGGCAGATCACTAACTGACACCTCCTCACCTCAGCTTCCAAGGGCCCAGGCACCGGCTGGAGCCACTAGTTAGCCATTTCCACTCCAGGGCACATGAGTAATTATGATGGCGGCAACCAGATCTGAGCACCCACAGGTCTCCTGTAAGACCCAAAGTGAGAATAGGGAAGGGGATGGTGGCAAGCTCAGACCCAGGGCCGTGACCTCCAAGCCTTTTGCCACCCAATGACTCTCCAGAGCCACAACTAGAGATGAACAGAGGCAACAATGAGCCCTGGAGAAGACAATTGCTAGAGCTAAGAGTGGGCCCAGAACTTTAGACCTGATCCTAATAACAGATCTAGGTCTCCCATCAGACCCGCCTCTATTCAATCTGGCTCTCCACCCAGGGGTTTTAGCCCTTCTTCATCTTCAGTTTCCCCTGCTAGGCCTTGCAGGCAATTGAGACAGGAGGTTTCCCCTTCTCCTCCGGCTTCCCGGGGGGTTATTGAGGGTGATGGGGAGATCCCTTGGAAGGTTCCTCTAGAGATTACCATCATTCTTCTGGATTGGCTCCCCAGGGACCCCCTGCTCCAGGCTCATCACAGGAAGACCTGGAGGATTTGGAGGCTCCTTCCTGAAAGCATAAGGAGGCTCATTTCTACAGCGATTACAAGGAGTATTGCCACAGGTCTGTCCCAGAGGGAAAAGTCCTCCCAAAGTAACAGGACCTCTCTGTTCCTCTTAGACAGGACCATACCAGGCCTGCTTCCCCTTCCATGGTCAGTGAGGGTTCCATCCTGGGTGAGGAGGCGCAGCAGGACATGGGGTTTTACACAAGGCCAGGAAGACCACTTAGGGGACCCGATGGTTCCCCAGCCTAGGGACCCAAATATGGCAATATTTTCTAATACTGCTATGAACAAGGAGGAGGTGACTGCTTCTCTATTGTTTCTAGAGGTGGTCAAAAACTAGTGGGCCTGGCCATCCACTTTTCCCAATCCAAGGAGAAGTGATATCTGTTTCTACAATATGGAGCAAGCCTTTGCTCAAGCCTTTTAACTGCCAGCAATAGACACACCCATAGCTGCCCTCGTCTTTTCTTTCTCTGTAGTGTCAGGGGATGCAGCCGACAAAATGAAGCTGGAGGACAAGCAGGCGGAGCTTACTTTACATAAGAACTTTAATGCTTTCGCCTGGGAGATTAAATCTGCCGCTGCGGCTTCTTACTTTAACTGCATGGCCGTTATGTGGCTCCGCCAACTACAGGACCGCATTCTGATCCAAGATGAGCGGCTGTTACAGGACATCACCAAAATTATAGCTGCCACACAGTTCTCTGCCGATGCTATCCTGGACTCCATTAAATTTGCTTCCAGGACGATTTCCACCTCAGTGACCTCTAGATGTTTACTTTGGTTACGCAGCTGGCAGATGGACAACAAGACTAAATGGAATCTGACGGCTGCCCTGTACACGGGAACCAACCTCTTTGGGGAGGCACTAGATCCAATCCTTATAGAGAATAAGGATAAGAAAAAGGTTCTTCCCTCAAATGCCAAGAAACCAGATTCTCGTCCAACACCATACTGTAGGCCCTCTTCTAGGGCGCCAGAACCAGAACAACAGCAGAGCTACCATCCTTACAGATCCAATAGGCAGTACCAACACCCCTTTTATCAGGACAGGAGTAGGTACCAGTGCCAATCCAGGCAGCCCTTTCGTGGGGGGGGGATAGCCACCCCTTCTGCAAAAGGAAATGACTCCAATCTGGATCTTCCCATAGGCGGCTGCCTGGCGGTATTCGCGGATCAGTGGGATTGGATAACCTCTGATGCCTGGGTCAGATTCACGGTCAGGAACGGTCTCCGGCTAGAGTTCTTCTCCCTTCCCCCAACTTTTTTTCCGGACTTTCCCTCCATCCTGGGACCCGGAAAGACACCACCTGATGGACCTCGCCATAAATCATCTGCTGGTCATTTGGGGTGGTAGAACCTGTCCCATGGGCGGAACTTGGGTTCAGTCACTATTCCAACCTGTTCATGGTCCTGAAGAGCTCGGGGGGCTGGAGGCCGATTCTGGATCTCAAGCACCTGAACTGATTCATCATTTATAGGCGATTCAAAATGTCGTCCCTCAGGTCCATTCTCCAAGGGATCCATTGGGGGGATTACCTGGCCTCTGTGGACCTCACAGAGGTCTACCTTCACATCCCAATTCTGCTGGATCACAGATACCTATGGTTCTCCCATGGAGATCACCATTACCAGTACGGAGCTTTGCCCTTTGGCCTAGCCTCAGCCCCTCACATGTTCATGAAGGTCCTGGCAGATTGCTGACTCACCTGATGGGCTACAAGCTGATGCAGGGTCATTGGACAGTCTCAGACCTGTGCCACAAGATAAACTGGCTAGAGCTGAAGGTGGCCGGCCTAGCCCTCCAACACTTCAAAGACTTGATCATAGGGCATTACATACTTCTCCTGACAGACAATGTTGCCACAAAAGCCCACATAAATCATCAGGGGGTACCCATTCTCAGAGCCTCTGGCTAGAGGAGCTGAAACTCGGACATTGGGCGGAGAGACACTTAATATCTTTGACCTTGGAGCACATCTAGGGCAAAGCCAACCATTAGGCCGACTGGCTGACTAGCGCAACAGTCGACAATGGCAAGTGGCAGCTCCAACCCGAGTTATTCCAGAAGATATGCCTCCAGTTCGGCACCCCACTGGTTGACTTGTTCACCACACTAGCAAATGCCCAACTGCTGAGATTCTTCTCCCGATTCCAGACCAGAACCATGGAGGGCACGGACGCTTTCAGGAGCAGATGGCCTCCAGGCCTATTATACGCCTTCCCCCCTCTCCCATGATACCGGGGACCCTGAGGAAGGTAGTAGCAGAGAGGGCACACATCATCATGCTGGCTCCGTATTGATCCAGATGGCCTCAGTTTGCAGGTGTCATCCTTTAAGCTTGAGGAAACTGGGAGCCAATAGGGAATGGTGAAACATTTAAGAAAAATCCCTCAGTCTATGGATCAATCAGGCTGTAACCCCACCCTCTCCTCTACAGAAAAGACACGTTCAGGAAAGGACCAACGTTCTTTCCACTGCATGTCCCAATAGCACACAATATATGCTGCCTTTAAATTGTTTTATTGTATTAGTGAGGATAATTAGCTCAGTAATGGCTTGCATTCTTCATCTGCCACAAGGAACTACATCAATAATTACTCTGAAAATTCTGAATTGAGTCCAGCAGCCTCTTGGGATTATGTGGAGTTTTGCATGAATTGGTCATAAAATGTGCTTCATCTAAGTGAAGCATGGCAACATCTAATGTTTGTATAGTATTATTTTCAGCAAACTGTGTTTTTCTATTGTTGTGACTTAGATGAAATTCAGAGCACATTTTATAACCAATTCATGCAAAACTCCACGTAATCCCAAGGGGTTCACATACTTTTTCTTGCAACTGTACTTGCACAGAAAAATGAACACATAACTCCTAGGCTGGACTACAGTGTACATTGATCACAAAATATGGTTCAGACATTTTTCAGGTAATCAAAAAAATTGTCTAATTTGCTTTGTAGAAGTTCAGAAACCCTTTATTCTAAGGGGATAGGGTCTAAATCCAAATCTCTACCTAGCAAACCAATTCTTTACATGTCCCATGGTCTTCCTCTCACCAGATATCAACAAACAGTTCTAACATGATTTGGTGGATCTGAAAGTTGACATGGTAGCATCTAATCAGTTAATCAGGTTTAGTAAATTTTTCTCTCCTCTGGAAAAGCAGTATTTAGAATTTTAGGAGATTCTTTAAAAAGATGATTTATGATATACAATTTAACTGTTATGAAATTAAAATAAAGCATCTGGATATTAATAATTTAAAAATTATGCTGGTTTATTATGGTAATATAGTTTTCATTTAGTTTAAAACCTTCAAAATTTCAAGAAAGAGTCTTTAAATTTGAAAGGGGAAAATTGCTTTCTTTTTTTCTTCCTGTACAAAGCCCAAAGAAAATGAAGTTGTTAATTTCTAGTTAATGAAAAGCAGACTTTTCAGGTTTATAATCAAATGGCAGCAAAGTCACAGAAAATACAAATGGGGAAATGTTTAGATATGGTAACAAAGGCAGAACCATTTAAAAGCTCCAATTTTCTAAATAAGATCTTACAGATCCATAAAACATTGTTTTAACATTCCTACTAAAGTGAAAGGATTAAACAGAAATAACTGCTATTGGAACAGTCCTATAATATATTGCTTTAACATCTGTTGTTCCAAATACGTCTGATAATAATCTGATAAAATCATTAATTGTAGTTGGAAATTTGTTTTATTATTTAGCAAAACTATTTCCTGTCACTCTTTCTATTCCATTTCCTTGAAAACTGGTTGGAGTAATATTTAAACTGTTGGATTTGTGTGGAGACCAAGGTCCTAATTTACCCTCAGGCATAGAAGTCCACATAGGAGAAGTATTATGTATACTCTTATTGTAAAAAGTAGGATATAAATGTAATTAATAAACATATATAATTTTGTACAAGTAGAAAAGCATTGCATTCTTCCATAGATAACCATTTTTGGAATAATAAAATGTTGGGGCTTATTCATATCTGATACAGTTGTTGAGGATTTTGTTCTTGTAGAATTTTCAATGAGGACTCTGTTCTCATTTGGGAAAGCAGATTCCTTTGCAGTGCAAATTAATACATTTTTCTGGAAGCTTACAATGTAATTACACTTTATATTAAATAAAAATATTCTGGTTTGGCTAAAATGTTGAATATTGTTTGAACATATTGTTTATTTATTTTTCTTCTTGACACAAGTTTCAAGCAAAAATGATTGCTATGGAGGAAGAAAAGGTAATATGAACACTTGTGTAATTTACTTGTTCAATTAATGAATGTACAATTAGCGTTTGAGTATTTAAGTGCTTTGTATGGAAGGTACTAGCAGGGGCTCATTTCTTACTTTCCAATAGGAATGTGTATAATAACTGATAAGTTGCACTAAGAATATTGATGGCCTTTCAACAGAGCTTCCCAAATGTTCATGAATATGATTTTAGAAGGAAACATCAGCTATATTCCTAAGAGTACATGAAATGCTTCAATGAATCTAGGCTACCATTATAATATTTTAAAAAATGATTTGGGGTTTATTTATAGTTTAGGGTCTATTTAAAAAAAAAACATTCTACATTTAAACTCCAATGGATTCTTAAAAATAGTATGTATGTTACTATAAAAATTGATTTGTGAGATGGGAAGCTAAATAAATTCAATAAATAAATAAATTGGTACTAATAAACCAGCCATTTGAGATTTCAGTCAAAATACAGTCTGAAGAAATAATTATGCAATGTTTGGATTGTTGAAGTTTATATGTAATTACTTGATAAAGCTAATTTTTTGCAGGTTACTATAAAATAGTAGAATGTGTGAATATAATTCAGAAGCTGACGGCCTATTGTGCTATTTAAAGTGCCATATATTAAAAGTAAAAATATCAGATTTTGCAAAACAAAACAAAACAAAAAATAAAGTTGGGGTAATAATTTCCTTGCATATTAAGACAGAATCAGTACAACAGAAAATCCCATTCAGTAACTGTATTCAATACAGAAAAGCATAAGCATCTGTAACTGGCTACAGTGATGGAAAAGTGACTTGTCTGACATCACAATACAAATTCTGTCTTTATATATTTGTATAGTAGCATTTAAATTACAGAGTTTACATCATGACGTCCTTATACACATTGTATTAGTTATTCTCCATGGAATTCCTTGGGAACTTTCTCAAGTATGTGTGCTTACAAAATAATCATACACAGCTATATTCAGTCTATTATTATTTATATATAATGATAAATAAATTTTAGAAGTCTTATTCAAGAAGGGCATGATGTAAGAAATATTTCTTTGAAGGGAAAACACCTGCTTGCTGTGGAATCAAAAGAAAGAGAAGTGGAAGGGCTGAAAGAAACATTTAAAAACTTGCAGGTACATTAACATTGAATTCAAGATTTATTTATTTAGATCCTGTCTCTATAGAGTACAACAGCGAAAACTATTCATGATGGGTGTAGCGAATCTGATTTTGCTGGTTAAATGAAAAATAATATAGTATGAATCCCTACTCTTTTCTCAGTCATATGATTAGTAGGTTTATTTTTTATTCATGTGTTTCCTGTGTTAGATTGAAAAGATTTGTTCTGCAAAGGGCTAAGGAAAACAACCTACTTACTAAAAAAAATATCTTCCCATTGTCAGTCACAACAAAATGTTCAAATGTTAAATAACTTTCATGGAATCTTTGATCTTGGAAGCTTTTGCTATGGTCAACTTATATAAACTGCAACAAATGTACAACTGATTAGAATGAGAGCCAGTAACAGGATGCTCCTCTACAAAACAGTGTACACCAGTGGTGTCAAACTCAAGGCCTGGGAGCTGGATTTGGCCCATGGAGTGCTTATATCTGGCCCGCGAGGCTGTCCTGGAAACAGTGAAGGACTGCTTCACTGTTTCTCTGCCAGTGAAAACGGAGCCTGTTTTCTCCAGCAGAGTGCTAGAGCTGTCACAGGCGCCCCTGACATAAGTGACATTGAGCTGGCCATGCCCACCATGGCCACATCCACTCTGGCCTCCTGAGGTCAAACACAATCCTAATGTGGCCCTCAATGAAATTGAGTTTGACATCTCTGATGTTCCCAAATACATACAATAAATGCAGAAATATATAACAGTACATGCGTTAACATATATTTTGTAGGTTTTGAAACTGTAATCATGGCTTATTGTGGCTGTAATTTTTCTGTCAGCATGGAAATACAAGAAATTCTTATGATTTCTAATATCAGATGTTTTATTCTTCATACTGGGAGATATTGGATCACTATTTCTTTCAAGAACAATTAACTTATCACTATGTAAATGCTCTTCAAGGCAGTGTTCTAATGGGTTAAGTCCAAAAAATGCCAATCTCTTAAAATTTCATTTTTTCTCACTTCTTTGAAAAGTCATAGAATCTATCTATTCTCCACCACCAGATTTGAAAGGATGATGTTTTGTGACATATCTCTGTCATGTTAGAGCTTGTTCTGATAAATTTTGAACATAGCATAATTCTATTCTCAAAGAAAAAAAGGTCATACGCATGACTTGATCAGAATCAGACACACAACCTCTGTCATGAATGATACCTAGCACATCATTTCTTGCACATTGTTGGCTCAATGTATTACAATATAACAGCTTTCTTTTTGAACTGTAGATATATTCTGATCTATACAGGTGGTAATGGTAAGATATTGGGTTTGTTGTTTGTTTACTATTTATCACAAAGTCCATGTATTCATTCAGTGTCAGGTTTCCTCCTAGATCTCCCTCTCAGAGGCTACAGTATATCTTCCTTCAACTGTCCTACTAGTTGCTCTGTTTCTTTTCTCCTTTTACTCTAATTCTCTCCCCTGTTTCTGGAGAGAGGGGGGGAGAAGAGAGCACAGAAAGAAAACAATTGACTGAAATACTGCAGTGTGTTCAGCACAATTTGACTTTCTTCTGGATCTGCTTAGTCGAACACTCACTGCTTCTCCATTGGGGGCAGAATGTTTCTCAAGATTTTCTTCTCTGTCCTTCTCCAGAGATGAGGGCTTTGTCACTGACAGCTGATTCCCCCCTTCCCTTTTGGGATCTTGGGTGGAGTTCTAACTCATTTATAGAATCTGTCCCTGGATTTTTCTTCTCCCTTCTTGACCAGAAACTTACAACTCTGCACACTTAACTTCTCTCTCGACGTTTATCCACTTTGTTCACTTCATGCATAGACTTTTCCTCTCTTCTCATTTTCTCTCTACTTTTTATCTAGACTGGCAGCAACCAAGGAGGTGAGTTCACCCCAGAATTCTAGTTCCTAACACCCATATATCAGGCTGGACCAATGGGACACCTTTCTCAGAATCTTCCCACATCACCTCTAGCAAGGAGCCTAGTCAGCCCATCAGACTTTGTGATGGCAGAGCTACTTTTCAAGGCTAAAACTGAACTGCTTTTACTCACCAAGTATTGTATGCTGACTCACACCAGCCGAACAACAATCATGCCAAGCCTATATGCCACAGAGTGGTACAGGATATATGTAGATCTCCAAGTAGTTCTGCCTGGACAATAAGAACCACGTAGCTAAAAAAGCCTCAGTTAACTTCAATGCATCAGTAAGATCTTTCTATCTTTTGTCTTTTTACTATTTTTTACATTTGAGAATGAATACAAATCTGTTTAACAGTAAACTGAAGACAAAAAACACATAGTGTAAATCAAAACACTTGGTTCATATTTGGGAAAGCCAGAACTACAAGTTGAGATTTCTAATCATCTTCCATAGAAGCAAGGTTTTTCCTGTGATGGAAAGATTCCGAATCTGAAGCTCTGAGAGCTGAACATCTCAAAGAATCTCTAAATACTAAAGCATATTAACTGATTCTGAATGGACAAAGGCAATGCCTTCAATTTATAAAATATTTCTATAGGTTGTGATCAGAAGCAAGTCTTCATAAGTCTGATTGTGTTTGGACTGCTTTCAGCTGAACCATAAATCTGATTGATGTAATAAATGTAGAATTTTTTCAAGCCAGATAAAATCAAGCATAGATTCTTCTCATAGACTAAGATCATATTCCTCTGAGGTCTATTGATTAAAATGTGATTTTCTTGTAGGTGTCTATTATGGGAAAATAATCTTCAATTCACTCTAGCTAAATTGCTTAGAATGCACATTATTGTGATCATTTTAAAAAGCTAATCAAACCTTGGATAGTATAAGAAAAGCTAAATATGGCTAATTAACTGTTACTGATAAAAGTAAAGTTAAATCAAAATATGATGAAAACTTTAGGAAATATTATATTTATTTCATGCTCTACCCTTATTCCAGTGAATTCATGTGTTTTATTCATGAGATGGAGCTCACAAATTCATGTAATATTTAAAGAGATTGCAGTCTTCAAATTTTGAGAACTCCTAGTTTAGAGATAGCTTTACAAAAATGAAAAGCTCTTTCTCAAGAAGGCAGTAAGGTAGAACAGATATAATTTTAGCAATCTTTAAGAAACAATAGTAGGGTGGACAAGATCTGAAACATTTCCACTTTAAATACCAGTTCCCCATTCATTCAAATAATATTTGGGATCAATAAAAATGATACTGAGTGAGAACATAAAGGAAATTGTTGATTTCTGACAACCAAAGAAAGACTTACTTTTTTGTGACGTTTCAATCTTCTTGGTGAAACAAGAACTGTTCCGCTGCAGCTCTGAATACAGAATTTTAGAAGTCATCTCTTATATGAACATCTTATCTTGCTCTTTTTATTTTTGAAGTAGACGTAAAATGATTATTGCAATTTGTGAATTGCAATATAAATCCAGTTGTATCTGGAACTTAATCCTGAAGTAAGTAATTTTTTTCTTGCCAACAAGAATAAAACTTCATAGAGACACTTGTTTAAAACTCCCAAAATGTTTATGCTAGAATAATTAAATTTAGATTAAAATGCTTACTTTATAGAAATTATTACCTGGATGTTTTCTTCTGTTTTAAGTTTAAGAAAAACAAAATCTGTGAAGCAAAAAAGTAAAAAGGATACATATATGAAACCAGAGTAACTTCTCACTATTAAATATTTATATCCAAATGTTAAGCTACACCTTGACATGAATATAGGAAATTTTACTAAACATTTATCTTTTAAGCATTATTTATTTATGTCCTTTCTTTTTACTCTGCCACAATGGGAAAATGTTATCTGCCATTAATTCTGTACTGATTACTCTTTTCCCATTAACTTTATAAATAGCTTGGTTATTTTGATGTCATTCTTTGTTTATTTAATAATCCAGTTAATGCTGAGATTATTGTAAAAGCAAATTCCTTCACATTGTTGACCTTCTGTGCAAAAGGCTGAAAGAATTTGTTATGCCCTGCTCAATTCATGACACAGCAGAAGTGATATATAGTGTACTTCATGGTTGGGTGAGCATGTTACATAGTTTTAAAGTAATAAATGCTCCCTTGCTTTTCTTAACTAAGATAAACTTGGGAAAAAAATCAACTAGTGGTGGAATCTTATTTAAACTGATTATAACAAAGTCTTTGGAGTGAAATACTTCTAATTTTGCAGCTCAGTTGCACTTAAAGTAGTTCACATATTCTATAATATAGAACATATTTGGATATCAGAAAACATACGGAATCACTTCTTTTCTTTGCTGATCAGGAAAGTTATCAGGCTTCTTTTATTCAGCATAGAAACATACTCTTATGTAATTCTGATAGCAGAAACTATAAGCAGATGGTTTTACAAAAACTGTTGAGAACCTGCACTTATCTTCCCTGTTACAACATAGATATTAACAAAATCCCACTTACTAGCAAGGGAAGGAGCTGCTGCTCCAATGCATGTTGTTTCCTTCTTGCCCTATTTGTTCTTTGTTTCTAAGCACATGGACTAGAGAAATCTTATTTTTCAATTTAAGAATAAAAAATATCTGAAATATAGATTAATTATTATTTTATTGACACAACTGACATTTATTCTGGTGAATGGGTTTAGCTTTAGCTTTCTTTGAACATATCATTTGTGGAGATATTGGCTTGTAATCTTGCAGCTGCTGATCACAATATAGGATTGATGGTACTAATAGTCTGCCAAGTTTAATGCAAAAATGTGAAAGGTTGGTCATCCATATGTCCATCTTGTATCCTACCCTATTCTACCCAACCCTGTCCTGTCCATTTATTTTTCTATGATTCCAAATTTGGAATTATTTTTCCTTGTTTCAGATTGTTTATAGATACTATATGTTAACAAAACTAGTTGTAATTCTGGTCCTGGAGAAACTTGTTTTGAAAATTCTGCAAGTCAAGAATTATCTATCCATCCTTGATAATTATTCATTGTTGTTTAACGAGCGTTATTTATATATTCTTCTCTTACTTTATGGCTGCTGAATTTGCTCAGGAGACTTGGCAAGGAATTGGTAAAAACTTTTCCGAATATCCAGATGTAGTTAGAGTACAAATATTATAATCTGTGTTGTTGCATGCTGGTTGGGACTGACAGAAATTTGAGTACAGCAGTATCTCATTGCCACAAATTAATTTAGCATTTCAGTGTTATACAACTGAAAATATTCAAGCAGATATTTTTTTCCAATCAAGAAAGTTAATGCATGGAAAATCATAAGATTCTTGAATAAAATTTTCATGACTGACATTTAAAAAACATAAATTATTATCTTTGCTTCATCAATATGCATAAAGTATGAAAGGAGAGAAAAATATTTATTCATTAAATTTGTTTGCTCGCTATGGGTTGACTTTTTCAACTTCTGAAATTTCTTTATCATGAGTTCTGCATTTATGATGGACTTGTTTTGTCACTGATTCTTTATTTATTTATTTTAATCACAAAAGAGAAGACTTGGTTGTGCGTAATAGCTTGCTAGCTGATAGACTTTGGTACTAACCCCGCTCAAAATATTAAATTTGTAATCATTTCCTAAAAATAGCATAATGACAAATAATTGTTAATTGATATTAAATGCATTAACATAATTAAGTATGCTAATTAAATATTGATAAAACTATTTGTTTTTATTATAACAGATTTCAAAATATACGTTGCAAAAGAAGCTTAATGAAATGGTAAGTGCTATAAGGAAAAATAGAATATTAATCTCTTGTTGAATGAATGAAAATTCTATTCATATGAGATCATTAGACTCATATATAGGTGTTATTTTGGAAGCATAACTCTTCCTCTGGTCATGAAAGAAAAAGCTGAACTGTATAACAAACATTTTGCATTTTATGTGAAGTAATCGTAATTAAGAACTCTTGCAACATTTAGATTATACATATATCACTGACATTGGCTGGTAGGCAACTCAAGCAGCTTTTTATTGACTGCTACGGTAATATTTCTAAAATTATTTATCCAAGAAGTATTTGATTTTTTTGTTCTTGTGAAATTCTCATTTGTGTATTCTCATTTACCACCTTTCTTTGTAAAATAGAAATATTTTTAATAGCAAGAGGATACAGGAACTAAAGTGATGTGCCTTGATGAATCTTATTTTCCATTTGGAAGGCAGTATTTATAACTAAAATATGCATACAATTTTATTTGAATTTTCAGTTTAAAAAAGGGAATATAAAATACTGTAGTGTTCCTCTTCTTCCACTATTATGCAGAAAAATAAGAGTCATGAACAGTCCACTCTGAATCATGCTTCAATTTAAAGAGAGCTTTTCAAACTGCTAAGCTTGATTGACTAAAAGCTGTGAAAATTCTGCTGCTGCTCAACTGGAAAGAACAAAGATAATATTGTCAGACCATTATAAACTGTTATTTTAATTAAGAAGCTCAAAACTAGAGTCCAGTTTAGCCTTAAGTACCATGACATTTGTACAGAAAGTCATCTTCAACGCTACAGTGGTTTAACACAAAATATGGTGAAATTGAATAATATGTCCTTTGACCTGAGAGATAAGGCTACAAGTTAAAGATCAAAGGCAATGTAAAATGTGTTTATCCTATTTCACTTTTAAGTTAGATTCTTTATTTAAGTTGTGTTCTACTACTCACACTCATACACGCAAAGATATGGCTCTTATATATTTTAATTCTTAATTTTATAAATAAAACTTTATTTCACTTTTACTTTTAATGATTCAGATATAAAGTAGATTTGGAACTTATTTGATAATTTCTTAATATGTTAGAGTAGAATAGAATAGAATAGAATAACAGAGTTGGAAGGGACCCTGGCGGTCTTCTAGTCCAACCCCCTGCTTAAGCAGCAAAGCCTACACCACTTCAGACAAATGGTTATGCAACATCTTCTTAAAAACTTCCAGTGTTGGAGTATTCACAACTTCTGGAGACAAGCTGTTCTATGATTAATTGTTCTAACTGTCAGGAAATTTCTCCTTAGTTCTAAGTTGCTTCTCTCCTTGATTAGTTTTCACACATTCTTGTTCTACCCTCAGGTGCCTTGGAGAATAGTTTGACTCGCTCTTCTTTGTGGCAACCCCTGAGATATTGGAACACTGCTATCATGTCACCCCCTAGTCCTTTTTCATTAAACTAGACATACTCAGTTCCTGCAGCTGTTCTTCATATGTTTAGCCTTCAGTCCCCTAATCATCTTTGTTGCTCTTCTCTGCACTCTTTCTAGAGTCTCAAGTAAAATAAAGATGATAAAATCTGATATTTACAAAATACGTTCTGAATCATACAAGTGCTTCGGCCTAGTGATGGTTTGAAATCATACTTTAATGATGAAGACAATTTTCCCCATACTAGTTGAATACCTATGGAAAGCAAACATGTTGGCAGGATACCATTCTGATACAACCAGATGTTCAATAAAGCATAAAGCTGGCCTTTGAAGTATGGTAACAACTCCCTTACTGATTAAGTCTGTTTTTGCTTTTCTGATAAGAATAAAACTGTAACAAGAGATAACAAAGGAAAAGGATCATAGATTGAGATCCATGCCTGACCCTGTATCTTTTATTTTTCCAGTAAGCGCTGTCCCTATTTTTGTCTGGATCCTATTTATTACTACTGCTACATATAAAAGAAAGGATTCCTTAATCTATTTCAATGGCCAAGTGTGAATGTTTGCACTTTGTTACAACATGAAGGATGTTACATTAATATATCACAAATTTTTCTAGAGTTCAATTTTTTTTTTGCTAATATTCTTTTCTATTAGCCGTGATGAATGTGTTCTTAGCATTTGTCTGACCTGGAATGTATAGCACAAGATTTTTTTTAAAAAAAATGATGGCTGCCCACTCTTGACACTATAACAGATTAACAATAAACTAGCTGATTTTCGTGCAATGCATCCACTTTCAATCAGAAGTAAAAACAAGCAGAGAACTTCTTAGTTGTAAAACAAATTGCAAATGATCTTACTATAAGAGTGTAAATTAATAATTACATATAAATTTAATTAAGTGTAAATGTAAATGTAAAGAGAAAAAAATATAAATTTAGGTCTACAGCTTTCATATTTAAAAAGAATTAAATTTGTTTCACAGGGTAATGCATTTAAAAATCCAAAGTGAACTAAATACAACTAATAAATACAATTCTACAAACTTAGTTTGTATTATTTTTGACTTGCAGAGAATATTCTAGAGCACATGCAAGAGGATGCGATATTCCAGCCATGCTTAATTCTCATTTTGTTGTGCCTAGGGCAGGAACTGCTATTTTAAGCACAAGAATAAAAGATAAGCATGAGTAGCTGACAACTAGGGAAATAATAGAACAATATATGCAAGGAAATATTTTGGAGGTTGTTTTTGATCATATCTTTATTGAATAATTAACCCCAGTATATTAATACAACCTAATTCCAGAAATAACATGTGACCTGTGCAGTATTCTTAGGAAGCAGAATGTATAATATACTCTCTAACCTACTTTATGTATATTCAGCAACTCTTTTTATGATGATAAATGAATGTAGGATTCTAATATACAATGAGGAATTTCATGGCAAATGGCATAATATGGCAAATGTACATTTAGAAGGGACACAGTACTACTAGCCAGTGATTGGAATATAGAGTGTTGGAAAGTGGTTAGCATTGTATATTTTAAAATAATGTATTTTTAAAATGATATAGTGAGAGGAAGGCCTAGCTAACTTACCTAAGGCTATCTACAACTAAGACACTGCATAGCATGCTTTTTACTCCATTCTAGAAAGAGAAAGGAATATATTTTATTAATTTATATACAGCCTGACTCCCAGCGACTCTTGAAAGCTTTTATCTGTAATAAAGCTTGAAAGAAATAAAAGCTTGAAAGAAAGCCTATTTTTAAATGAGACCAATATTAAAATAACTGGATTTAGAATTATTGTTTGATGGATATTGCATCATACAATATTTCAAATAATTTTTCTTGTTTTTGCAGGAGCACAAGATGCAATTGTATAATTCATCAAAGGGCGATTATCAGAAAAGACTGAATGAATTTGAAAAATGCCATGCAGTTATAATGAATCAATTTGAATTAATAAAAGGTGCTCATGGGAAATTAGAGAAAAATGGTAAATATGTAATACATTCTGCACACAATTTAATAAAACACAATTTAGTAATGATAATAAATGAGACAGCTTCTAATTTTTCAAAAGAGATTTTAACTTTATTGTCAGAAAAAAGTACACAAACACATTTTCTAAAATGAGCTCACTTTGTAGAATATGTGAAGTAACACAATGAAGATTATATTTTAATATTATTTTTTTATTTCCTACCCCATCCCTTACGTAAGTTGTGGAAGCAATTCAGTTCAATAAGAACTTGTCAGCAATTAATACAACACAAGAGTCTGAGATAAATAACCTAAAAAAGGTAAGTATGAAGTGCATTTTGTTTTATCCCAGGAGAATTTTAAGGCATCCAAACACAGGTTGACATATAATCTGAACAATTGGGAACCCTGTTAAAGTACCGTAATTAGCTCCAATAATTTATTGCAGGTTATCAAGATTTGTCTGCCAACTCATTTGTTATAAACAGTAATCCCTAAGAAGACAGTACCTACTGTTTTTCTGTGTCTGATGCTATAAATAATCTTCTTTTGCTTTGTGCCTAGGATGAAATAGCTACACTCACTTTTTTTTTCTTTTTGTCTTAAGGCTTAGAGTAGAATATACTATCAGGGGAATGCTCTTACTGGCACATAGAATTTGATGAGACATTGTGTTTTTATAATCACTGTTATTGCTGATTATTGTACTTTCAACATTCTGCTATATAATAGAATATATTTTATTATATTGTATGCCATGGTGAGTCTTGAAAATATGGTAACATTTAATTTTATAAAAAACAGGATTGTTATTTTATAACAGTAGTATATAATTAATGGCCTCATAACTTCATGTAGCTCCAGAAATCCTTGGATGAAACATTTAAAAGTTATCAATTTTTAAATTTTAAATGTTTTAAAAAGGAGAATGGTGAAATATGTGTGTAGGGAATGTATTGTGGTAATTCCACTTAATTTTCATTACAATCAAATGCAGCATAGATGTAGTCAGATTTAATTTTTGTCTTGGCCCTTGCTATTGCTTTTTGTAATGCAGCCAGTGCAACCACAATGGATAGGTCAAAAGATGGTGGATATGGCCTCCCACCACCAGTGACGTGCAGTGAGCTTTATGGCTGGTGAGGCACTGACACAGTGGTGGGTTTCAAAAATTTTTAGACTTGTGGACTTCAGCTCCCAGAATTCCACAGCCAGGCATGATGTAAAGCGACAGCATTTGTTTTTCTCCTTTGCGAAATAAGTTTCCTTCTTTCTTTTTCTTTTTCTTCTCCCTTTCCCTCCTTCCTCCCTCTCTCCCTCCCTCCCCCCTCTCAAACACACACACACACACAAACACACACACAAAGTTGGATTGGAGGGAGTCAGGGAGACCACAGGAGGCGGCAGGAAGCCAGTCAAAGAGCCATACTGGAGCACACACACTTTCCCCCAGCTCCGGAAAGATCCAGCCCAGCTTCACTGATTACAGGTTTGAAAAGACAACGTGGTTCTGCCTGCAATCAAACTACACTTGGGGAGGGAGAGCACTTCCCTCCAGCCTTTGCCCAAAGCCCCGCACCAGGAGGATGAAGTTTGAATTCCTCCCCCTCCCTCCGACCCACACGTACCTTTTCCAGCTGTTTCAGAGAGAATTTCAACTCTGCTCTTACCTGTCATCATGAAAAGAAAAAAATGTAAAAGGAAAAAGGCGAGAGCTGAGGTCAGGCTGAGCTAGTTGCTGCCTCACTGTGGATAACTCTGCTTAACTGTTTAAAATAAGCATCTAAAAAAAGTGCCCTCTACAGGAGGAGGCAGGGGAATGACGTGCCTCACCTACATCAGGAATTTTTAGGCTTTTAACCTCTGCTTGAGTGATCATAAAACTCCTAAAGTTAGACTAGATGAGGCACGTCGTTCTCCTGCCTCCCCTGCCCCCCATGACTGCATGTCACTGCCCACCACCAATGCTGCTGCACATGGCCTGTGTTACAGAAAAACATAGAACAAGTTATAGTACTAGCATTAGCACTTAGACTTATATACCACTTCACAGTGCTTTACAACTCTATCTGTGGTTTACAGAATCAGCATATTGCTCCCAACGATCTGGGTCTTCTTTTACTGACCTTGGAAGGATGGAAAGCTGAGTCAACTTTGAACCTGTGAGACTTGAACTGCTGAACTGCTGGCAGTTGGCAGTTAGCAGAATTAGCTTCCACTATGTCACCATATCTAAGCTGTATACAAATAAGATATTTAAGACCCTTTTGCACAGTGCTATACATATACACATAAACATGCACACACACTCTTCTGCTTTATTTTTGGAGGCTGCCTGAACAGTTTTCTTGGCAATAATTTCTTTTCCAAAGATATTTGATTTAGTATTCACCTCTCTCTTTCTGCTTATTAGTTAATGGGGAGAAGCCTATCACCTTCTAGGAGTAGAAGATGCCATGTAAAGCACAATCCCTTTGAAGCAAAAGATGATAAGACACCGCAAAACCTTATACATACAAGAGCCGAGGTGGCGCAGTGGTTAGGGTGCAGTACTGCAGGCCACTTCAGCTGACTGTTATCTGCAGTTCAGCGGTTCTAATTTGACTCAGCCTTCCATCCTTCCGAGGTGGGTGAAATGAGGACCCAAACTGGGGGGGGGAGGGGGTGATATGCTGACTCTGTAAACCGCTTAGAGAGGGCTGAAAGCCCTATGAAGCGGTATATAAGTCTAACTGCTATTGCTATTGCTACATGTCTTCTAAACAGAAAAAGGAAATGACATGTCAGCAAGTCCAGCATTTTGGCAATGCTTATTAGGCAAGAGCAAATAGAAGGAATATCATGCTTGCTATTTTGATTCTACTGTCCAGTAGCATTTTTTAAAACAAATTCTGGCTTCATTGCATGCACTTCAGCATCAGCATTTAAAGAGAACTATAGGTTAGAAATGTAACATCACCTTCTGTCAGACTAAGACTGAAATAATTTTTCCTTAAAAAGTAGCTGTATTTATATAACCTTATATTCATAAAGTTCAGCAACTGGAATATTTATTTCTATTTTTCTACTGCTTTATGATTTTGTCCAGAACAGTTAAACTGTTGGACTGTGATAAGGGGAATTCCATTTTTATGAAGAAAAGTTAAACAGACCAAACTTAGTTCCTCCTAGATAAATCTACCACCATTTGAATACTTGGTTCAATGCTATGCCATTATGAAGAATTCCTGATATTATCTACAAATAGCATTCATAACCTTTGCTATTTGTCTAAGTAAATGTCAGAACACTCAAGGAGAGAGAGATATTAAACAGGCTACTCCATAAAAAAAGGAAAAGGTATGGAAAGATAAAATATTTATGACTCTGAGATCTATACTTTGTAATTTAATAAGCTCAAAGCATATACTATTTATTTGCTGCACTAGCTGCTATGAATAACCTAGGTAGAAAATGAAAGGAATAAAGTAAAAAGAACTGCAAGCAACACCATATTTTAATGCATTTTTATATTTTAAATCTTTAGATGTAATTCAGGTAAGTTGGAGTAGGCATCTTTAATTGTTGAGATCAACAATTATTTATAATAATATAAATTACTGGTATATCGGATTTTTCATTATTAAAAATATCAAAGACAGATAAATCATTAGATAATTGATGATTTTTCTTCTTTGATTGATTTGCTCCATTTAGATCAGGAAGACCTGCCAGATCTTTTAGTAATATGGCAATACTATGCAGTATAGAAGAAACGGTTTAGCATTCTCCAGTAGTATTTCTAGTAGCGTTCAAACAGAAAAAGAATAATGTAGATAGCATATGGTTTAATGCAGAAAACATATATTTAATCATAAATATCACTCCTGAAATGATATCATTGTTTCGATGATGATGATGATGATGATGATAGTTTATTGCACAATTGCCAGATGTTTAGACTGGATTTGGCATTAAATCCATTATTATTATTGTTGTTGTTGTACAATTGTATCACAGCGGCCAGTTGTTTCGCCGGATTTGGCATTGGTTACTAGTCGGGCCCCACCCAGGGGCCTAGGACGTCGTAACGTATTTTCGTAATATGCGTGCAGATCCAAGCAGTGCGCCTTTTTGCATTTGACTGATGGTGATTTTGTCAATTTTTAACTGTTTTAAATGTAATTCCAGTGCTTTTGGAATAGCACCCAGTGTGCCAATTACCACTGGAATTACCACTGCTGGTTTGTGCCATAGTCGTTGAATTTCGATTTTTAAGTCCTGGTATCTTGCGATTTTTTCATGTTCCTTCTCGGCGACCCTGCTATCACCTGGTATTGCGATGTCTATGATTGTGACCTTATTTTTCTCAACCAGTGTGATGTCTGGTGTATTATGCGCCAGTATTTTGTCGGTTTGTATACGGAAATCCCACAAGATCTTGACCATCTGATTTTCGGTGACTTTTTCAGGCTGATGTTCCCACCAGTTTGTTGCTGTTTTAATATTATAATTTTTGCACAAATTCCAATGGATCATTTGTGCTACTGAATTGTGCCGCAATTTATAATCAGTCTGCGTGATTTTTTTACAGCAGCTGAGTATGTGATCAACAGTTTCATCAGCTTCTTTGCAAAGTCTGCATTTGGCATTATCAGAGGATTTTTCGATTTTGGCCTTAATGGCATTTGTGCGGATAGCTTGTTCTTGCGCAGCCAGGATTAGTGACTCTGTTTCTTTCTTTAATGTACCTGTTTTTAACCATAACCAAGTTTGTTCACTGTCCACTTTATCTTTTATTTTTTCCAGAAATTGACCATGCAGTGCTTTGTTCTGCCAACTCTCCATTCTTGATTTTATCACATCTTTTCTGTATTCTTGTTTTGTCTGTTGGGCCTTCAGTAGATTTTTGTTCTTTACTTCGATTAATAGATGTTCTTGAGTGTCTTTTAAATAATCAGCCAGTGCATGTTTTTCTTCTTCAACTGTTTGCTTCACTTGTAATAATCCTCTGCCACCTGATTTTCGGGGCAGATATAGTCTATCAGTATCACCACGTGGATGTAAACTGTAGTGCATTGTCATTAGTTTCCTGGTTTTTCGGTCCAAAAGGTCCAAATCAGCTTGTGTCCAGTTAACTATGCCAGCTGTGTATCTTATAACTGGTATTGCCCAGGTATTTATGGCCTTGATTGTATTTCCACCATTCAATTTAGATTTCAAAATTTTCCTAACTCTGTTGGTGTACTCTCGCCTGACAATAGTTTTTACTTCTCCATGCTTGATGTTACCCAACTGCAGAATGCCTAAGTATTTGTAGGCTTCATTTTCTTTGCATTTAATTAGTTGGCCATTGGGCATTTCAATTCCCTCAGATGCAATGATTTTGCCCCTTTTTATGGATACAGTGGCACATTTTTCCATGCCAAACTGCATTGAAATATCGGTGCTGAATACTTGGACTGTATTTGTCAATGATTGGATTTCTATTTCTGACTTTCCATAGAGTTTCAAATCATCCATATATAGTAAATGCGAAATTTTTTCAGCTTTTTTGGCTGTTTGGTAGCCTAATTTCATTTTTTTAAAGATTACTGATAGTGGGATCATTGCGATGATGAAGAGAAGAGGTGAAAGTGAATCACCCTGGAAAATTCCTCGCTTGATATTAACCATTCCGTAGCTCTCATTCCCTACTGCCAACTCAGTTCTCCATTGTTTCATTGCCTTTTCAGTAAAGGATGTAATATTTTTGCTAATGCCAGTTGTTTCTAAGCATTTTATGATCCAACTATGTGGCAGTGAGTCAAATGCCTTTTTGTAATCAATCCAGACCATATTCAAGTTCGTTTTTCTGTTCTTACAATTTTCTAATATCATTTTATCAATTAGAAGCTGATCTTTTGTGCCCCTGCTCCTTCTTTTGTTGCCTTTTTGCTCTACTGGCAAGATGTTGTTTGTTTCCAAATAATCCATCATGTTATCTGCAATAATGCCTGTGAGTAATTTGAAGGTTGTTGGTAAGCATGTTATTGGTCTATAGTTTTCAGGTGTTGTTCCTTTAGTTGGATCTTTCTGAATCAAGTATGTTTTTCCAGTTGTCAACCATTCATCAATTTGGCCCTTTTGTAAAATTTCATTCAGTTGCCTGGCCAATATTGCATGTAAACTGGTCAGATATTTGAGCCAGAAACCATGTAATTGGTCCTTTCCAGGTGATGTCCAATTCTTTACCTTTTTAACTCGATTTTTGATCATCTCAGTTGTTATTTCTAATACTTGCATTGTTTGTTGCCAATGCTTTTCTCAAAGTCATGTATCCACTTTGCTTCCTTGTTGTAGTCCTTTGCATTTTCCCACAATTCTTTCCAGAATTCAACTGTGGCCTGCTTTTCTGGTTTTTCACTTTTGGTGTCACCATTCACATTAAGACTTTGATAAAAACGCCGTTGGTCTGATCGAAATTGCTGATTTTGTTTATATTGGATGATTCGTGCCTCATATCTTTCAATTTTTCTAGCTGTTGCTGTTATCTGCTGTTTTACAATCTCTACAGCTTCATTGATGTTTCTTGTATCCAATCTATATCTTCTGATTAGCCGATCTATGATTTTGTTGTTTTTAAGCTGTTGCTCATGCATGTTCTTTAAGTTACTAGCATCTGCCCTTAATTTTTTGATTTTTTGTTCTAGACGGATTTTCCACTTTGGCTTTGATGCTTTTTCTGTTGTGTGACTAGGTACTTTAATTTTAATGCCTAGTTCATTAGTGACTATTACAGCTGCGCTGTACATTAACTGGTTTGTTTCCAAGATGGATCCCGGTTCAATTGTTGAAAACACTGCATTAACCATTTTCATGATAGGGGCCAAAATTTTCTTAGGCACAGTTTTTAGTGATGGTAAACGTTGCCTTTCCTCATTAAGCAGAAAATGCTCCATGATCTTATCCTTCAATTCTTTTTGCTTTTGAGTTAGTTCATCAGTTGGTTCAGTGATAACTGGTTCTAGTGGTGGTGATGTTATTTCCTCCCTGAGAGCTTCTTCTGGGAGTTCTACTATAGTGTCTTTAGTTGTGTCTTGAATATCAGTTATTTCCGCTTGTGATATTGTTTTTTGGGTTTTGCAATTTGCCTGAATTTCCTCATGTTCAACTTCACTAAACACTTTATTCCGTATAATAAATCGCCTTTGATCTGCTAGTCGTTGTTCACTAACATTTGAATCTGGATATTGTTGTTTCCATAATTCATACATTCGCTTTAAATATCCTCTTTTTTCTGGCTCTGAGTTGTAGTAACAGGCCATTATGGCACGGTTTTCATCATCATCATCATCATCATCATCATCATCATCATCATCATTATTATTATTATTATTATTATTATTATACAATTGTATCACTGCGGCCAGTTGTTTCGCCAGATTTGGCATTGGTTACTAGTCGGGCCCCACCCAGGGGCCTAGGACGTTGTAACGTATTTTCGTAATATGCGTGCAGATCCAAGCAGTGCGGCTTTTTGCATTTGACTGATGGTGATTTTGTCAATTTTTAACTGTTTTAAATGTAATTCCAGTGCTTTTGGAATAGCACCCAGTGTGCCAATTACCACTGGAATTATCACTGCTGGTTTGTGCCATAGTCGTTGAATTTCGATTTTTAAGTCCTGATATCTTGCGATTTTTTCATGTTCCTTCTCGGCGACCCTGCTATCACCTGGTATTGCGATGTCTATGATTGTGACCTTATTTTTCTCAACCAGTGTGATGTCTGGTGTATTATGCGCCAGTATTTTGTCGGTTTGTATATGGAAATCCCACAAGATCTTGACCATCTGATTTTCGGTGACTTTTTCAGCCTGATGTTCCCACCAGTTTGTTGCTGTTTTAATATTATAATTTTTGCACAAATTCCAATGGATCATTTGTGCTACTGAATTGTGCCGCAATTTATAATCAGTCTGCATGATTTTTTTACAGCAGCTGAGTATATGATCAACAGTTTCATCAGCTTCTTTGCAAAGTCTGCATTTGGCATTATCAGAGGATTTTTCGATTTTGGCCTTAATGGCATTTGTGCGGATAGCTTGTTCTTGCGCAGCCAGGATTAGTGACTCTGTTTCTTTCTTTAATGTACCTATTGTTAACCATAACCAAGTTTGTTCACTGTCCACTTTATCTTTTATTTTTTCCAGAAATTGACCATGCAGTGCTTTGTTCTGCCAACTCTCCATTCTTGATTTTATCACATCTTTTCTGTATTCTTGTTTCGTCTGTTGGGCCTTCAGTAGATTTTTGTTCTTTACTTCGATTAATAGATGTATTATTATACAATTGTATCACAGCGGCCAGTTGTTTCACCAGATTTGGCATTGGTTACTAGTCGGGCCCCACCCAGGGGCCTAGGATGTCGTAACGTATTTTCGTAATATGCGTGCAGATCCAAGCAGTGCGCCTTTTTGCATTTGACTGATGGTGATTTTGTCAATTTTTAACTGTTTTAAATGTAATTCCAGTGCTTTTGGAATAGCACCCAGTGTGCCAATTACTACTGGAATTACCACTGCTGGTTTGTGCCATAGTCGTTGAATTTCGATTTTTAAGTCCTGGTATTTTGTGATTTTTTCATGTTCCTTCTCGGCGACCCTGCTATCACCTGGTATTGCAATATCTATGATTGTAACCTTGTTTTTCTCAACCAGTGTGATGTCTGGTGTATTATACACCAGTATTTTGTCCGTTTGTATACGGAAATCCCACAAGATCTTGACCATCTGATGGCCTTGATTTTATTTCCACCATTCAATTTAGATTTCAAAATTTTCCTAACTCTGTTGGTGTACTCTCCCCTGACAATAGTTTTTACTTCTCCATGCTTGATGTTATCCAACTGCAGAATGCCTAAATATTTGTAGGCTTCATTTTCATTGCATTTAAGTAGTTGGCTATTGGGCATTTCAATTCCCTCACATGTAGTGATTTTGCCCCTTTTTATGAATACAGTGGCGCATTTTTCCATGCCAAACTGCATTGAAATATCAGTGCTGAATACTCGGACTGTGTTTGTTTGTGATTGGATTTCTATTTCTGACTTTCCATAGAGTTTCAAATCATCCATATATAATAAATGAGAAATTTTTTCAGCTTCTTTGGCTGTTTGGTAGCCTAATTTCATTTTTTTTAAAGATTACTGATAGTGGTATCATCGCGATGATGAAGAGAAGAGGTGAAAGTGAATCACCTGGAAAATTCCTTGCTTGATATTAACCATTCCGTAGTTCTCATTCCCTACTGCCAACTCAGTTCTCCACTGTTTCATCGCCTTTTCAGTAAAGGATGTAATATTTTTGCTAATGCCAGTTGTTTCTAAGCATTTTAGGATCCAACTATGTGGCAATGAGTCGAATGCCTTTTTGTAATCAATCCAGACCATATTCAAGTTCGTTTTTCTGTTCTTACAATTTTCTAATAGCATTTTATCAATTAGGAGATAATTTTTTGTGCCCCTGCTCCTTTTTTTGCCTTTTTGCTCTACTGGCAAGATGTTATTTGTTTCCAAAAAATCCATAATATTATCTGCAATAATACCTGTGAGTAATTTGAAGGTTGTTGGCAAGCATGTTATTGGTCTATAGTTTTCAGGTATTGTTCCTTTAGTTGCATCCTTCTGAATCAAGTATGTTTTTGCAGTTGTCAACCATTCATCAATTTGACCATTTTGTAAAATTTCATTCAGTTGCCTGGCCAATATTGCATGTAAACCGGTCAGATATTTGAGCCAGAAACCATGCAATTGGTCATTTCCAGGTGATGTCCAATTCTTTACTTTTTTTACTCGATTTTTGACCATCTCAATTGTTATTTCTAACACTTGCATTTGCTTGTTGCCAATGCTTTTCTCGAAGTCATGTATCCACTTTGCTTCCTTATTGTAGTCCTTTGCATTTTCCCATAGTTCTTTCCAGAATTCAGTTGTGGCCTGCTTTTCTGGTTTTTCACTTTTGGTGTTACCATTCACATTAAGACTTTGATAAAAACGCCGTTGGCCTGATCGAAATTGCTGATTTTGTTTATATTGGATGATTTGTGCCTCATATCTTTCAATTTTTGTAGCTGTTGCTGTTATCTGCTGTTTTACAATCTCTACAGCTTCATTGATGTTTCTTGTATCCAATCTATATCTTCTGATTAGCTGATCTATGATTTTGCTGTTTTTAAGCTGTTGCTCATGCATGTTCTTTAAGTTGCTAGCATCTGCCCTTACTTTTTTGACTTTTTGTTCTAATCGGATTTTTCACTTTGGCTTTGATGCTTTTTCCATAGTGGAAAATCCGATTGTTGTTGTTGTTGTTGTTGTTGTTGTTGTTGTTGTTATTGGCTTTGAGTTACTCTTGACTCCTGGCAACTGCCTGTACAAGTCCCTTCAGTTTTCTTCACAAGGTTTTTCAAAAAAAGTGGGCCACTGTTGAGAGAGAATGACTGGATGTCATTCAAGTCACCTAGCTGCTTCTGCCAAAAAATATTTTCCAGCTTCTGGTTTCTTTTCTTTAACCACTGTATCAAAAATCACTGTATCAAAATTGGCTCACAGTTACAAATCTATTCTGTTTTCTTGGCAACATTTTTGAAAGTGGTTTACCCTTGTCTTCTTAGTACTTGAGGGAGAGTGAGTGACTGGCCAAAAGTTAGCTAGCTGACTTTTGTGCCTAAAGCTAGATCATTTCCAGTTCAGTTAATCTGTAGATCAAACTAGTTCCCCAAGCTTCTATTCATGCCAATAATGTGCTTGGCCTTACCCTTTGACTGATCAAGTAGGTACCAATTTTCATGATCCTATGCAGTAGATCATTTCAATAGATTTTCTCCATGATGATCTATCTGTTCCTAACCTGATCGTTCAAGTTTTCCAATGATGCATCCATCACTGCTGTAACTGAGTTGATCTAACTTTCTGCTGGTCATTTTAGGAAAGCATTAATTTAAGTATAATTTTTCATCCAGGTGGCATACATGGATTTTTAATTAATATTTATTTATTAAGGAACTAAGGAAAGTTACATCAGATGCGATAAAATCCAAGGTTACCTGTCAATATAAAGAGAAAGAAGATTTCTATCTAAAAGCAAAGGAACTGGAGCTACAAATACTACAGCAAAAAAATTCAGTGGTATTTTTTAATATTTCTTATTTAGAAAAAGAGGTTGTGCTTATTTTAATAAGTTGACTTTAAATTTGATATTTTAGGCAGCTGTAATTAATGTACTTATGACTTGAATGTTAAATAATTTTGCTTAATACCTCCTATATATATTTTAAGTTTTAAAATATGTGTAGCATTTTTAATCCTATGTAAAATTTTAAGTTCACATTACATTTTTTGTATATTAAAGTAAGCATACTAATGAGTACAGTAGTAAACATTAATCAACTAAAGGGACCAGTGGAATTGATATCAATGTGTTTATTTTATTTATAGGAAGTAGATTTAAATGGAAAAATCACAGAAGAAATTGCAAGACTTAAAGAAGAGAAACAGGTTATGTTTCATATCAATAATCAATTCTGCTTTCTCAATGGTGGGGCCCATATTGTGGAATTAATTGTCACAGGAGTTGAATTATTTCCTCTTTTACAGCAGAACAGGAATGTGCTTGTGTGTTTGTATATAGATACATTTGTACATGTGACATTTTTGGATACACATTAATTAATCACTGCTGTATGGCATTCCCTTGACTGTTTTTCTGCATCCACATAGTTTGGTCCCACATTTTTTTCAGGTATTGATCAGAAATATTCAAGCCCAGACAGTGCATCTTTTGAATGAATTTTTCTCTGTGTTGACTTAATAAAAATAGTTCCTTAATCTTTTAAATAAAATTGCTAATTATCTATATGTGTAATGCACGGAGATTATGATGAAGAAGAATGCCTATCCATAATTGTGGGTCATTAGTATATAATTATATGGTCTACTCTTTCTGTATTAATTGCACATTAATTTTAGAATTCTAGAAAATTGAGGATAGTGGAAGCTAGACAAGGCTCCAGGAAAATAGCTTTATGCAGGCACAATATCAATACAGGTGAATGTACAGCTAGTCACTTGAAGAACCAATTATAGATAAGCAACATTTTCTTATGAAAGGCTAGATTATAAATTCCTATTTAACAATTGGCACAAACAAAATGCATACACGCTTAAAATATATATATATACTAAAATTTAAGATGTCATATATATATGTATGTATGTATGTATGTATGTATGTATGTATGTATGTATATATATATATATATATATATATATATATATATATATATATATATATATATATATGCATACAAACACATATCCTCACACATGCATTTAATGATTCCATCATAGGGGACTTTACAAAGTAATCCTATAACCTGAAGTATTGCACTTTTTTTAATTAAACAAGGATATTATAGCTTCTCTACAACATATGCAGCAACTGCTCTGCAGACAGACTGAAAGAAATAACAGAATTGAGGTGGAATTGAATAAACTAAAAGAAGAGTATCAGGTAAAATGTTGACTCTGTATGAATATATACCAATAAGCTCCAATTGATTCTAAATAATTAATATGAAGTATTCTGAAATGAAAATTATAGGATGCTTTGCAAAAGTTACATCAGATAGTATACAATGAGTTCTTTCTGCCTTGATGGAATGGCTTCTGTCAACAGAAAGAGGAAGAAGACAATTTTCTTTCCGTTTGAAACCTACCATGTATCCTCCAAAACTGTTCAAAGATTTCCCCTACTATAGGTAGTCCTCAACTTACAAGTGGCCATTCCTAGTTACACCACCACTGAAAAATAACTTACGAACATTTTTCACACTTATGACGGTTGTAACATCCCCCTGGATGTGTCACCAAAATTCAGACACTTGGCACTGATTCATTTATGAGGATTGCAATATCCTGGGGTCATGTGATCACTTTTTTCAACCTTCTGACAAGCGAAGTCAATGGGGAAGTCACATTCACTTAACAACTGTGTTGCTAACTACAACTACAGTGAGTCATTTAACAACTGTGGCAAGAAAGGTCGTAAAATGGGGCAGAATTCATTTAACAAATGTTTCACTTAGCAACATAAATTTGGGACTTAATTGTGGTCGTAAATCAAGGATAACCTGTAATGTAAATTATATTTTGACTTTATGCCACAATCTGGAAGCATTCATTGAAATTACCCTTCCTGAAATTCAAGCTTAAAAATATGTTTTATGTGAAACATTTACTTAGTTCATGTCAATGCTTATGTAGTTTATGTGATATTATGTCGTCCCCCAATAAAACTCTCATTATGTATAGTAGACATTTATAGTTCACATTTATAAATATTCTGATATCTTTCTTCAATAGACACAATTATTAATAATCTATATTTCTAATGGAGTAGAAGTAGCTAATTGCAACAAACCCCCCACCCTATTCAGGTAATCCTTCCTTACTGACCTCTTGTTGAATGATCATTCAAAATTACAATGAGTTTAAAAGAACACTAATTTAAAATTCTAGTTCTGCATACATTTTTGTTGCTACTTTATGTTAAGTAACTGAGCAAATAAATAAATAGTATTACTTTTAGGTATTTTTCCTACTTGCAGACAAAACAAAAATAGCTCAGTGAAATAGCAGTTGTGTTGTTTTTCACAATCATTAAAATAATTAGATTTTAAATCTAAGTAATATGCAACATTAATAAAGCAAATTCAGATTTGATTTGTTTAATAAAATAATATTAATAAAAGTTTGTTCTGCTTTTATCGTGGTGTTTATGTTCATAAATGAAGATTGGGAATGTGCTACATTTCATATTTATTAGGTCTGTACTTTATATCTTTCAGTGCATTAAAACTTATGCAGTGAAACTGAATAATTATAAATATTCTTATACCACTTCATAGCTATTTTTATAAACTATTTTGGGTTAGCTAAACTGTATGCCCTTTCCTGTTAATTTATGAAAAGTATTGTTGTGATAGCACATTATCACTGATCTGTATGGCACTTCCTGCATGTTATAAGAAAAGGTCTAAGCAACATAAAACACATCAAAATTCATTAAAGTGGTATTGATTACTTTTTGGATAATTAATTTTATTGCAGACCCTTGGAAGAGATAATGAGATGCAAAGGGAGAATGCAAAAGAAAATGAACAAAAGTTAGCTAGTCTTCTGAATGAATATAAGAAAGTACAAGCAACTTGGAAAAATGAGGTTGGTTTATTAATCAAATACTGATGTATTAACAGAGTTACCAAGTACTAAGCAAAATGTGCCAAATAAACTCAGGAGAAGATGACAAAAATAAGAATAGGGCAAAAAAGTATTTGCCTTTAAAAGCTTCATCCAGTTACTATACTAAAGACTTCTGAATGAGAGTCTTTTCTTATTTATTTATTCAGTCAATGATCAAGCAACATAAAAAGAGAAATAAAAGACAACAATTACAATCAGGATTGACAGAGAGTAATGAGTACACTATACAGTGAAATAAATCTGGTTTCTCTTCAGATTATGTAAATCGCCTTTTACTTTGAGAGTTTGAATTTTCAAATATCTCATTATTGGGTCTCCCCCCCCCCGCCCAAAGTTATATTTAAATGAAACTTTTTTTTTAGGAGAAGAATATCATGAGAGATGTTCTAGAATCTAGATAATATAATTTTGCATACTCTTAACAGAGTAAATATTTCTAACTATCACTGAATTTGAAAGAGTAAGTTTTTAATATGCTAAACATAAAGATAAATACAGTAACTGCCAATAAAGTTATTTAGACTATTTCTTGTACAAAAGAAGGCATATCAACAAGGATAGCAGAGAACAGTAAACAATAGTATATTCTACAACACCACTTAATCTATTCCCTACATTTATTTAATACATTTCATCTACAGTAATCATCCAGTAACATTTCCTGTGTGCAAGTTGGGTTGTGCAAGGTTTACAAATTGTTTGGAAGGAGAGCTTTGGTCTTGTGTCCTTAAGCAGATGGTGTTTTTCCAGACAAGGGAAGGTTTAGAAAAGGTTTAACTCAGCGGTGGGATTCACTTACCTTCCCTACCGGTTTGTAAATGTGAGCATGCGCTGGATCAGGTCCCCGGGCCTTCAGTTGGACACCCCTGGTATATACAGTATGTTGGAATGTACATCTGGTATAAAGAAGTAATATCATTCCTATTTGGAATAGAATAACAACAGAGATTCTCAATTATCCATGTCATGTTGTCGATCTGCATTTGAAAGAAAAGGGTCGCTCTTTTGAAGACAGCAAAGTTCACATTCTGGACAGAGAGGACCACTGGTTTGAAAGAGGCATCAAAGTTGCCATCTATGTTAAAATTGAACAACCCAACAGAGGGGAATGGATATCACCTATCTTCTGTTTACAATGCAGTCCTTTCAGCAGCTCCAAGATGGTTCCATACCCTTTTACACTCTGATTCCTGATGACTCAGGTGACTCTGAGAATAAAGCAGAGGTGGGTTCCTACTGGTTTGCACGGGTTGGGGCGAACTGGTAATGGTAATTTGGCCTGGGTCACAGAACCGGCGGTGGCCCAGGCTGGCCACGCCCCTGAACTGGTTCTCCAGTCTCTGCTGCCATTGCCGGCATGTGTTTTATTAGAATTTCATGGTTTTTGCACATGCACAGAACAATTTGCAGTTAACTGTGCAGTGCACATCTGTCATGTACACCAGCGAAGCGAGCTGGTACCAACACAGGTAGGAACCCATCCCTGGGATAAAGATAGCAATAGCCTCAATGACTCTCAGAGAGCTAATGACTGACTTTCAGAGTATTAGCGATCAGATGACTGCAAATATAAATACTTCCATTTCCCTCCAATCAGTTAGAACTGAAGAAGCTACTTGGATGAGAAGTGAAATGTTTAAAAAAAAACCAAGAAAGACCAGTTGCCCTTTGGAAAAAGCATCTTTGGAACATTTAGAATAGAAATATTTTTCTTGAACTCTAGAACTATTTGTTCCATTTGTAAATTCAATGCTAAAAATTATTACAAAGGAAATCATATGTGACTCAATTTCTTTTAATTTTTTTGTTGTTGCTCCAGGTAGAAAACATGTCTAATGAAAATAAAGAACAAAAAGATGATAAGTGTACACAAACTACAATGGAATTTTTTAAGCAACATGAACAAAAAGAAAATGGAAGAAACAATAATCTGGAGATAGACAGTGGTATAAAAATAGGAAAAAAGCATTCAGAATATTTTGAAGGTATAATTATTCATAATTAAAACATAAAATGTTGATAATATGGTTAAAAGTTGTAAAGTAAGTGATTCCTCCTCCTTGTTTCTTACAATGCCAATAGAAACACCGATATTTAGCACCCTAGCACATCTGAACAATGTCACTTACTCTCATAAGTTTATATGATTCTGCATCTGATTAACTTCCAGCTCAGTTGGAATAGAGGTAGAAAAGCTGTGAGTAATGTACTGAAGCTAGGTATAAAACAGGCATATTTTTGATGATAAGAATTTTTGCCTTGTCTTGGCTCATAGTGTTTGGTCTCTGCCTTCCACTTATCTGAGTCTCTCAGACTCTAAAGTCAAGGTAGCAGAATACTTTCCCATCTTCTCATGTGTTGTTTTTAACTGATAAAAAATCAATAATGATGTAGAATGATGACTGAAAGGTACGTTTTAACTATTTAGTTGATAATATGGAAAAAGCATTGGTCAGCTTATGGGGCTGCTATCTTTTGTAAGGATGGCCATCCTTGGAGTAATAATAGCCAAACCACATAGGGCTTTATAGGTGATCATCAACATCTTGAATTGGCCCAGACATCATTACACTAAAGTATATCTCCTTGGTCCTGAAAAATGACAACTTAAGGAGGGGGGGAGTTTTTCTAAGGTAAATAAAGAGACATTCCACCTTGAAGTCATTTTGGGGGAGAAAACATCTTTACTTTATTGTCATTGTACGCATGTACACAGTATATACATACAATAAAATTCACATAACACCCAGAGACCAGGCCCAACACACATAATAATCCCCAAACACACCCTCACCCACCCAAAAAAATCCCCGTCCCTAAGCCACCCAAGCATCCACACAACAGACTTAAGTAGTGCTGTCCAGTAGCTCACTGATGGTGGCCCTTTAGTTCATTGTTGAGTGCAATTATAGCTCTGGGATAAAAGCTATTCAGAAGATGTGTGGTCCTAGTTTTAATTGTTCTGTATCTTCTGCTAGAAAGCAACAGTCTAAAAAGTTTGTAAGCAGGATGGGAATCTCTGCAACTTCCTCAATCAGCGAGATGCGAAGATGTCATCTAGGGCTGGTAGCTGGAGCCCGGTGATATTCTGGGCAGTTTTAATGATTCTCTGTAGAGCTTTTTTGTCCGCTGCAGAGCTGCTCCCATACCATGCAAGAATGCAGTATGTCAGGACATTCTCAATAGTGCTGCGATAGTAGGACAGAAGTAAATGCTGAGATAGATTTATCTTCGTTAACATTCACAGGAAGTACAGCCTCTTCTGTGCTTTCTTCACAAGCATGTTAGCATTCATGGTCAATAAGAGGTCCTCTGAGATATAAATGCCCAGAAATTTAAAACTACCAACCCTATCCACTTCCTCACCATTTACAATGGTAAATGTACATCTCTCTTCCTCCTGAAGTCAATTATAAGTTCTTTAGTTTTTTTGTGTTAAGTGTAAGTTTATTTTCTGAGGTCAAACTGTTAGGTTTACACTTGCTGTTTCCCAAGGGAACACAAACAGACTGGCGAGATTCTTGTAATATGGTGGTCAACAATAAAGTATCTATTTGAGTCTATTCAGAGTGGTTCTGGCTGCATACATTTGACTGTTTTTAATAGATAGCATCTGGACCATGCTTATTCTATTCTTCCTGGCAGAATAGGCAAACCCATTTTTTTTTTTACAATGGAAAGACAGTACCAGACTGTCCCAGATTTAGAATCTTGGATTAAAGATAGGTGCTTATTCTCTGTAAGCATCTAGCTTGATAACATTAATATCATATCGTATGTTAACATTCATTTATCTGCACTTTACACTAGCAGTAGAGATACCCATGGAAGGAGTACAAGGAGATGCAAAATGATGAAATCAGTGTTGCAGCATTCTGAAGAAAGCCTTGTCCCTTTTGTTAGGGGGTTGTATCACATTCCCATACAATATGGATGAAGCTTGCAGTAAAGTGCTGCTTTTGTCATTCCAATGGAAAAACAAGCTCCTGAGAATATCCATGCTTCCAACTGGTTGCTTCTGGAAAAATAGCAAAGGTTACAGAGATAGAACTTTATTCCTGCTTTTATATTCTATTTTCTAAACATTATAGGTTTCCAGTGTGAATTTCCCTCTGGATGATTGAAAACCTTAGCACACTGAAAGCCAAGCATGTCCAAAATATATAGAAGTAGAACTACATTAATGAATTGCAAATGAATTGCTATTATTACTTTACTATTAATTGCTACTATTTTTTACAAAAAGCATTTTGCATGTGTCCATATTACATGAAACATATTTAAAAGTTTATTTTTTAGTAATTTACTGTTAATATATTCTAGATTTTAACAGATTTAAAATGTCTTGATAATTGTATGAACGAGGGTGATCATTTAAAAGGAAAGCCAAAGGGAAATCTTTATAAGCAAAGCCTTTATGTGTTAAATTTAATTACACCAGAACTGACCTATAATCATGGTTTGCTAATTGCAAAAAAGGGCAGTTTTAGAAAGAAATGAAATCTTACTTGATAAAGGCAGGCAAAGATATATGTAATTCTCTTGGATAATTTTTATTCTATGATGTTGTTACCAGTAGAAAAACCTAAGACTTTCTTAAAGTGTTGAAATTAGATTGTTTTAATCCCACTATAGAATTGGAACATTCTATTGATTATTTGGGTGCTGGTGTTGCAAATGACTGCATTTCTGAGAGTACTGAAAATATTAACAATGCAATCAATGAGGAAGATTACTTGACAAATAAAGGAATCTGTGAGAAGCCTAAAGAACAAATTAAAATTAATTGTGAGAAAACTGCAAATAACAATCTGAAATATGAAATGGATTCTGTATTGTTACCACCAATCAACACAAGTGACTTGGATAAGTACAATACTAGTAATGCAGAAAAAACAACACCAAAACTTCATATATCTTCCAGTCAGAATATAGGTATAAATATTCATATTGATGAAAACATTAATAATCTACTTCTAAGAAGAGCTTTAAATATTGAAAATTCAGCTAGTGGTGTACATGAAATGCCTAGCAAACACTTTGATAAATACAGTTCCGAATTGAAAAAAGTAGATACAAAGGTTTTGCTCCAGCACTCTCAAGCTCTACATGAATCTGAAAATGGAGACATGAAAATTAATGAAGTTGCCAAAGATAAACAGATAAATGTCCATGCTTCCAAAGACAACAGTGAGCAATTTACTGAATTTTTTAATAAAGAAAAAGAAAAATCATTGAATACAATAATTAGGAAAATAACTCTGGAAGAAAGCACAAAAAAATCCTGCTCTATCCTCATGAAGACAACAGAAAATTTAATAAACAGAAATGGAAGGCTATCATTTGACCTTCCAGTTATGGATGGAAAAATTGAATATTTAGATTTATCAAGAAAATGTCAAGATGAAGTTCAAATAATGCCTCTCTCTTTGAAGGAAAGACCTCTCTCCCAAGAAATAAAAAATGCTCAGAGCTCAAGAATTGATAAGATTATAAACATGCATAGTGATGTAAGGCAAGAAACACCAGGTAAGAAAATATTTAAATTCCAATAGTTATTTAAAATTATATAGCCACATCTGTCATAAATTGACATCCATTCATAACCAATGTATGCTGGAATTTGGGGGAAAGGGAGGGGATTGCTGCAAAACAAACAGGTTGAACAAAGAAAGTGCGTAGAAGTTGAACACACTGCCCATCTGACCAATGATCTTGTAAGATATTTTCATGGCATCCAGTAGACCTTTGCTGGAATATTTCTTTGCCTAATTCAGGGATCCCCAACCCCGGGTCCATGGACTGGCACTGGTCCACAGCATGTCAGAAACCAGGCTGCACAAAGCTCCATCCATGGGATGCAAGCAGCATACGAAACCACACCTCTTCCAATCCACGGAAAAAGCTGTCTCCAAGAAACTGGTCCCTGGTATTCAAAAGACTGGGGCCCACTGGCTTAGTTTGTTTCTTCACTTTGTGAATGATCCTATTCTTTCTAGTCATTTCTGTGGCTTCTACTACTTGGTTTATTCACCTCTTTTGCTGTCACGTTTCTATGTCTTACTATATTAACTCTAAATTATACTTGGTTAAGTAGACAAAACTGGAGAAATGGAAGTTCTCTGGAGAAAATTATAAGGTAATTGATGTTTAGTCCAATGATGTCTGAATGTGGTTATCTACCTGCCTGTTAATGCATGAACTTCTTTTTAAAGCTACTATTTACTGATAAAGTCTTGATATAATAGCCAATGGAGTTTTTCTTTGGATATTAAATGGATTTCCCCCTACCTTATCCAGAAAAATTTGGAATGTGGGAGGAACAGAACAAACATGGATGGTATCACTTGACAAATTATAGATTTTTTTTGCTATATATAATCAAGAAACACATATACATAGTTTGTATTAAGTTCTTTCAGCAGAGAACAAAATATTATACAGTTAAGTTTTGATATTAGATTTATTTCTTTTATGTATAATGACAAAAGGTATTTTTCTTGGTTTAATAAAAATATACAAGTAAATTTAAAGTTTTGGCACTGTAAAATTATATGGAAATAACACAATTGTTATCATTTCCTCTTTGTTGATCAGTTTCCGCTTGCAGTAGTAGAAATGCTGACTCTTTAAATACCGGAACTATTAATCCAATTCCCAAGAGAAATCCCAGTGCAGAATGGAATGCAATAGCAAACAATTTTTATGATCCTTCTTTTCCCACAGAACACGTAAGTCAATTAAAAACATTTCAGAGCAGACCTTGGTGAGCTAATTCCAGAGCTATGTATAGAATTGTATGCATCTTGATGCTTTAAGACTGACTTGATCTCCACAATAATATCAAGAGGGCAAATGTGGCAACATTTTTCACAATTAAATTTGATAGAAAACAGCAGGAAAAAGTCACAGCATATAAATCAAATTCATCACAGCTTATTTGAAGACAAGATCTACATAAAAGCTTTTCAAGTTTAAAAAAAACATGAATACAGTATTTATTTTCTAACTATAATTACAGATATAAGCAATTTGTAAGGCTGAATAAAATATAATACAATTTATAACATTTTGACTTTATTTTCTTTTTCTTCTACTTTCATTATCTGATTGCTAAATCTAAAAGTAAAGTTGAGTATCTTATGCAGGCTTCTGTTTAAGCAACATTCTTCAAGTTGGAACAGAATGGAGAAAATTGTACCCATCTACAAGAAAGGGGCATAGATCAATATAGTGCCAAGATCATTGTCCAAATATTACCGTGTTTCCCTGAAAATAAGACAGGGTATATTTTCTTTTGAATATAAGCACTTGGCCTTATTTTTTGGGAGGTCTTATTATTTTTGAAGTGCAGGAGGCGGCGAGCATGGTCACCTCATGGCTGCTGCTGTGTTTCAATATTTTCGGGGAGGGTTTATTTTCAGGGGAGGGCTTATTTTAGGGCATGTGCTAAAAAGCCCAATTTGGCTTATTATCCAGGGAGGTCTTATTTTCAGGGAAACAGGGTAGCTATGCCATTCTTGTGTAAAATGATATAATAAAAAGTATGGCCACATAAAAATCTTGTTTGCAAAAAACGTGTAATATACCTCCTGGTAACAATATTAAGTTCAAACGTCTAACAGAACCTGCTTCAACTTCTAGGTATCCAGGACTAGAACAAGAAACTAAACTTCTATGTTAAAGAAACTAAACTCATATTTAATGAATAGGTCTAAATTTTTTTCAGAAAATGAAGCTTGAGATTATAAGGAATCAATGCTTAAGACTCAAGAAGCACTGTGGAAAGCAAAGCTCAGGCATTGTATGGGCATATACTTTCCACAGAATTTACCTTCTCTGCAGCCCAATCCAGAACGACCAAAAAATGTTCAAATTTCAAAATATTTTAAATTAAAATCAGATTCTACCCTCTCAGAGACATGTTATTCTCTTGTCAAGTTGGCCCTGGTTCAAATTTCAGAATATATGAAACAGCATTAGAAAACTTTTGATAAAGTTTGAACTTGTTTGAACTCAAAGCAATGTTTTGAACATGAGTTTGAATTCAAAACAATTTGCATATTTATATTAATCATCTCCTTGAAATAAACCAAAAACGGGAAATCGAAAAGATATAAAATTATATACTTGCAGTTAACCAAAACTGCATTTTGAATACCATATATCAGAACTCCTAAAATCATAGCAAGAAAACTGTAGCATGCAATGAATTAATATCATTTGTATTCAAAGGACAATACTATGTATGTAAAAATAATGCACTTATATAACTGCATTTTTCATGCAGCCCTCCTCTCATTTTCAAATAGCCTGAGTCTCTCTCAATTGTTATTATATTACTGTAGGATGCAAAGGCGTTCCCATCTCCCGCATTATAGTAGCAGAAAGTGACAAAACTCTAACCAACCCTTTAGGGGCAAATTAAAGGAGCAAAAACATTATTACAAAATCACAATTCAAAATGAATTCAACAGGCTTGTGTATTGCAGCCACACCCAGCAATATTGGGTTCCTGAATTGCCTAGAATATTCAACTTTTGTATATGTTTCTGCTTCTGTTGCTTCTTCCATAATAGATGATTGGGAAGACCTAGCATGGTGGTATAATGTATGAGAAGAATCAAGGACTACTAGTGGATCATCAGCTAAACAGGAAAAAAGCAAACCTGTATCATCTGGGCCTACATTAGAAAAAATACTGCATAAAGATCATAAAAGCAATAGCACCATCATGGACAGCACTGTGTACTGTACTTTAAAAGGGACATGAAAAAGCTGAAGGGGGTTCTGAGGAAAGCTACCGGGATGATAATAGAGTCTGGAAATCAAGTCCTGTGCATTAACAGAGTTGGGCATGTTTAGCTTTCCAAAGAAACAACTGCAGGGAGACATGATCATGGTCTATGGATATTTGCAAAAGTTTCCTTTGCAGATGGCAAACGACTTTTTCTGTGGGAAACAAGAAAATGTTCATTCTGAAGTTACAAGACATTTGGTAGAAGGACTTTCTTGATGGCAAGAGTTAAACAACCTGCCAGAAACATTGGGGATTTCTCCATGCTTTAAACAAGGTTTGGGTAGCTTGGAGATGATTTAGTGGTTCCCAGTATTAAGCAGGAGGATTTCATTATATGACCTAAATGATCTCTTTCAACTTATCCATGTTATATTCTATATCCCAAAGAAAAGTTACATAAGAATGTTCAATGTCAGACATAATGTTGACACAACATTGTCTTTCAACATGTAGAGGAAGATCTCATGCTGGTGAGAGAAAATGCTGTCAATATGGCTGATACTGGGCAAATATTTAGTTTTAATCCTACATATTTTACATGTGCTGTATGTGCTATTTTATACCTATCTTGTTTTGTCAGTGTTGAATATTATACGTTTATAATTTGAAGGTACTTCTGGCATGAACAAAGAAAGACACAATAATCTTATACTATAAATAGGGTTGTGTTTGAAACTCTGGTCCAACAATAATTCAGTTGTGTCAGTTTAATTACCTTTTATAACCTGCATCAGGGACATGCCTGAGATAGAGTTACATTATAGAACAATAAACCCAAATAAGTATCAGAGATTCCAGCTTATTCTTTCATAGTATCTTATAGAAAAATGTATGACTGTCCTTTTAGTATTTAGCAATCAGGCATAGAAAATGATTTCTAATATTGTATACTTACATTTTAGGCCACGACAGAGATTCTATCACAGCCGCAAATGAAGTCAATACAGCTTCTGCTCAGTACAGCTACTTTAAAAGAGAGCTTAGACAGCACTGAAGATGGGAATTCACAAAATGTCTTCATGAACACCCAAATCAGTAAAACTGAAAAGTTATTGTATTTAGAAAAGCTCAGCCAGTCCAGAAAAAGAAAGTATGAATATTTGGAAAAAGCAGTGATATCAGGAAAAATGGAAATGTAATTGTTTCTAAATGCATGTCCTTGACTTGTCTCATGCTTGTTACATTCAGTGCTTAAAATAACATCTTGTGAAGTGAGAAAAGTTGAACTGCTCTGGTAATCTCAAAAATCCTTGATTTCTCTCCATTCCCCAAGCAGATTGATTATTGGGGTGGGGGGATATGTATACATACACTTTTCTTTCTCACTGCTAATCATTAGAGAGAAATAAGTGCAAACAATATGAGGGTACTAAATGTAAATCAGTTCTCAAGCTAATCTGTATTTTCATGGTCCAAAATCCTAACACAGTATCTTTGTGGAGTTTTCCAAACTTAGAAATAACCTTTAGATACTATAGAAGATTATTATTTTAGAAAAAAATAGTTATTGAAATAAGAGAAAATACTTGTAGCTCAGTTTCAAATTTTGGCAGTTGTTTGCTGTCCGAGCTTGTTTCCATTTACTTTTTAAACTTGTTTCCATTTAGTTCTGTTATCAGACTAGGTAACGTCGTCAGCGCATTTATTTATTAAGTCAGCTTGCTACTTTTTTGTTTCTCATTTTACATCACAGAAAGTATTATTAAGATTATAAAAATGGAATTTATTACTTCTGCTGGTATATTTAAACAAGCTTGTAAGGCGATTTAATGAATGCCTTAAAATCCAATTGTTATTTAGTAAATCAATAAAGAAATTCACAGAATTAAACTGAATGGTTTATTGTCATCCATTTTCAATGTGATAAACTTATAAATGAAGAATCAAGTATCTGACAAACTGAGAAGGCTGTTTTTCACTTGATTCAAATTTTGTTTCCAGAAGTTCAGAGTGTCGTATAACTGCTGCCACTGCTGTTTTCCAAAGGTCCGATGTGTGCTGTGACTAAAGAAATGTAAAAAACAAGAAAGTAACAAAAACATTACATTTTTCTACTTAGAAAATACAAGATAGAATCTAGATTATTTTTTTTAAAAAAAAACCCTTTTCAAATTGTTTATAGCAAGCCTCAGCTACTCCAGGATTCTGCAGCTGCAGTTAAAAACCATAATATAGGACTCATTAGTATTCTCGCCACTGTTTGGCCATTAAATGAAATGTGCTGGAAAATAGGACTCTTTCATTAAATAAGCTAATCACATTCAGTCTGAACTTTAATAAAATTATGATAAATAGCAACTATTTAACTACAGGAAACTGATAAGAATTATCTTACTTCTAGTTAAAATATTAAACAGATGTATAAGTACTATAATCAGGACAACATTAAGATGGTGGGGAAAAAGACAGGACTCACCTGGCCACTACTTTTCTCTGGGTTTGATCAATTTTGCAATGAACCATCTTTGTTTTCACAGCTATATAACAAAACAGAATGAGACGTAATGAATTCCTTTTAAAATTCTACAAAATATCCTTGTAGTAACATCTTTTCTTTCAATGTGGGTTTATTTCAACCCAGGAAGAAAGCATTATTACCAGGAAGTATTTTATACATTAATTTATTTAAAATAAATACAATGCACTTTTTTATTTCTAAAATTATATTCAACATTGCAGAAACTATACTTGGCTATTAAAGCAATTGTGTATTCCACTTAAAATTCAGCTTTAAAAACTCTTACAACTGAAAAATATATGTTCAACAGAAGTGAATTATACTAAAAATTGTGTTTAACAAATTATCTTACCATCAATAACAAATGCTTCCACATCATCAGCTCCTATCTGAAGTTCCTGCTGCATGGTGTCAAAAGAAATGTCCTTATTTTCTACTGCCATTCCCATGAAGGTAAGCAATCTCATTTTTGCCATGTTCTGTTCATGCAGCAGACCTATGTTAAAGAATACTAAGATGTAATTACTTGCGTGCAGACTCTGACAAATAATTTTCTTATAACATGATTTAGGGAAAAATCATTTTTATAACTGAGATTCTTTTCATAAATTGCAGAGATTAATGAAACACCACAGTACCAACACACCAGTACATACAAAATGTGAGCGCTATTTTAACACTGTTATAATATTTTCAGAATTCTAATTCAGTGAGCAACTTTGCCAATTTGAGTGCCAATTTAATGCTTATACAACTCTACCAAACATTGGTAGACCTAAGTAAAGTTCCTCAAAATATAGGGCAGACAAAGAAAAATCTCAATGAAAGTTAGGAAAATACATTAATTATATTTTAGAAATTGCCAAAGTAAATCCAAATGCACAACAAATTGTTATATATTTGAATTAATAACATTGTTATATTAATATAAGAGCAGAAAGCAGATTGCTACCAGACACAATGCTGCATTAATTAGCAATAATTATGATGCAGACTATTTATCTGGCACAGATTCAACAAAAATGTGATCATCATAACTCAACCAAACAGGGTGCTCCAGAAACTACAGCTAACTGGGCTTAATAGAAATCTACAAGCACCAAAAATCAATTAGTTGTGCATTAACTCTAATTAACAAATGCAAATGAAGCATTAATTACCCCTTTAAAAGTAAAAAGGTTGCCTCTTGTCTGTATGATGAGATTTAAATGTGAACATGTTAGGGTGATTCACAGTTGACACAAGATAATACAACTGTTGGCCTAACCTGTCAACTTTAATAAGGCAATGCATTGTAACAAACAGATGCCACCTGTGGGAGCCTTTCCTGAACAGATTTTATAGCTTCATGTGGCTTGTTAATATTTTTGAAACAAGGGGAGATGAGCAAGTAAAAGAGAAGGAAAAATAATTTTTAAGAATAGAAATATTATTGTAGCCCTTTATGGAATTCTTCACATACCAGATGAATTAATAATCGTAGTTGAGTTAAATGGATTGACAAAAAAGAGGTATAAAATGCATTCTGTGCAATTCCCTGTATCTTAATATTTCAAAAAATCACATGTAGCCTACTTATTACTTATGTATAAAGGCAACTGGTTCAGTTTCATGTATAAATAAATAAGCTAAACTTGCTTGGAAAAAATGAATATACTTATCTGAGCCTAGTCTACTATATAGTTATGGATCTAGCAGAGGCTTCTTTTAATACAGGAAGAAAATGAAATTACATTGGCCCATTTCTTTTCTACTTGAGCCCTCATTGCCATCTTTAATGCTTCTGGAGAGAAATCAAACTTTTGAAGAAAAATGGATCATAGACAGAAGGACAGATTTGCAAAAGTCACTGTTTTACTTTATCTCCTCAAAGGCAACAACACCATGTTAAGGGCAAATTTGTGGATCTAATCCAATGTCTTCAAGTGCATGAAATACTAAATTATTTTAAAAATTCTACAGTATTCATTAAATGATACAAGAGCAGTGGCATTCCATTTTGTATTTGCTTTAGAATTACATTTTTTCTTCCAATGGAAACAAATTGTATTTATTTTAGAAACTAAAACCCACAAAAATATTAAATCCTGATTTTATGAAAATATCACAGGTTTGTGACTAAAAAGCTGTTTGATTATTTTCATCTAAGTTCCATTTATTTTGGTGTGCTGAAAAGAAATAAAATATTGAAAAAACTCCTAGACACCATGATTTGCCACAACATGCAAAATTGTCTTCAAATTTATCAATTTTTTAAATTTTTGGTATTTTTTTATATTATGGGTTTTTAACCAAATTTAAAGTCCAAATTACTATTAATTAATTCACATAAGTGCATTTAAGATATAAAATTCCAAAAAAACCTTAAAGGGTTTGTCCGAGTTATGTAAAAAAAAATATAGCACTGTAAATCTGATGATCAGCAATATATACATAAGCTAAGCAAGTTTCAAGTCTGTGATTCTAATGGTAGAAGGGGTTAATCTTTCCTGAAGAATCCAGTGGGAAGGAAACACAGGGCAGATAGCAGCATCTCCAGTCAGTGCAGGGGGCGTGGCCAGCACTGTGACATCTTGTGTACAGACACAGAGATGCTCTCTCCTGCATGTCATACTTATGCACGAATCATCATCAGATTCTTGTTTCCAGGCTGTGCACACTTTTTCATCGCAATTCATGTTAGCTTGTCATTCTTCAACTGTTATGTTATGGCTCCGCGAAAGTGTATTAATTTGCCAGACAGTTTCTGTTTAATCTGTGATGAATATACAGTGTTGAAACAACAGCAGAATATTACAGACTTTGTGAAAAAAGTATACTTTGCATAATTTGGACTAAAAATTGGAGATCAAGATAAAGTTTGGGCACCTCATAAAGTGTGCAACAGTGTGTTGAGGACCTCCGAAACCGGTTCAAGGGTAAGAAAAAATCTTTCCGTTATGGAATTCCTATGGTATGGCGAGAGCAAAAGAACCATAGTGATGACTGTTACTTTTGTTCATGCAATGTGAAAGGGTTTAATTCCAAATGGAAGCATTCCATTTCATACCCCAATCTTCACTCAGCAATTCGTCCTATCCCCCATGGCACAGATATACCAGTACCCAAGCCCCCTGCTACCTTGGAAGAGATACCTAGCTCCGATGAAGGTGAAGTAATACTTGAACCAGATGACGAATCAAGTTCTGACTTTGAAGATGATACAAGACCAAAATTGTTTTGTCAGGAGTAGCTGAATGATTTGGTAAGAGACTTGAATCTTCCCAAAGATGCCGCTGATTTACTTGGATCAAGGCTGAAAAGCAGGAATTTACTGTTGCCAGGAGTGTCATCTTCATGGTTCAGACATCATGAAAAGGAGTTCGTTCCTTACTTCACCCAGGAAGACAAGTTGGTTTATTGCATCGATGTTGAAGGTCTGATAGGTCAATTTAAAATCCAATATGATTCAGAGCAATGGCGTCTTTTTATAGATTCTTCAAAAAGAAGTCTCAAAGCAGTTTTACTCCACAACAGTTTTTATGCTTCCATACCTGTAGGTCATTCCGTACACTTGAAGGAAACCTATGAGAACTTGGAATTGGTTCTTTGTGAACTTAAATATGAAGACCATGGTTGGCAAGTGTGTGGGGACTTGAAAGTCTTGTGCATGCTGCTCGGGCAACAAGCTGGGTATACCAAATACCCTTCTTTTCTGTTTCTATGGGACAGTCGAGACCGATAAAATCACTGGACCAAGAACAGTTGGCAGCCAAGGGTGCTAGCAGTCGGTGAAAAAAATGCCCTCCGAGAAACTTTGGTACCTTCCCATAAAGTCCTTCTACCACCTCTCCACATAAAATTGGGATTGATGAAGCAATTCGTAAAATCACTTCCAAGAGATGGAGAATGCTTCAAATACTTGGTCACCAAGTTTCCATGCCTGTCGGAGGCAAAATTGAAGGAAGGTGTGTTCGTCGGACCAGACATTAGAAGACTTATAGTTGATCAAGAGTTTGTCAATACCATGATGGATCCTCAAAAAGAGTCGTACAGTCGTACAGAAATTTTTAGGCAATAACAAAGATCCTCACTACAAAAAGATCGTCAGAAGAATGCTGAAAGCATTTCAAGCTTTAAGTTGCCTGATGAGTTTGAAAGTGCATTTCCTCCAGTCCCACCTTGACTACTTTCCTGAAAATTTGGGAGCTGTGAGTGAGGAACAAGGTGAACGATTCCACCAAGACATTAAAGAGATGGAAAGGAGATACCAGGGAAAATGGAGCATTACAATGATGGCAGACTACTGTTGGATGCTTCAGAGAGACATTCCAGATGCTACTCACAAGCGTAAATGCACCAAGAGGAGCCTCACAAGGAAGAAGAATCGAGTTTAGTGTGTGTAGGTGAGCTCATTTCAGTTCAAAAAAGGATTTTCATGAAAATATTGTAATAAAACTTTAATTTTATAAGTCTATTTCCATTTATTTTGAGGTATTGCCTTATTTAACATAGTTACCTAAATTGTCAGGAAACGTGATGTCCTATGACAAAATGGAGGTCATTTTTGGATTCAGCGCACCGAAAAACATAAAGATTATGTGGAATAACCAAAACAGCTCTCGAAATTTTTTTTGCAGACCTGTGTATTTTATTCAGTACTAATATCCCTAAATTGTAATGCAGTAATATAAAAGCCTGCATCACTGAACAATTTTTGCTTTGTCGCTGACCCTTGTCCTAAAATGCTGCAATACAGAAAAAGTAATTTTCATGCATGCAATTACTTATGAACCAGTGCTCCTTTGAAACAGTCAATTACACACCAATGGGGGAGTGTCAAAGTGTTAATTACTACTCCTTTTCTTTCCATGGTGTATAAATAAAGAGGGTGCTGACATTAACATTCCATCACAAAGCTTCATCCTATGAAACATATTAACTGTGATAGAATATGGTTTGATAGGTTTTAATACATTTGAAAAAGCTTAAGCTTGCATAAGAACACTTAGAAGTATTTAATTTTACTGTATTTTAGTACCTTAATGGTTACTAAACAATGTTTGCACACAAAAGACAGGGCACAAGCCTGTAACCAGCACTAAAGTCCAAGACTGTGGTTAAAAAAACATCTTCAAGCAAAGAACATTTGGGACGGGGGAAATCAATTCCACTCACTGTGAATAGTAACGTGCAACTGTTCTAAACCTTATTCTTCAGAAGAACAATGCTAGGATTTTTAGGTGCTGTAGCAGCACACTAAATATATCAAATTTGGGAACCCTTTGATCTAGGGTTGATCTAGGACATGTAATTTGAGTTCCTTTACAAAGTTTTCAAATTATCTATAGACTACTTTATAGAAAGACAGATTCATTTCTTTATATGCCTGTTTACTTTGAATGATCCCAATTAATATTTTAGGAAGTTTTAACATAGTTTATTACTATAATATGTGGCACAGAATTGACATCCCAATTTGATACACCAGGAGAATACCAAATAAGCAATTATCAAATCACATTTTCATTTTGATACACTTTGGGACAGTCTTCAATTGAAAAATAAGAAACAAAGGTAAATCACATCTGTGAGGAAGCTAAAAGTAGTTTATTCAATGGTGCATCTGAGCCTTAACTTAGCTGTAATGTGCAAATACAATTACAAGAAGATAGCTGGGTTATAGGTCTTACTGATGAAAACAGAGGTGAAACAATACCTCTGCAAACAGAAATTATTACAGCCTACTATAGAATAAAGAGAAGTATCCCGTTCATATCACTCTTTCCTGAACAGGCTAGGATAGGTTGAACTTAATAACAACAACATAGATTTAAGAAATAAATAAAAGGAGGATAACAACATTCTTACCAAGAGAGTCAATGAAGTCCTTGTTGTTTTGATAAAAACGGACATAGGACGCTAACTTGGCGCTTACAAAAATGGTCAAAAGCTACAAAAAAGAAAAGAAAAAGAAATTATCAATAAATCCAATAGGGTTGAATAGCGATGGCAAACCTTTTTTGGCTCGCATGCCATAAGAGGGGGGAGTGCAGGGGGGTTGTGCGTGGGTGTGTCACACCAATAATGCAACGTACAACCCCCCACAGTGTGCATGCAAGGCACTCCCCATTTTTTGCATGCTTTTTTCGCCCTCCCCAGACTCCAGAGGCTTTATAGGAGCCTGGTGAGGGCGAAAACAGCCCTCCCCCGGAGGCTTCAGGGAGGGCAAAAAATGACCCTACGAGCAAACCGTAAGTCACTTCCGGTTTACTCATAGGGTCGGTTTCAGCCCTCCAGAGACTTCTGGGACCTTCAGGCGGCTTCCCTGAGGCCTCCAGAGGGCTTAAACTGACCCTACGAGCAAACTGGAAGTCCGTTCCCAAACTTCTGCTTTGCCCATAGGACCGTTTTTTTGTGCTCCGGAGGCTTCAACGAAGCTCCTGAAGCCTCTGGAGGCACTCGGGGGGGGGGGGGGGCAGGGGATGCTCTTTTCGCCCTTCCCAGGCTCCTATAAAGTCTCTGGAGCCTGGGGAGGGCGAAAATGGCTTTAAAAAAAAGCTGAACTCAGCTGCGCACTGGCCAGCTGACGGGGCAACAGCTCACGTGCCCTGACAAATGGCTCCGCATGCCACCTGTGGCAGAAGTGCCATAGGTTTGCCATCCTGTGGGTAGAAAATAAAACTAAATTTAATTCAATAGGCATTTCACAAACATTTTATTCAGAAGTGTGGATAATGTGCAGCTCACTAGATCTTTTTGAGTTGCAGAAAGGACACAAATATTGCCTTAATAAACACAATTAAAGTTTATTTAATCCAATAGTTCCAAACAATATTCTTTGGACACAAACCTCGCCACATTTTGATTTTCTCAACACATAATTCAGGAATTTTACATGGCCACTATAACTAAAGGACATTCCTAAATGAGGGGTTAAAGCAGTAATTTAATGCATTGTAAAGCAATTCTGTGTTTTACAATTCCAACAGAAAATGTCCACTTATGTGTTCAATATCGTTGTGCCCATCTCTTACTGTTCAGCATTAATGATACCAGGCAAAATAGCCAACTCTCGGAGTTGGTGTAAGGTAGCCTCATATATTTGGTGATGTATTAAAGGTGCTTGATTAGAAGCCAGGAGACTTGAGTTCTAGTCCTGCCTTAGGTATGAAAGCTAGCTGAGTAATTTTAGGTCAGGTACTTTCTCACAATCCTAAGAAGTTTAAAAAACCACTTCCAAAAATGTTAATTAAAAAAATCAAGAACTTATTCACGAAATCAGCCTTGATTTAATGGTCCATAGCAACAAAATACTCCTATGTAGTTGTAATTAAAATTGATTCAATTATATGAACTTCATATTCAAAAATATCTGAAAAGTCAATATGAGGTGTAAAAAAACCCAGATTTGAAAATGGCCTCAGAGGCTGCTTCCTGAGGCAATCAAAATTGTCCATTCCTCCATCATATATACACATACAAACATGCACAAATAAAAGCGATATATTTAAAATAGCTATAGGCATCATGGTGGCTATATACTGAGGTCACCAAAGAGGCAATTTTTTGCCTGGACTTCTTTTTGGGGGGGAGGGGGGCATTATTTATAGCATTAAAAGCCATAAATCTTCTTTGTGGCCACCCCAAACATTTGAAACAGCCTCCCACTGGGAATCAGAACAATTTCTACCCTTTTAATCTCCAGGAAGGCTATGACCATCTGACTCTTCCCCCAGGGATTGAGCTGTGAGAATGTTAGTTTGGCACCTGAAGGGAAGGGTATCTTTATTTTTAATTATGTTTTCTAGACTGCTTTGAGTTACAAGAGTTATTGCATAAGATAGGTAGCCATAAAAGTCTGGTACATAAAATAAAAAATAAATAAAAGAAAATAGGGCTCAGATTTTCTAGCTGACATTTAGCATGACATGCATGAGCAGAAATAAACTATGGTTAGATTATTATGTCCGTCTTTCATCCTGGGTCCAGAAAATAGTTCACTTTTCTCTTTCATTAAGTGGACTTTCCATTGTTCAGAAAATGTAGGTTATACTTATCCACAATCAATTTAAGCAAGATACTTTCTTCAGTAACTTAAAGTTGGACTTTTTGAAACTAAGTATTATTCACATTAACCATGATTTGTGAAATACAGAGAAGTGGAAAACAGGAAGGGAGAAGCATGCATGCCCAATGATAATTTTAACATTCTTGCTTGTTTACAGCACATTGGGATGTAATTTATTGCAACCATTAAAATTGACAGCATTCATAAGAAAGTGGACTTAAATCACTCAAATACCTTAGCTAGAATATCTCATGTTCTATTATACCAGTTTTATAATTTTTAATAATACTTACATCATGGATAAGTTCTCCTTCCAAAAATTTGACTGGCTTTAAAGCAAGAAGATGATCAAAAAGAAAGGTATTTGGATCCTTTAGAGCACGGACAATACACCTAAACAGAAAGCAATTTTGATGTTATTATTGGATTACTTCATTTTACTATTTAGCAGAACATATTCCTGTAATAATTTACAGATTACAATCCATGCTCTTAGATCTAAACTTTCTAAAACTACAACTTAACAGAAAAAAGAAATAAGAAACAATGAAGAAAAACAATGAATTGTACTTAAATTGAAATACTCTTCCATGTTTTGGAAGATTATATAACATACCCTTGTAAACAAATTATTTCCTATTGCCAATATTCTAAATGCCTGAAATCTGCATTATTAAATTAGTAGTAATAATAAGACCCCTGCATTTTCTACATATGTGCATTTATGTCCTTTTCCCACTCAAAAACTGTTTTAGCTGCATCTCTTTTTGCCATATGTTTAATACAGCTTTACAAAGATACAGAGGAAGTAAACAGTTACTCCTGAACAAAATCCTCCATGAAAAACACATGATTTTACATTACATTACCTGTGAGCATCAACTCTAGCCTGAGATGCATTATCTTCTGTGTAACTTCCCAGCAATTCTACCATGACTTTTGCTGCACTGTCACTACTGTGGGTGAAAAACACTTCTTTTGAAAATCATTTCATAAAGGCATTATAATATTATTATTCTAATGCAAAGCACATGGAAAGTTACAATTTTGATGTAGAACTATAAGGATAAAGAAGCACCGTGAAGTTATTCAATTTTCCTTTTAAAATGTGGTTTCATAGTTAACTTTATACAGTAATTAATAAAGTAATTTTATACAGTAATCTTAAACTGGTTGTAGAAAATTGTCTGGTTGTAGGAAGCCCTTTTAGATAGAAAATACTAAAACACATCTGTATATAATTGTTAAGAAGCAAAGTAAATGCTAATATTGCTTAAATCTTTTCAATTCCTTTTTGGAGGGGCAGAAAAGTTAAGAAAACCATACAAGAGCCATAAAAACAGTACAGAATATTGATAGAGTAGTATTATATATAAAAAAAACCACCTCCTACGGTCTGTTGAAAAGTCTAGGCCTTTAAGCCTTTATAATAACACAATATTATCAGGGCCATATGGACTTCAGGGGCAACGCGGTGCCAGGTGTCATTCCTCAAAATGTCAGAAAGGTCGTTTATAAGATTGGCAATGCTGGGTGATACCTTTGGAAGATTTCTAAATTTCTCATACCTTAAAATATAAGTACTTTGAATGATCTCTTGAGCCTAAAGTTTTAATGATAAACCACAAATGTTCAAATATAATTTTGATCTAACATCAATTTATATTTGATTGGCTGAGTCTACAAGGCCATTTTCTGCATTAACTTGTTCTTTTTTTGGGGGGGGGGGGGGAATCCAAGATAGAATTGTCAAATAAACATTCAAAATCAAAATTTATTATTTTACCCATCCATCCTCTAAACTCGAAAAGGGGAAACATCAAAAAATCCAGCAGAATGAATTTCCACATGTGTACCTAGAGTGTATTATAGAATTTCTCTTCAATATTGTAATATCCTTAGAGACTCTTACTCAAGAATCTATTTTTCGATCTTGTAACAATCAATCACTATTATCATCAAATTTGCTTTGAAGAAAAGGCTCATTAGTTTTCTGCAAAAGAACCTGAATGGATATTACGTTGTATAAATGTATTGGAAATTCATGTTCATAGTGAGAAAAGGAAAACCACTAGCACCACTATCATGTAAATAGGAAAAAAAAACCATCAACAGAAAAGTATGATCACTCAGTACAACACGATGATTAATGCATGTACTCATTAATTCAGCATAAATAACTCCAGTATCACTTTAGGAATGGGAACACAAAGAATATTGTGCCGAGGTGGCGCAGTGGTTAGGGTGCAGTACTGCAGGCCACTTCAGCTGACTGTTATCTGCAGTTCAGCGGTTCTAATCTCACCGGCTCTAGGTTGACTCAGCCTTCCAACCTTCCGAGGTGGGTGAAATGAGGACCCAGACTGTGGGGGTGATATGCTGACTCTGTAAACCGCTTAGAGAGGGCTGAAAGCCCTATGAAGTGGTATATAAGTCTAACTGCTATTGCTATTGCTATTTAATCTATCAATCTGTGAAGATGTTGGATAACCATTTGTCTGAAGTGGTGTAGGGTTTCCTGCCTGAGCAGGGGGTTGGACTAGAAGACCTCCAAGGTCCCTTCCAAGTCTGCTATTCTGTTCTGTTCTATTATATTCATCTAAGAACAAGAAAATACAAAATAAAATCCAGATTTTTCTTCTTCTTCGACTTTTCCCTTAGGTTAGAAGGGGTTAATAAAGGCTAGAAGGGGCCTGTTGCTTAACCAATAGATGGTATGTGGAAATTATCATTTATTCTAATCCTGAAAGCCTAATATCTTGCTATTTAACATTTGAATTCATCATTAGTAATACAAGTACTTTCTATTCTGTTATCTGCCCCTCAATCCTACCCATCTGGTTTTAACAACCACATTTCCTGAATATTCAAATTGACTCAAACAATCTATTTAAATGAAAAAGTTAAAGCAGTCTGGAGTCAATCCTATGACTAGGCCAAAAAACCCTTTACCAGAACATTGATCCAGATCATTCCTCTCTAATTCCTCTCTGGGCCCTGCTGAATATTTTCCTATACTATGCCATTCTGGGATGGATTTAGCACTTCCCGGAAGAGTTTTGTCCAAAATGGAAGAAGACCAAGATGTTCCAAAAATAATAAAACATATTTATTATAGACTTAATGAATTCCACAGCAACCAAATTAGTCATGACAAAGTTTAAAACACCTTGTCTACATATCTTTAACTATGGATTCAACATACTTTAAAAATTGATATACATGCACTTTTTTTTACCTCTTCTTGCAGTCCACCAATACATCATATAGCAGTCGAAGAACAGTGTGCTTTTTCTCCGTGGTAAGATCCCAATCTGAAATCCATTTTCGAACCTATATAAAATATTTAAGATAAAAAGTATGTTTTTATTGTTGAGCAACATCATTCAATAGTTTGGCTTTTGAAATGAAAACATTTCTAAAATAAGGTATAAGAATGTCAGATATTATCTAGTTTCAGATATCAGATATTAGCTAGCTTGTATGCCTTTAGGTAGTCTTTGCTTACCAATGATAATTGAGACTGGGGGCAACATCTTTAAGTAATAGTAATAATGTGATGTCATATGACTTATGATACGAGGTTCAAGCAGGCTCAGTTGCCATTGTTAGGGGAATCCTGCATGGTGGCAGCATCCCACAGTCATGTGATTGGCATTTGCAACCTTTGACCAGCTTTCCCATTGATTTTGTTTGACAGCGACAGTCACAAATTATGATCAGGTGACCATAGCATGCTAAAATGCCATAGATAAGCCAGTTGTCCAAACAGTGATCACATGATCATGAGGATGATATGATAATCACAACTAAGAGGACCTGTCATAAGTACCCTTTGGTCAGGGCAGTCATAATTTTGAAGTTGCTGAACACATGATCATTAAGAGAGAATCAGTACGATTTTATATTTATTCTTCCAGAAATAGTAATATTACCATACATAATTTATTTGAAAGCAGGAAACCAAACTCCAATTGAAAAATATCTGCATCCAACATAGTACCAAAGAAGTGGATTGGATTTATTTCTACTTATGGAAGGCACCTGACCCAATGGCAAAAACATAGCAGCCCTAATTCTAATCCCCCAATTGCCAGTGTTCTAGAGTCCATCAATCCCCTCAAATGTATTTTAAAAGAATCAGTGGAACACTGGAAGATGGTGAAGTTAATAAAAACCTTATTTACTCTCCATCTTCAGGACGATGGACTGCCTGAACAGTTTTCTCAGCATATGATCCTGCTACTGAGAACGATCTCTGGATACAAATTAATGTCTTTTTAAAGAATAATTTTAGGAACTCTATTTTAATTCGTAATTTTGTATTAATTAACCTGCCCTCACCTGTTAGGTCTAATTGCTTACCTGTTCCAGTTCAGTTGGAATGTACTGTACAGCACCACAACTGGAAGCTACTTTAAGAAGGCTGCAGTAGACTGTATACCTTGCAGGGGTATTTTTATCCATCCCATGGAAGAGGTTACTCAACCTAAACAATAATGAAAAAATCCATTTTCACCAATTTTTAAGTTTGCTAAAAGCAAACATTTTTACCATCACACTGAATTATGTGATATTCAATAATTTTTTGACCCTTACAGAATATTATTCCCATTTCACTACTCATATGCAGAAGTGTGAAAAAGGTTTGTAGAGTCTTATAAGACATCCAGATTTCTTTTACCAGAGATTCTTTACGTAATGAAAAACATACTATTTTCTCCCCACAAGACACTTACAGCTGAAGCCTGAGTGAAGGCCGTTCACCTTCCCGAAATTTGACTAGTTTCTCACACAAACTTTCAATCAAAGCCTCTTGTTTGTCAGGTTCCAGAATAAGAAGCAAAGATACTACACTGTTCATCACACTTTCAACATCTATATGGAAAACAAAAATTCACATTAGAAAAAAGTTCTTGTCTTGTAGATATGTAATCAAGTATTCCTTGATTCATCTCTGACACTAGAATGGCAATAAATTTAATAGCCTCACATAAATCTGAGAGCCTCATATATAATTTAGCTGGCTTGGCCAGTATAGGCTGGTCACATTAGGTTATGAACTGATACTTTTTGATCTTGATTAGAGAAATGAACAAAAGTTTGTCAGCACAATTGTTCAAGAAACACTCTTCCAGAAAGAATCAGAACTATAACAATACCCACTAATCCTAAACTTCCAGATAGTCGAGAAAGTCTCTCCCAAACTAATCCTGCCTGTAAATGTAATGCAGCTCTCAATCTCCATGCACCTTGCCACTCCTCATGTAAAGGGTAACCTTTAAGATACTCATGTTACAGGAAAATACATCAATGTTGTTCGGCTTGTATTCAACTCCCACTGTAAATTATCCACCAGTGAGCTAAGTTCATTTATATGTCCAATCTAGGCTAAAAACTGTATGGAAAATACAATTAATTTGTAATGTTCCTGGTCTTTACATCATTTCTATTTCTTTCATTTTTGAAACATTTACCAAAGCATCTGTATTGTACAAACCTTTGTCGTCATCTTTTAGGCACACATCACATGCTTCAATAATCTGAGCTAAATCAATATGAAGTCCACCTTCTGAATTCTCTTCAGAGATTTCTGCTCCCTTGGATTTTAGATAGGCTCTAAGTTCTGCAGCCTTTTAAAAAAGAACATTGCCTATGAAAACTGCACATGCTCAGTAGCTCTAGAAAAACTTAACAATTATAATCATTACTTGGTTAATATAAAATATAATTTGTTACAGTACATAGAGTAGTGTAACTGGAACTAAAATTTTACCATAAAGAATTGAAGTAGTCAAAATTATCAATTAAAGTCAGCATGGCTGGAGAACAAACTGATCAGCTAATCATAGTTTAATATATAAGAATAGTAATGGTGTTGGTACTATGTACAACATACATACATACACACACATACACACACACACACACACACACACATATATAGAATAAACACACGACTGTTTCATGAAAAATTTTCTACTCGTCTATTTTAAGCTACACATAATATTTGACATTTAGCTTTTTTTAACCTGTATTTTATTATTTCAGGCACACAAAATAGTATATAAGTATTATTTCAGGATACAACAGCCACAATCATAATTGAGTCCATTTTACGATCCGCAGTGTCAAAAAGAAAATCATAAGGGCTCAAATGCCTAACCAGGAATACCAGAAGTTAGGAATGATGCAAACCAGGATCTAGTTACTGATAACTGGGAAAAACTTCTCAAGGCCTTTTGAATTTTCAGCTGTTTCAACAATTTTACTTATCTTTCCCTATGAACATAAAAGGTTCTGCAAATGGTTAAGCAGAAGTGAACTTTGCGTTCAGTTCTGACACTGAAAACAAAAATCCTAGGCTCAAAAAACTATTTAGGACTTTCTTCTTTGCTTCAGTCCTGTCTTAGGGGTAAAGTGCTAATAGGGGTAAATAGACCCTGGACTGCATGTGAAGCTAGGTCCACTTAATTCCTGATCAATGAAGCATTGTCAGAGCAGGCAGACCGACTTTGTCAAAATGGTAATGCAAGGGGGGGGGGCAGGTGTGTGTGTGTGTGCGCATGTGAACTAGGAAAAAAAGGCAGCTGGATGCGAAGCAAGAAGAGGAGGGACGAGCAGATTCTGGAGAAAAGGCAACTTAAACGGTTATCCTCCAGTGGGATAGGTCGGCAGGTAGGTAGACAGGTCCTGCTGCAAGCTATCAGCAAAATATCCCTGCCTGCCTGCCTGCCACGAGCCAGCCAGCCAGAGTTGTAGTCCTGTCTTACATTCATTCCTGAGTCCCAAAGGTGCTTCCCCGCCACAACTGGACTTGCTGTTTATCCTTGGAGATGTTTCGCTTCTCATCCAAGAAGATCTGAAGAAGCTCCTTGGATGAGAAGCGAAACGTCTCCAAGGAAAAAACAAAAAAACCTCTTCCAGTTGCCCCGAAAGGGGGGGGGGCGGAGCCAGGACCTGGATGACAGAGAATCTCCATAGATATTCATTCCTAAAGACTGGGAATGAGGGGGGAGGGGAGATGAAAAACGGAAGGCGCCAACAGCCTCAGGAGAGAAAGCAACCGCTTGGTAATCCCAACCTGATCTTCCTCCGTGATATCGATAAAAGCCGGGACGCTCATGGCCACGACAGTCCCCACACCTCGCCTCCACCACACTCTCCGGGCGGAAAAGGCCGCGCCATTCTAGGGACGTCATTTCCGTTTCCGGGGCATAGATTCCTCCCCCCCCCCCATCGCTGTTCCTCAGCGCGCTTTTAACTTCGGCGGGCCCTCCTGGTTCTGCCAGTCTCTCTGGTAGTTGCGCTCGCGTCGGCGGCGCTCGCCCGGTTTTTCCGGCACTTCGGTTAAAACGACGCGAGCGTTGCCCATCGCAGTGCGGCAGGGATTGAACGCTGATGATGATTAGTATTATTGTTAGTGTTAGTATTTTACTTTTATTATTAATATTATTTTGCCTCTAATAAACAAGTTTTTGAACGGTTTTTTTTAAATGGTGAAATGAGGAAACAAGCCTCGTTTTAAAACCTTCAAAGCATTGCGGCTAGGAGAGTTTCGCCCGTCTGATTTTTTCTTCTGCGGTTAGGAGATACTTATTTATTTTATTTATTAGTTTGTAAAACATGCATTGGATAGCAGGTATAAGTATGAACATGGACATGAACAAAGGAAAGTAATACAAATAAACGGGACAGTAGGACAGGGACGGTAAGCACGCTGCATGCTCCCTTTGATTACACAAGTTCAAAAACGAGCCTTGCTCTCAAGTTCGTGAATTCATAAGCAATAGTTTCCCATCACATTTATCATTAGCTAAAGCAAGCCCTACTCCCCCAGTACAGAAAGCCATTTTTGTGCTTTCTGCTTAAGCTTGGGGATCGGACATGCTGATCCGGGGGAGTGGGGGAACCGTCCCTTCCCCGTTTTTCATCTAGTCAATTCCGGCTTGATTGTATTTTTTGCCTTCGTATTTAAATCTATTTGAAAACAAGTCATTGCTGAAACAAAAATTCAAAAATTGCGTAGCAGGGTGTTGCTGTTTTAAAAGATGGAAGGTTGTCACATGAGGTGTACTCATTTGCTTTGGCATAAAATAAGGTACTTTGCTTTGTGCCTCCAGTAGTATTTTAGAAAAAGTTTCACTAACTTACTAATGCTTCCTCTGTCTTCTTGCAGGTGCTTATCTGGAAGCAAGATCCATTTAAGTACAATAAAGATAGAAAAAGAAGGGCTGGTAGTTTACAAATGTGGCGTGTAAATCTGGGCCTTGTTTTGAAGTGTGAATTCCATCCCTGAACCTTTTTCCAGGGATCTGTTAAATCTTTCTTTTTCATATAATATAGAAGATTGAAGGTGAAGGAGGAAAAAGAAGAAACTTCCCTGCTTCTTCCTTCCAGTGCTGGGCCCAATGAAACTAAAGAGAGGAAAGAAGCCTCCATACCAGGGAATGTTTTGATGTTTAACTCTTGACAAATTAAGGCATAAAGTGATAACTCTGGGTTTCCCCTAGTGATTGTTTACAGCAGTCATGATCACTAAAACATATTTACCAATGTTTAAATAACAATAGCATTGACTACTATTACAGGAAATTAAATATTAATTAAAATATTGCTATTTCATTTTCTTAAAAAAACTGACATTTCTTATATACTGTTATGTAAACCACAAAGCACCTTTTCTGATTAAGATCTGATGCTAGATCCAATATTAGAACTGTTTTAAAAAGTTTCTCCCGGCCTTTGTATTTAGAATGTTGTTTTTTTAAAAGCACTATGGTACAATTTGAGTAAATAGGGGAAGTTTTGTCTCTATTTTAAAGTATGGAACTATAGAACACAAAATAGCAGTTGAGATAAATGATTCTGGGGGACAAGGTTATGTGGAGGATGGACATTTCATGTAAGTAGCAGGCTGAGAAAAGGTGAAAAGGTAATAGGGTAAAACTTTTGCTTAGTGAATATGAAGGAACCTAGTACAAAAACCCAGTCTGCTGTTTTCCCTTAATATCCCCATATTCCGTTATTCCATTCTGTTTAATGTGTTTTTGGAGAAAATGGAGATGATATTGCATTAAGTATCCTATTTTAACATTTGAAGTAGCCTTAAATTATGTCAATTATTATACAATAGTTATAGTGTAATTATAAAATACAAATTTACCATCAGTTTTTTGTTAATGATTTTTATGCTTTTATTGTTGTTTGTGAGTCACCAAGGATATGCCAAATAAGAAGGGTGGCTGCAAAAAAGCTTTTAAATGAATAAGTGGGAAACAGTCATGATGTTTTAGTAACAGCAAAGATGAAGACAAAGAAATGTGGAAGTTACCCTCTCATATTCCTTTTTTTTTAAAATGACTTTCAAGAAGCAAAAAAAAAATATCTCAGGATGATTTGTCACATATGAGAATAATGTTGAGAAGCAGCCACATATTTATGCTTCTGGAAAAGCAGTTTCTTAGGGTAATGATGAAGAAATTAAAAAAAAATATCGAAATTATTAGAGAGGGCTATACTGTCAAAATGTAGTAGTAAATCTACAAGATGACTAAATAGTTATATCTGACTATATATTTGGCTATAGATCTTAGAATATTCCCTCCCTGATCTATAAAATCATTGGCTTGCAAAGTGGTAGCTACTTAAAAAGCAAAGAGTGTGCATAAAGCTTCTTACAAGGCATTAAAATGGAACTAGGAAACATAAAGGCACTGGTCAACCAACATTGATTCATTTCATAATCACTTATTTCAGTCATGCTCCTTGAACTATACTGGAAAAGAAATGTATAAGCATTACAATAACATAAATCATCGTACTTGTATTTGGATTTAGAGCCTGTGCTATGAGACAAATAAATTGTTTTCGTAGAGTTATATCACTACAAAAATCCACTCCAATGACTTTGTTTGGTTCTCATTCTTGTTACAAAATAGCAGTTTCTATGGATTAATCTGTTGCCATGAATTCATAATTTATATTTAAGTTACTACAGACCAGTGATTTCTAACATCAAGACCTAAAAATAAAAAAGCACAGAAAGCACTTGATATTCTTGCCACCTAATTCTTACATATTTGCAGCTGGCAACACTCTCAGAACATAATTACTATTATCAAGCAAGAGCAATATATGCTCCAGTTAATTTCTTTTTAGGAGTTGTTCCTCACTTTATTTATAGTATGCTTGTATCTTGCACTGATTTCAGTGGAGCCCAGTCATATCTGTTATTCCAGTTTTTATTATTTTTATGAAGATGTTGTTCCTTGTCCTTCATTGTGCTGTGTGCTTTGCTTATTTTGACGTTAGGTAGAGAGAACAAATACGGTGCCTGAGTTTCAAAGAAATGGTCCTTGGTAATCACCCCCTTTATTATAAAACTAGAGACTCTACAATGACAGTAGTAAATTTTGAAGGTGTGCAAACATTATATACATGGTGATAATGACCAACTTTGGCTATAAATGAGATGTATATCAGAGATAGACAAAGAAAAAAAGATCATTGTTCTTCCAGAACTGAAAAAATTGAGATGTTAAGAGGATAAACAGCCCAAAGGTGGTTTTCTCAAAAGGCAATTGGACTTTGTTTTGTTTTTTTTTCTTGAAAAAACGTCCAAGTTGCCCCTTTTTTAAAAAAGCACCATTGGATAACCATGTCCTGGATGACTGAGAATCTCCACAGTCGAGGATAAGCAGCAAATCAAAAAATGTTTCCTTCATCTCTTCCTCGATGAAAGCTGATCACCTCTGATCAGCTTTCACCTAAAATACAAAAGCTATGTGTTTTTTTTTACTTAACCTGAACCAGCAGAATTTTTGAGTCTTTCATAGATTTAGTAAAAGTAAGACATACTGTTCTTGACCACCAAGATGGATTAAGAAGAAAATAGACTTATACTTTGGAAACAGGTATCACCAATGTGCAAAGCACACATAAGAAAATGTTATGGTGGGAGCTCAAGTAGTAAAAGAAGAGAACTGGTGCTTGGGTTTATAGAACACTGCAAAATTTACAATGCACAATAGGTTTAGTTGCTTTGAGATTCTGCTCATGATGGAACAGGCTAAGGATATCTACAAGCAGAACAAAAATGAAACTTTAAAGAAGTTTTTCAAATCATAATAAAATTTCCTTCAGTAATCAAAAACATGATGTGGAGAACAAATTGGTTTAAGTGTTGTATAGCAGTGCAATGAAGACATTGTGGAGAAAAATATGTGCGCACTGAAGAATGGCTATGGGATGATTTTGTAGATTATTTTGTGAAAATCCCTGCAGTTACTTAGTTGAAAACTGTTTTGTTAGCAAGGTAATACTAAAAATAAATTGACCTAGCTTCTCAAAAACTCTAGGAAGAAATCATATTCTTTCAAAGAAGATCAACAAAACCCTTTTCCGTAGGCCCCACATGCATAAAATGTAATGGACTTTTATCTGTATATAATTTGCATGGTTTTAGAGACATTTTCATCAGAAGAAGCACATTCTTACACTGTATAACTCTTATTAATTCTTTTCCTAAATCCTGCTGCATTAACACTGTTGGCCTTATCACACACCATTCTAAAAACATCTTTAACCCTTAAGACACATTTGGGAAATTAGTAGAACCATGGAAAGGAGAGAAGAGAGGCATCAGAAAATCTTTGTTGTGTGAACATATTTCTGTTCATTTGCTCAGAGACTCTCTTGGCTCTGTTTTATGTTTCCTCATTGAAGAAGCACTTTCCTGTTTTATTCAAGTAGTGTTACTTATATTTGTTTAGCATCAATAGATAGAATGGGTTGTGCATTTCAGAAAGGAGAAACCCCTTATGTAAAAGAGCAATATGTGGAGTTCATGACCTTACAATAACTTTTCCCAAGCAGCAGGGCAGTCCTACAGTGGAATGCAATAACTTGATAAGTTGTCAGACTACTAATGCTAACAAGGTTGAGTGGATCAGGAAGACTTTTATGATGGAATGCGGCTGCGGAAAACAGCCCTCCCCTGAAAATTGGGGAATATAAACTGGAGAATAAATAGTGCACCTAAAGGGCTCTGTCCAACTTCTGCCCAGTCAGGTTTCTTTCATTCTTTTGGTTAAGTTTAAAGACAGAATGCTGGCATTGAATGAATATGTGAGCTCCAAAGTAGATAACATACTTTTTTAAACAAGAAAATGGTAATAGTGGTATTCACTGATCCTGATCTATATTATTTATTTTATTATTTTATATATTTGTATGTCTCATTATCCAGAATAACTCAAGATGTAATGAAAATCAATACAATTATATTAAAATAACATAAAAGATCACACTGAAAATTCTTGCTCTTTATGTCATTAGGGCAGCAGATGATTGCATTTTATTTTAATTTTGTGAACATTCAAAATAGTTTTCATTTATGGCTTAAAATAAAATGCTGTTTTACTACACTCTCATTTTACTCCTTTAAAATTATTCACTCTTCAATCATTGTGAGAATTGTTCTTGCAAAACATTGAGTCATTCAGGTACAACTGAATTTTAAATTGTAAAAACTTGTGGACAAAAAAAAAAAAAGATAAGCATCTATTTTTCCCTCGAAACATTTCTACAACAATCAAGCATATTAAAAATGAATTGTCTTGGTCATTGTCCAAGGAACCCATTCAGATATGTGTTTGTTTGGGTAGCAACAACTGGAGTCCAAATTAATCCCCAAATAAATCCTTTTTTTTTTTCCTTTTTCCTTTGGAATTCCCTCCTCTGTAGTCTCTGAAGCTTAACAATGTCCAAGTTAGATGTTGTCCTCTAAACTAAACTAGATTCTTCATTTAGGCTTCAGTCTAGAATTAAATTCTCATCTCTTTGATGATGGTGGCAGGGAGGAGGACAGATGAGATTAATACAGAAATGGTAAAGACACTCCACCCCCCAAGGCATTCAAGCTCTGAAATGAAGCATTTTATAATTATACAAGGTCTAGATTGCAGGGGAGTATGATTTTTAAGCACTCAGCACACATTTCTCCCCTGCCCCCGCACCCCATCATTTTAAGCAGACCAAAAGCTGTCCCTCTTCCCCTTCCATTGTCTCTTTCAGGGGGAGAGCATTGTTCTGTTTTAATTCTAGGGGAAATCTGAGTGCACACTAGAAACAAGCATCAGGAAACAATACACCCCCCCCCCCACACACACTTAGAACGCATCATATGGGCTGAAAAAGTTTATAATGCTGTGTTAGGTAGACAAGAAGAAGAAAAGGTCAACAGCTCATGAAGTGAATAGCCAGATTATTTATTAGAACACCTGCAAGATTTCTATGTCGCAGAGCTTTTGTCCACAGAGATGCAAGGAGCTGATTATGATTTGAGGGATTTTAACAACATACTTGCATGCTTTTAGATGGTATCCTAAAGTTCCTTGCTGTCACCGTCTGCTAAATGAACAATGGGGGCAGGAAAAGCAAACCAGTATTTTAAGTGTTCCATTTCAAACTGAATATAGACCAGGTACCTTTTGGAGTGATTTCATAAACAAAGCAGTTACTGAGGCAGCAAAATCAGCAGTGAAACTACTTTGTAAACTGATTTAACATGACCTGATAGTGTATGGAACATTAGAGCCTTGATTCAGCCGAGTTTTTTCTTTCACAAAATTGTATGATACATGAGAGAGCTACTATCCATTGAGACCCTGAAAGTTCCTGCAAACTTCAACAATTCAGATTCAAGGTCAGTATGATCTGAGTGAGAGGAACCAATGGGAAACACCTCTTTCCAAGATGTAGTTGTTCTTAATCATAGCACCTTGTCTGGGAAACTCAGCTGGCATTACAAACTGCCATTTTATTTATTTTCACTAAAAGTCAAGTTGTCTTCAAACTAAGTTCTACTCATGTCAATTTCTTGAGCATGTCCATTTATTTATTTTTAACAAAATGGGAACTGTTTATTTACTATTGCCTCGGAGACATTTCTATTTCAAACCTATAATCATGCTACCAATAAAGGAGAATATTTATAACTCAGGGATGAAATGAGGGATCCTTGGTGCTGCTCTCTTTGCTTTCTTGTTTTCTTGCAGATGATTCATACCAAAACTAAGTAACATCAGTGCTAGGAAGGAGTGAGGTTTACTTTCAGTTCTATTTCTCAGGTACAGTATGTTCTAATGGTTTGCCCTGTCAGTGTTGGGGGAAGTGGTCTTGGAGATTCTTTCTTTGCACTGCTTACTGTTAGCTTGTTTAACAATTCCTTGATTGGGGTATTGTTTTCTTCTTGATTGTTGGTCTAATGTTAATCTTGGAGTTAATCAGCAATCAATGCCCAGATAAGTATAGATTCAAGAAGTAAATATCCCAATCAAGGACCTGCCAAACAAACCTATACTAAACAGCCCAACCAAAGAACCTCCAGGACTACTTCCACCAATACTGACAGGGCAATCCACTAGAACAGTAGTGGTGAACCTATGGCATGCGTGCCAGAGGTGGCACACAGAGTCCTCTCTGTGGGCATGTGTGCTGTCACCCAGCTCTGTTTTGGGTCTCTGCCACACATGCACGCATACCTCCTGCTGGCCAGCTGGTCTTTGGGTCTCCGCCATGCATGTACAGGGTCCGCATGCATGCACGGGGTGTGCACACATGCACCCACACCTTGCAGTTTGGCAAGAGGCAGGTGCATGTGCAATGTGCATGGACGTGGCACTCATGTGTACGCTCCCACACCTTGCAGTTTGGGTGCATGCATGCACTTTGGGCGCTTGGTGCCTAAAAGGTTCTTCACTGGAATATAAACAGAGAGCAACGTCCCTCCTTACTAGCACTGATAATGTTATCTAGTTTGGGTAATGAAACATCTGCAGGAAAACAACCAAGCTTGGAGAGCACCAAGGACTCCTAGAGCCATGATTTTTCTTCTTTTCCAATTGCTATCCAGGTCAACCCTGCTTCAGTCAAAGTTGACTAGGTGGGCAGAGGGCTTCTTATGAACTGTTGGAAGGCATACATATGTATTTTATTTAGATCCTATAGTTATCAATATGAGAAATTATATGAGACCATATAACATGGTCTCAACAATTTAATAACAAGTAAAATACTTAGGTCATTCTTAGGTATCTCTTTTGTTTCTAATATCTCATGACATTCAGAATGAAAATATATTTCATGAAAATATAAGCAAATTGGCACACCAGCCCATAATCTTCTTACTGCATAAAATTACTGGTAGTCCTCATTTAGTGATCGCAACTGGGACTGGCAACTCCATCATTTAAAAAAAGTGGTGTCTAAGTGAAACTGGGATTTTGTCTTCAATCTTACTTCAGCTTTCCTCTGCTTTACAGACCTGAGGTCATAAATGTGAGGACTGCAAGCAGTTGTTGAATAAAGCTGACTCTAATTGAGGACTACTTGTATAAGTAAATGTGTACTGATAAATATTAATAATAATAACATTAACATGATTTGTTGTCCCAGGAGCTTTGTGTTTTCTAGATCTTTTTTTCTCAGATATATTTTGCTGAGGCTATGAATATACTGTTTTGTAGCTTTGGTAGCAGGTGTTTTTCTTAACTTTTTTTCTTGTGTGGCAGGAATCTCAAATTGGAGGAAATGAGCCCTCTTGTATTTAAATTTCCTGAGATTAGAGGAAGGACACTTGCCAAGCAATGCCTCTTCACTTCAAAACCTCTCCTCATAAATTATGTCAGGCGAACTTATTAAAAGTCTGTAAAAAATTCCTATTAAAAATAGTTGATTGCAGCCCAGATCATGGCAGTTTTTTGCTTGCTCTGAAATTCCACGGCTGTCCTAAAGAAATATATTCTGAGACAAAAGGTTTTGTTTCCTTAGTAATAAATTATTTTTGCGATATACAAAGGAAGATAAAACTTTCACTTATATTTGAGTGAAGGAAGATTTTAGCGATAACTTCAAATAATCTATAAAAAGAATATGAGAATGTAGATGTAGACAGCAAATTAAAATCAGACTTCCTGTGTGTTTTTGCAAAGCAATTGCTTTTCAAGCCATTGAAGATTATGACCAAGGATAATGGAATAGCTTACAAAAAACATATAACTGTAGGCAGCTTAATATTTTCAGTTATGATCTCATGACAGTATATGAAAAAAGATATTGCAAGTCTCTTCTCATGAGCCATGTATTCGCTCTCTGCTGTGTATATTATGGAAGTCAACCCAAATCAATCCACTGCAGGATAAAAGGTTCTACATTGAAGGTCATGGACTATAATCTACCATGCTGGTCAAGTGTTGGCTGGTGGATAGATGGTTCTTCCCAGTCTATGATTGTGAGAGAGAACAATGGGCCTAAAATCACCCAGTTGACTCCTACGCCCCAAGGAGAAATAGAACTGTATATCTTTGACTCTAGTTAAGCATTATGACCACTACCCCTCACTGGCTCTTGTTATGTATGGGCAGTAAGTGGGTATATGTATTACATAAATACAAAGATATACATGTGATGTCATATGTACATATGATCAAAACATAGGAAATAGCATACCTCTGTGATATGTACTAACACGAGCGATGATTATACTACATCACATTGGGATCAATTTTGTATTAAATAAATAATTGAATAAAAGAATAAATAAATATTTATTGTGAAGATGAACCATAGAAAATTTTCATAGCTTGCACTCCAAGTAAAATAGACACATTGTGCCTCTGCATGCAGTAGTTAATGCAGAATATGTAGCATTTTCTATAAATATCTAATGAAATAATAAAATCTGTCTTTTATGAAATAGTTGACTTGAAAATTCATAATTATTGGAACAAAAAAAATATAAAGAACGTCTAGAGATACGTGATTAAATCAATTTGTTTCTAAAAGATGCACATAGATAAGAATGGAAAAGAATGGAAGAAGGCAATGGCAAACCACTTCTGAAAAACTAGTTTGCAACCCAAAATCACTTGCTTGAAATGGGTGACTATAGAAATTAATTAATGAAAAAACTTGCCAAGAAAACTACAAGGATTTGCCTAGGCAGCCTTTGAGAATCAGACACGACTGAACAAAAGAAAAAAGAAAAAAAGGAAGAGAGAGTTACTATGACCAGATCTAAATAATTAATTAGAAGAGATGAACAATATTCTACCTGCATTCCTGCATATAGAGTAAAAGGAAGCCATTTATTGTTTTCTTTCCTCCCTAACATCTTCTGGAGGTACGAAAGATCTCCACAAAAGCTTTTCATTCTGTATGTAATCCAGTATATGTGAAACATACTAAAATGTGTTATTATGAATGTTGATGATTGTCAGGCCATTTTAGTTTAGTGACAAATGTATGTTAAGTCCATTAATGATTAATTCAACACTTTACAAATTTTTCATCTATAGTTTTGCAAGCAAGAATGGTGATTATATTGTTTATTGATTGGAATTTATTTCCAATCAATTGGACACATGCCGACTGCCTAGACTAGTCCCTGCTGAGATTTGCCTCCTTCTCCCTAGAGCTGAGAGAGAGAGAGAGTGGCTGACCCAAGATCAACCAGTTAGCTGTGTGTCCGAGGCAGGATTACAACTCATGATCACAGTAAAATAGAACAGTAATAAAGCAAATAAAATTTGTACCATCTTTAAAATTCAAATATGCAGGAAAAATATATTGCATCTAAGTGCACAAAATTATATTGGTGTATTGTTTTAATTTTGGGCATGATATATTTAATATCTTTATTCTCTAATTGTGCTGTGAACCATTCTAGAAAAAAATAAAGGTTACTAAATGATATATTAAAATTAGTGGACCATAGGAATGCCGTCGATATAGTTTACTTGGACTTCTGTAAGGCATTTGATAAGGTAGACCATAACCTACTACTTGATAAAGTAGAAGAATGTGGGTTGGACAGCATCACCACCAGATGGATTCGTAACTGGCTGACCAACCACACTCAACGTGTAGTCCTCAATGGAACTGCATCTACATGGAGGGAAGTATGCAGTGGAGTACCCCAAGGCTCTGTTTTAAGCCCAGTACTCTTCAACATCTTCATCAATGATTTGGATGAGGGAATAAATGGGGAACTCGTCAAATTTACAGATGACACCAAGCTGGCAGGAATAGCCAACACTCCAGAAGATAGGCTTAAGATACAGAAGGATTTTGACAAACTTGAACATTGGGCACTATCTAATAAAATGAAATTCAATGGTGAAAAGAGTAAGGCTCTACATTTAGGCAAGGAAAATGAAATGCACAGGTACAGTAGGTGGTACCTTGCTCAATAGTAGTAACTGTGAGAGGGATCTTGGAATCCTAGTGGACAACCATTTAAATATGAGCCAGCAGTGTGCAGCAGCAGCTGCCAAAATAAGCCAACACAGTTCTAGGCTACATTAACAGAGGGATAGAATCAAGATCACATGAAGTGTTAAAACCACTTTATAATGCCTTGGTAAGACCACACTTGGAATACCGCATTCAGTTTTTGTCACCACAATGTAGAAAAGATGTGGAGACTCTAGAAAGAGAGCAGAGAAGAGCAACAAAGATGATTAGGAGACTGGAGGCTAAAACATATGAAGAACGGTTGCAGGAACTAGGTATGTCTAGTTTAATGAAAAGACGGACTGGGGAGACATGATAGCCATCTTCCAATATCTCAGGGGTTGCCACAAAGAAGAGGGAGTCAAACTATTCTCCAAGGCACCTGAGGTACAACAAGAAGCAATGGATGGAAACTAATCAAGGAGAGAAGCAACTTAGAACTGAGGAGAAATTTCCTCACAGAACAATTAATCAGTGGGACAGCTTGCCTCCAGAGGTTGTGAATGCCCCAACACTGGAAGTCTTTAAGAAGATGTTGGATAGCCATTTGTCTGAAACAATATAGGGTTTCCTGCCTAGGCAGGGAGTTGGACTAGAAGACTTCCAAGGTCCCTTCCAACTCTGCTATTGTATTGTATTGAATATAAATAAAACTGCTGAGCCTGCATACCAGAAAACTAGATTTCCCAAAGGTCCTTTTCCAGAATCCCTCAGTTTTTATGCTTTTCTCCTGTCTTCTGGCTTGAGATAGCAGCCTAGTACAGTGATGGCGAACCTTTTTTGCCTTGGGTGCCAAAAGCACACAGTCACATGCAATTCCGCTTGCTTGCATGCCCACCCTATCATTTAATAGCCCCCATGCTGTGCCCTCTGCGCATGCGCATATGACCTCCCCACTACCCTGCGCATGCGCACACGGCTTTCTTGGAGCCTGGGGCGGGCGAAAATGGCCTCCCCTGCCCCCCCCGGAGGCCCTCCGTAGGCTGGAAATGACCCATTTTCTGACTTCCAGTGAGCTCAGTACATCCGTTTTTCACCCACCCCAAGCTCCAGAGGCTTTCTAGGAGCCTGGGGAGAGTAAAAACAGCTCCCTCAACCCCCAAAGGCCCTCCGGAGGCCAGAAACAGCCCATTTTCCAACTTCTAGTGGGTCTGGTATGTCCATTTTTCACCCTCTCCAGACTCCAGAGGCTTTTTAGGAGCCTGGGAAGGTGAAAAACGGCCCAACACTGAGAACAGACTTCTGGGTTGCCTGTTGGGCCATTCCCCCCCCTCTGGAAGCTTCAGGAGGCTCTGGAGGGGGAGAAATGGCCAAAAATCAAGGCCGAAAATCAGCTGGCCAGCGCATACATATGCACTGGAGCTGACATGGCAAAGCCTCGAGTGCCCTCAGAAATGGCTCCGTGTGCCACAGGTTCGCCATCACGGACCTAATATTTGCTGCTGCCATTTCTATCTTCTAGAAGACACATCTTGTCATCGAACCTTAATAGATTAACAGTTGGAAGGAACCTAATAGGTCATCTAGTCCAACCCCCTGCTTAAGCAAGAGATCCTTTCTGACAAATGGCAGTCCAATCTCTTCTTGAAAGTTTCATGAAGCTCCCACAACTTCTGATGGCAAACTGTTGTATGAGAGAAACATGTCTCATATACTGGGCTACTTTTTTGGAAATTAAATCTCATCAAAATGCAGAAGTTGAAATAATTTCTATAATGCCACCTTTTTGTAATATAGCATAAAGGTGCAGTGACTAGAGAGCTAGCCTCTTTCATCTCCCCAGGGAGAAATGTAAATCACACAGGATGAACAAAATCAAACTTTATTATTGAATAAAAAAAAAATGTAAACTTTTTTTTAGATTCCATTGATTTAAATAATAGACATTCAACATGAAAGGAAATCATTACGGTACAAAGTTGCACAAAAATTAATGCAGGAATTTGCAAATTAGTTTTCAAAAATCAAAAAGAAAGCAAATGTTCTAGACCGACCATAAGATGGTGCTAGTCTGCTACAAATGAAGAGTTCTCTACCCAAAGTCTCTATAAATAGATTGGAGAGTTTTCAAAATATTTTTATAGATCACAATTGATTCTAGAAGAAAAATGTTGTTGTCATCAACACAAAGTGAAATAGGAAGATTGAGATTAAACATCCAAGTCTATAATTTTTTCAGAGAAATCAAAGATTTGAGACTTAGTCCAATAGAGCACAGAAAATTTAAAAATAAAACATGCACATATATTCCTAATTCTATAGAAACACTGTTGGCTCTGCACTCAGTATTTCATTTATTATTGATTCAGGCCATTTTGTAGGTCTATAAATGTAAGTAAACAATATCTCTTTGCAGACATCATAGTGAATAATGAGGGTTGACCCATGGACATGATTTCAGGATCAGAAGTGCAATGAAAACTTACTTTATGCATGAAAATGTACATGTTTATAATGTATAAACATGCATAGTAATTTGTCTGTATTCCACTGACATTTTAAATACTCGAGACCTGGATGCTACAAATATCCTAATATCACTTAGACTTATATACCACTTTCCAGTGCTTTCCAGCCCTCTCTAAGTGGTTTACAAGGTCAGCATATTGCCCTCAACAATTTGGGTCTTCATTTTGCCCACCTTGGAAGGACGGAAGTCTGAGTCATCCTTGAGCCGGTGAGATTTGAACTGCCAAATTGCAGACAACTGGCAGTCAGCAGAAGTAGCCTGCAGTACTGCACACTAACCACTGTGCCACATGGTTCATTCATTGTTAAGTGAATTGATTCTCCTGAATATTTTAGTATCTCTTTGTGGCTCTTCACATCATGAACTGTGATATGGCCAGACTATGAGGCACTGTCCTTGTGGATCCACTTTTAACTACAGCATTAGACCCAGGTAATGGCACTAGTAAATTCTGTTCCCATTGCTGATAGGGTTGAGGAACCCTACTCAACCCTATCAGGTTTGAGGTTTAGTCTATTATTTTTGTTTGTTTATGAATATGAAGCCTTGAAGAAAAAACCATCAAGGGTTTGGGATTGGTTGTCCTGATCCTCAGTTTTATATCTTCCTGTCATCAAAGTCAGGTGAGATGGTGCAAATATTGTTGAAATGGTGTTTGGATTCTCATGAATAATGAACTGAGCACTAAGAAGATGGAAATGTGGATTGGTGACTCATGAATCAATGAATTGAATAAGACTTTGAGTCAGGATGGGTTCAAGTCCTCTAAGGCAGGGCTCCCCAACCCCCGGGCAATAGCTCACTACCGGACCATGGACTGTTTGGAACTGGGCCTCGGGATCAGCAGGCCGATGCACATGCACATGCATGCCCATGTGCAAGTCGAGCTGCGCACATATATATGTGTGTGTTGATCCACTGCTCACATGGCCCTTGTTTCCCTTTCCCCTCAGCTTGGCCACCAAGCCACAAAGGTTGGAGATCGCTTTCGGAAGAGATAAGGTGATGCAGTGGTTAAATGCAGCACTGCAGGCTACTGCTAGATCAGCAGGTCAGCGGTTCAAATCTCACCGGCTCAGGGTTGACTCAGCCTTCCATCCTTCCGAGGTGGGTAAAATGAGGACCCAGATTGTTGGGGGTAATATGCTGACTCTCTGTAAACCGCTTAGAGAGGCCTGAAAGGCCTATGAAGCGGTATATAAGTCTACTGCTATTGCTTTCGGAAGAGATAGATTTATAGTCTTGTTGTTGGCCTCAATAGTCCCTCCCTTGGTAATCTCAGAAGCTGGAGCTTGTGGTAGGACGTTTGCTGTCTGCCATGTTTTTAGATAGCATATAACACAATTCCTAAGAAACTGCACCAGTTGCTAATGTTACTGAATACATTTCAAGGTTTGATAATGCCTGTTTAATACTGTTTAGTACTTAATAGTATAATAAGTAGGTCATATTTTATTAGTTTATGCAATATATTTATGGATTGTCATCCATCCTAAAGTTGAATTAAATTATTTTATTAATTGCATTTAATAAGTTAATATTAATGTAATATGTTATAGCTAAAAGTAACATAATATACTAATACATTTTATTTTCTTAATTTTATTAGAGTTAGGATTAGGATTTTTAGATAATAATTAGAAAAAAATCTAATTATTAAGAATACATAATGTAAAAAGTAGATCATATAAAGTTAATATTTCCAAATATTTTGCTAATCGTAGCAAAAAAGAAATAGTGTGGATTCTAAGAGAAACACCTATGAACTGGGAGATAAGATGTTTTAACAACAAATGCCTTACTTTATAAACAGTTTTTTTATATCAGAACTTTAATTCCTATATTTTGTTGTGCCAGAACCGAAGCTGTTGGTTTCTGCCAAGAAGAGAAAGAAAAAAATAGAATGGAGAAAAGATTTACACAGCTTTATTTAACTAACTTCTATTGAGAAGAAATTTCTATTTGTGCAATGCAGCACTTGGATTTCGTTCAAGCTGTCTGCATAAACTAGTCTTATTTATTAGCAATGAAGTGCCAGAAATGTGCCTGGCCACTACACAACAAATAAAGAAGACAAGAACTCTCTTTTTAAACAAAGAACGATATGCCAAATAAGAGACAGGGCTAAGTGCATATCCACATAGTTGTAGGTGCTTTCACTAAAGTTACAATACAGGTGGGGATTGTTTTAAAACAATTTTGAAAAAGTACTAAACATCAAAGAAAAGTTAGACGAGAAAGAGATAGTAAGGCTGTAAGGACAAAAGGTTGTTATGAGAAGGAAAAAGAAAATTGATTATTTGATGGGGTATTACAGGGAAAATGTGGGGGGAAGTGGGATGAAGGCCAGTTAGGAAGTGGGCAGGGCTGAGCCAAATCAGCATGGTAGAAGATGACACATGAAGATTGCAGCCAAGAACAGAGCGAGGGAAAGAGAAGAGAAGTAAATGCGGTTGAGCCATGAATAACTTGAAAGCTGTGCAGCTCTCAGTACTTAAAGGTTAGCCATTGGATGCAACCAGAATAGAATAGAATAGAATAGAATAGAATAGAATAGAATAGAATAGAATTCTTTATTGGCCACGTGTGATTGGACACGCAAGGAATTTGTCTTTGGTGCATATGGTCTTACTGTACATAAAAAGACAAGATACATTCATCAAGAATCATAAAGTACAACACTTAATGATCAACTTCTAACTTAATGATCAGAGGTTGCCATTTATTTTGGGAAAGGGTGGTGGACACCCAGAGACTATTTGTCAAGGAGCCAAGGTGGCGCAGTGGTTAAATGCAGCACTGCAGGCTACTGCTAGATCAGCAGTTCAGCGGTTCAAATCCCACCGGCTCAGGGTTGACTCAGCCTTCCATCCTTCCGAGGTGGGTAAAATGAGGACCCAGATTGTTGGGGGCAATATGCTGACTCTCTGTAAACCGCTTAGAGAGGCCTGAAAGGCCTATGAAGCGGTATATAAGTCTACTGCTATTGCTATATTGTAATATATATTTTTCTGGCTGCAAAGTTTTGAACAGAAATTACAGATCACAATATTCAAAAGAAGAAATGAACCTCTAATTTAGAATAGAATAGTGTTAGATACCCCCCCCCCCCCCACTGGCAGAGGTTTCCACTAAGGTCCTCTGTTCCGGCGCGAACAGAGGTTTAATCCCATTGGTCAAAAGATCCGACAAATCCCTTTAAAGGGGGATGCTGTCAGACCCTTCCTCAGCTGGATGTTTACTTGACTTGCAATAAAGAGCTGTTGTGTGCCTTCCTTTAACCGATCTAACAAATAGAATAGAATTCTGTATTGGCCAAGTGTGATTGGACACACAAGGAATTTACACACAAACTTTAAATTCAGCTAGTTTTTTCTTATTCCTGCCTAGGAAATTATTATATTGACATGGTGGGTGGGCTGGAACATCAGCTGTGAGAAGCATGGAACAAGGACAATGTAAAACTAATAACAATTTTAACCACAATTATCCCAAGCACTTAATGAATGGCTATTGCCCCATCTTTACAAGAGAGATAATTAGAACAAGGTGTTGGCCCCTTGGACTGCCTATACATAATTTTCTCACTTAAAATAATAGTCATTATCTTCTTCTTAAAAGGTATTAATTAAAATCCCAAGATATTTATTCTTTGGATCAACTGTTTCTTGTCTAGACTGATTGGTGTATAAAAAAAACTTGACACTTATCAGAGAAAATAAAATGCTTTAAGAAGAAGAGAAACTGGGTGCATTAGAGAGAGCCATTTTAACTCAAATGACTACATGACACTATATAAAGAAATGGAATGGCAGTGATACTCTAAAACATCACAATGCCTGGGAAATTCTGGGAGTTGAAGTCCATAAATCTTAAAGCTACTGAGATTTTAAAACACTGTTTAAAGCAGCCCCCGCAATCCCCGGTCTGAAAACTAACATCAGTGTGCCACGTGCCAGAAACTGGGCCATGCAAACTAGCAAAACCCCATCTGTGGGATGTAAGCAGCATGCAAAACCATGCCCCTTCCAGTCCACGAAAAAATCTCTCTCCACAGAAGTGGTCCTTGGTGCCCAAAGGTTTGGAAGCCATTGCTTTAAAGGACATATCTAATTGCATGCTTAAAGGTAAAGGTAAAAGTTCCCCCGCACATGCATGCTAGTTGTTTCCATCTCTAGGGGGGTGTTCATCTCTGTTTCTAAGCCAAAGAGCCAGCACTGCCTGAAGACGTCTCTGTGGTCATGTGTCGAGTATAACTAAACACTGAAGGTGCATGGAACATTGTTACCTTTTAACCAAAGGTGGTCCCTATTTTTCTACTTGCATTTTTACATGCTTTTGAACTGCTAGGTTGGCAGAAGCTGGGACAAGTAACAGGCATTCACTCTGTTATGTGTTGCTAGGGATTCGAACAGCTGAACTTCCATCCTTCTGATTGACACGCTCAGCATCTTAGCCACTAAGCCACTGCATCCCTAAGTGTACGCTTAGCTATAACCAAATGCACAATAGGATTATAGCAAAGAATTAGAAGGTATTATCAGTGTAATATAAGTGTATACATATACTAGAGATGTACCAGTGAAAAACATCAAGTAATTCAATGATAAATTTTAAGAGGCAATAAATGCAACAGTTTAAAAGGATTGGTTGGTATTGCTAGTAACTAAAATAACTTGGAAAAAATGGAGGAACTTGGAACTGAAGAAAGATTTGAATTAAGTAAATTTAGTAAGGCAAGAGTTAATAAAGGCATAAAAATATAAATAAATAATTAAAATAGAATTTTGTGAAGAAGAAAATTGTTCATTCCCAACATTTGCTTCAAGCAACGTGCTCTGCCCCAGCCTTCGCAGAAGCAAGAAACAGACTCCTTGCAAAGAAAAAACCCTCTTTTTTTTACACCTTGTGAATTAACTGCATTCACCCACAAAGTCCAGGCAAGAGTCCTGCAAGGAGTTAACTGAAGCAATATGCTTTATCAGCTTGTTACGATAATTGCAAGGCCGTGAGCTCCCAGCCAAAAGGTTGCAAGTTAAGTCAGTTCAAATAAACAAACCTTAGTTCTGACAAGACAGTCTTTGTCGCAGGAAATACAATGAGAAAAATCTCCAGAAATGCGAACAGTTGTCTACTACAACCACCACTCCCCTTTCTTCCTATTTATTCCCAAGCCAGGGAGGGGGTCATTCAGCATCCACATTTGTTTTGCTTCCCAAGTTGACCCCTTGTCCTCCGTTGTTCACCTCTCCTATCTGCTCTACGCATAGGCACATCTGGAACAGACCCCAGCTGTTCCTCTCCTCACTCATCGCTGACTCTCTGGTGGCTGGGAAATGCTGGATGGCCCTGGTTCTATCACTGAGTCCAATGCTGAGCATCCATCGGAGCCTTTCCCAGGCTCCAGAACTGGCCCAAGTTCTTCCCTAACCTCCTCACTATTTGAGTCTGCCACAAGCTCTGCTGACAGCTGGCGAGCCACAACACAACATACATGCAAACTCTATACCTGAACAACATCAGAATCAAACTGGCTGCATGTAAGAGCAGAAAAGTACAATCCAGCTAGTGAAAACACTTCCAGATACACATTATAGAACAGTAAGTGAATTATTCCTATTAAATATAGGATTTGATTTAAGAAATTCAAGCAAATAAAACTTATCAGAATAATAGGAACAATATCAGAAACAGATATGGCATGCTTAATGTACAAACACACAAAAGGACCTGAAGAACAATGGGGAGAGATAAGAGACAAGCACTAGATATTGCAAAAACAACCTCTCAGATCCATGGGTGGTATGAAAACTGACTGCTTTCTTGAAGCAATTTCCAAGATGCAGAAGATTCTACATCAATCTTTTGAACTCCATAGTGGCCAGGAGTTGATTTAACTCTGCATGAAGGCTTAGAAACATTGGTGTCAACTACCTGGGCTGCTTTTGTGTTCCACAGTAAATTTCAAAAATACTCTCATCAGAAAGAATGGGAAATTCTCCAAACACATTGGATTCTTGAGGGACCTGGCTTGAACCATTTTAATTAGAGATTTTTTTTACACTCCAATGTAAACCTGACAGTTCTTCCTTCAGATTACTGACACTAGATGAGCAGAATACAAATTTTCTGGATGAGATTGAGAAATGCACTGGTGAGAAACTAGTGCAGGTATTCCTGTATCATTGTACATTGTAATTCCTGTCCTTGTCTTTTTGCAGATAAACTATAGCAACTTACAGTATTACTACAGTGTCCCAACCAACCAAATGTGACTGGGGTGGAATATCTGGTTAGTGTGATTGCACACCTATGGCTACAGCTATGGTTTTACTATCCTTAACTCCTAGTTTATGGTGTCATGAAGAAGTGTGGTAGTTGGAGCTAAAAGAACTGAATTCTTCACTTCTCTCATCCAACAATTATACAGGCATTGAAGTCAGGATTTTCAGCTTTCAGGGATTATACTGAAGAATCAATAGTTGTATAGGTAAAAGAATCCCCATGCACATATGTGCTACACATTCCCGCCTCTAGGGGGCGGTGCTCATTTCTGTTTCAAAGCCAAAGAGCCAGCGCTGTCCAAAAACATCTCCGTGATCATGTGGCTGGCATGACTCAATGCCGAAGGCACACGGAGTGCTGTTACCTTCCCACCAAAGGTGGTTCCTATTTTTCTATTTGCATTTTTACATGCTTTCAAACTGCTAGGTTGTCAAAAGCTGGGACAAGTAATGGGAGTTCACTCTGTTACGCGGTGCTAGGGATTCAAACTATTGAACTACCGACCTTCTGATTGACAAGCTTAGCCATTAAACCATTGTGTCCCTTAATAGTTTTATACTATTTGCAAATTGATAGATATAATATTATGGACTACTTAACTCTTGGAGTGTTTTGCTCTGTCTTTTTCCAAAAAGGAGTATCCAGGCATTTGTAGGATAACTACTATTTAGATCACCTACTATTTGTTCTTTTTTTAAAAAAACACTTCATTTCAATTTTTATATTTAATATTTTAGGCATTGATGGTTTTATTATGATAGCTTTATTTAAGGTTGTGTTTTATTGCTCTTTTGTAAACTGGGCAACTCTGGGAGGAACAGTGGTATAGAAATTAAACAAATCAGTAATCATAATCACTTATGACCACATAGTCATTCTTAATGCATCATGTAAATCAAAATATAGCATCTGAATTATCATTATTAGTTTTGCACTAATCAGTAATAATACTTATTGGCCATTAATCTTATGCAGAAGGTGCTATCACCTTTAACACACTGGCTTCCGCAGAGGGAAATGTATTATTTATTTCAGCAATTCATGTATAAAACAGATATATATTGCCTTTCAGCAAAACTTTCAGTTAAAATGCATAAAACTTTGGATGGTATCCAATAGCACCTTCTGCAATAGAATGCATCTCCAGGGAATATGGTTTTACTTTTCTCTCCCACTCTTTGCAATGACCTTCCCTCACTCCCAAAAATGTTTAGGAAAATTTTCTGGAGTGAATTTGGGGTGGAGTCAGAGAAAAAAGTACAGCTGAAATACATATGTTGTAGAAGGAAATACTTTTTCACATACCATTAAAAAATCTCTGGCACAAGCAATATTATTATCTACAGAGAAGGGAAAAAATTAAATTACACTTTAAAGTGAATTTCACTGATTCACACTTCCTGAACCATTACATAATTTGAAATGGAATTGGCTAATGATTTTGATATTTCGTTGAACCTTGCAATATAACCCTCCGATTAAAAAGTATGCACAAAAATGTGTTCACACATAAAAGAGTATATTTAAACTACAATAGAACAAAAATGTATTATATTCTTATAAAAGTGTTGCTCACCATGACTATTAAAAGAAATGTACATGAATTGTAATACAAAATTTTGAATTCACTTTTTTTTAAAAAGACCCCTTAAAATCAATACCAATTGGATGCATTGTAGCAGAGTTTTTCTTTTTCTGAGAAACCGAAGCAATTTTTTAAACCTATTTTTACAGAAATAAATCAGTACAGTAAAAATATCAATGTCGAAAAGCATGGCAAAGTGCTAAACTATGATTTGATCTTCCTGTTATAAACAATATTATGGGAACAATGCTGCCTAAAATATTATAAGCCTTAAATATTTCCAACTAAAGTCATTTAGCATAAGAATGTATTTCTTACAAATTTTGCAAATGGATTCTAATATGCTGCATTTATTATTTAAAAAAAAAACAAATTAAAAATCAGATATTGTCTCTAAAATGACCAGAAAAACCAATAAACTTTTCCTAACATTTATAATATCAGCTACTCTGATTTAGTGTTATTTATTAGAATTTTTTAAAAAAATCTCCACATTTTTTACTTCTTGCAAACTCCAGGCTTTTACCAAAAATAAATCATTGTTTAACAAGGTCAAGAGAAATAAAGACTAAGTTGGGTTCAAAGTTTGCAGGTCTTTGCATTTATCAGGTAGAAACATGCTACATTTCCCTATTTCATAAAATGCCCTTTTATTTAAAAAAAAAAACCCTATTAATCTTTGTTCTTTTAAATCTTGATTTCGCAAATGAAAGAAATGAATGATGGCACTGAATCAAGAAATTATTTGAAGGTATTTTTTGCTTTGTCTTTTAAGGACCACCAGGACTCTCACATACGTTTTCAATTTCTCTAAGGATGTGATTATCTTGTGGGCATGTTTCACTCCTACAGCCTGTACGGAAGATCAGTCAGCATAGGGTACCCTTTTCATGGAGGGATCAAGATAAGTTCAGCCTTTCACTATATCTGCTGTGTTAACTGTCACTGTTTTGTTCTATGATTGTCCACTTAGCTTTAAATTCCAACGTTGCAGATCTTCCCTTTTTCCACTCACAGTTATTATACCAAACTTAGCTGTTTTTTCTGCTCTAACAGACTAATACTGTTCAGAAGCAAAAATAACACGTTTTAATCTTATCTAGTATTTTATTTTTCCCTCACTGATTCTTCATATATACTATATGGTCTACTTGTCAAAACAAATTTCACTCCAAGAATGTGTTATAAGAAAAAAAATTACATAAGAAAATAGCATATGACTTTTCTTTGATTCTGAGGAATTCTTATGGAGTTTAATAGAGTCCACTTTCTTTGGGCTGAACATAGATAATAGAAGCTCTGTTATCTCTTTCTCTCCTTGTAGGTAAGGTAGGCGATCATATCTATACAGAATGCAGACTTTTTCACCTTCATTTGTGGAAATACTGGTTGTGTGTGTGTGTGTGCATGTGTGTAAGCAAGTATGAGTGTGTGTATATAAAAATAATATAAATGTTTGTTATTAAAACTTAAATGATTTTCTTATGTTTATACATGCAGTTTTAAATGTTGCCATTCATTATTTATAGAATATTCACATTTCCTCCATGTAAATAAAATAAAATCCAACTACATGGTTTATTCCAATATTTCCTATCCCACAAAAGCATGTGTTGGCAGGTAGCAAGGTACATAGCCAACTCTTTTAAGAAGAATGTCAGGAACACTTGTATGTTGAGTCCAGAGGCAATGGTACTCATTTATACTCTGTAATCCACCCGCCCTTTTTTCTTAGCCTCTGGATGCCATACTCCTGATATAAATTTGGTTTCTAACCAAATGGGAGCTCTGGATGCAACTTTATTTCACATTTATCAAACATAACACTGTTCCAGATCCTTTTAACAAGGCAGCATGAAAAAAACTTGAATGCAGCTATTTTATTCTCCTTTCTCTTAAATTAAAAAGTGTTGTATTATTGCCTATGTATCACCATAGAAAACCTCTGGGGCAAAAATATAATATTGGATTTGGGATTGATGTATATTCAGGCAATGAATTTGACCCTCTTCCTCCTGCTGCTTCCCATTCCAAACTGCACTAGAAGTTCCCTATCACTATGGAACAGATTTGGAGGGGTCTGAAGATCAGTGATGTGCAGTGAGGTTTATGGCTGGTGAGGCACTGACACAGGGGTTTCAAATTTTTTTAGACTTGTGGACTTCAACTCCCAGAATTCCACAGCCAGGTATGCTAAGTTCCAATTTAAAGTGACAGCAATTTTTTTCTCCTTTGCGAAAAAGTTTCCTTCATTCTTTTTCTTCTAGCTCCCCCTCTCCCTCCCTCCCTCCCCCCTCTCAAGATCTATAGAAATAATGCAGTTAGGAAGGAAAGTAAAATTGTAAAATTAGGTTTTGAGTCAGAAAAGTTTAGGATCAATGAATTAAATGACTGCTTGCTTAGAATTACATTTTTAAAAGTAATTCCAAAAAAGTTCCAAGTTCTCTGTTGCAAAACACTATTGTAAAGATAATTTCTATTATCTTCTGTGAAGCAGTAGATGGTATGAAAAACATGTGAGCAAAGGGGCATTTTCCTTTAAATGTAATGTGTCAGTACACATTCCCAGTGGTTCTGTTGCAAATAATGGCAAATGTTGATAGGCTTCTTCAAATTGCAGCAACTGATGTCAGCCAATTATTTTTATTATAATATTTGTCCAAAAAGACATCTAAATATTTATTTGATATACTGTATTTACTCATTATCCATCACTTCAGTCACCCACTATTTATCAAAATAGGATGTAAATAAATAAAACAATTATTAAAAGTTATCTCTTGAGTTGTTATAGATTTGTTTAGAATTTGTGTTCTTGAGTGAATTTTTAATTTCTGAGACTTTAATGCATGTTTTCATACATTCATGACTCACAAATTAAGAAATGATGACGCTTTTATATTTCCCTGTCAATTTTAAATTTAGAATATAATTTCTATAAGAGGGACACATAAGTAAGGCAGAATATCAACAAATAGTCTGAGCCTATAAAGATGAAGTGAGGAAAGCTAAGGATCACTTATTTTATATTACTTTACAAAAGTAAAAAATAACAAAAAAAAAGCTTCTTCCAATATGTTAAAAACAAGAAAAAAGTCAAGGAAACAATTGGTCCATTGCTGGGAAAAAGTGGCAAGAAAGTGACAAGCAACAGCAGAAGTACTTAATTCATTTTTTTTGCATCTGTCTGCACAAAGAGAAAAAACACTCCAACCTATCAAAAAACAGCACCACAAAAAACAGGCTATGAACACACGTTAAAATAGGGAAGAAAATGGTAAGTGAGCACCTTTCTACCCTAGACGAGTTCAAATCACCAGGACTGGATTGATTACACTCCAAGGTTGTGAATAAACTGGCAGATGAAATCTCAGAACCACTGAACTATATCTTTCAAAGACCCTGGAGCACCAGGGAACTACCAGTGGACTGGAAAAGAGGTGATGTAGTTCCCATCTTCAAAAAAATGAAAAAAAAAATTCCAGGAAACTATAGACCTATCAGCCTGGCCTCAATACCAGGGAAGATTCTGGAAAAGATAATCAAGCAACAAATCAGTGAACACCTAGAAGCAAACAAAGTAATAACCAAAAGCCAACATGGGTTTGTCAAAAACAGATCATGCCAGACTAAACTTATTGCATTCTTTGACAAAGTGACAAAATTAGTGGATCGGAGGGATGCTTTCAGTATAATTTACTTGGGCTTCAGTAAGGCATAACCTACTACTAGGTAGGCATAACCTAACTACTAGATAATGTAGAAAAATGCTGGTTACACAGCATCACCACCAGATAGATTCATAACTGGCTGACCAACCACACTCAACATGTAGTCCTCAATGGAACTGCATCTACATGGAGGGAAGTATGCAGTGGAGTACCCCAAGGCTCTGTTTTAGGCCCAGTACTCTTCAACATCTTCATCAATGATTTGGATGAGGGAATAAATGGGGAACTCGTCAAATTTGCAGATGACACCAAGCTGGCAGGAATAGCCAACACTCCAGAAGATAGACTTAAGATGAGATCTCAGAACCACTGAACTATATCTTTCAAAGACCCTGGACAAGGATCTTGACAGACTTGAACATTGGGCACTATCTAATAAAATGAAGTTCAATGGTGAAAAGAGTAAGGTTCTACATTTAGGCAAGAAAAACGAAATGCACAGGTACAGTATAGGTACCTGTGGTACCTTGCTCAATAGTAGTAACTGTGAGAGGGATCTTGGAATCCTAGTGGACAACCATTTAAATATGAGCCAGCAGTGTGCAGCAGCTGCCAAAAAGCTAATACAGTTCTAGGCTGCATAAACAGATGGATAGAATCAAGATCACATGAAGTGTTAATACCACTTTATAAAGCCTTGGTAAGGCTACACCTGGAATACTGCATTCAGTTTTTGTCACCACAATGTAAAAAAGATGTTGAGACTCTAGAACGAGTGAAGAGAAGAGCAACAAAGATGATTAAGGGACTGGAGGCTAAAACATATGAAGAACGGTTGCAGGAACTGGGTATGTCTAATTTAATCAAAAGAATAATAGCAATAGCAGTAGACTTATATACCGCTTCATAGGCCTTTCAGGCCTCTCTAAGCGGTTTACAGAGAGTCAGCATATTGCCCCCAACAATCTGGGTCCTCATTTTACCCACCTCGGAAGGATGGAAGGCTGAGTCAACCCTGAGCCGGTGAGATTTGAACTGCTGACCTGCTGATCTAGCAGTAGCCTGCAGTGCTGCATTTAACCACTGCGCCACCTTGGCGCAGAAGGACTAGGGAAGACATGATAGCACTGTTCCAAAATCTTAGGGGTTACCACAAAGAAGAGGAAGTCAAAACTATTCTCCAAAGCACCTGAGAATAGAACAAGAAACAATTGGTGAAAACTAATTAAGGAGAGAAGCAACTTAGAACTGAGGAGAAATTTCCTGACAGTTAGAACAATTAATCATGGAACAGCTTGCCTCCAGAAGTTGTGAATACTCCAACAATGGAAGTTTTTAAGAAGATTTTTCTTTGAACTGTGAATAAAATTGTACCTTCTTTAGCTCATCCTATGATCCTCCAAATGCAATCAACTTCCTTGGAATTGTTGATTATACATTTCTATTTTTTTACTCATATTATCTAAAAAAAAAGATTTTTGAAGCAGCCAAAGATCAACAATGATACTCAGGAGAACCAAGTAAATCCAATATATTAGAATTCAGTATATAGGCTTAGCATTAGATAAGTCATGTACTAGTTCCAACTTTAAACTGATAATAATTCCTTGGGCTTTTATGTAGCTAGGATAGATTAGGATAGTAATTTAAGCAGCTTGCTGTCCATGAGCATGCTATGAAATATATTCAGTGACACCAGCAAAGCCTCTGGGAAGCTTTACATCCAGGAAAGAGACATAAACAATTTTCAAATGGGCACTATGGATTTACAAACTGAATGTTTTAACAAACATAAATATTTGCTTGGCATTATGGACAAAAGGGTAAATAAAAGTTACAGTTTTACTGCAATGCCTTGAATTAAATATTGTTAGTATTATATATTTGAGAACTTTAGCATTTTAATTTGAATCTGGTCTGCCAACTTTAGAGAGCTTAAATCTTTGTAAAATGTATTATTCCCATGTTCTGATTATTCCACCAAGAGTTAAGCCTGTCTAATGTTCTGGTCTATGCCTGTGAATTAGGAATTTAGCAAAAAAACAAACAAACCCCAACAACACAAATTTAGTATATGACCGTCACACTTACTTAGATTGGTAGTTGACAGGCAATCAAAGAAGCACAATAAACATTTTAAAAACCTGTAAACTTGTTCATGCTACTAGTAGAAGACTAGTTACATCATTAGTAACATTAAAAGCTATATAAGAAAATTCAGTATCAGAGATATTTTTGATACATAATCCTTAATCTGATCATCAAAAGGACTTGTCAAACCAAATCTAACTAGTTTCAGTCTCATATCTGCTGTCTCTAGGGGCTAATACCATCTGAGTCAGAGACAGATCTAAAAGTGATTACTCTTAGAATACTTTGTCTATCCCAATCTTGCTGTTTTATGATAGGTTTACTAGACCATGTCATCTGGGGATTTATGTTCCTTTTAAATAATGTACCTTTTCGAATAAAGACATAAGTGTTCTTAATGTTCATGTAGCAGTTCTAATCCACCCTGCATTCTGCTAAAGTGGGAAGTTCACAGATTAATTATGTGTTGCACAAAGCTGGTGATATTTTATATTATTTTAAGGCCATTAGGTAGTTTTAAGACAGCGTGGTATTATAATAAACTATTTGTGTTTCCATGTGCAATATGCTTTTAATGGATATAGTTCTGTCAATCTCCTCCCCCAACTCTATTTTTTTTTCATTCTGGTACATATCATAGGCAAACTGTGATCTAGTGTTCATGTAGTAATTAACATATTCCATTGCCATTGCTTGGAGAGCAACTGCATTTAATAGTCTTTTTAAAATAGCAATAACACTTAGATTCATACACTGCTTCACGGTGCTTTTCAGCTCTCTCTAAGCGATTTACAAGAGTCAGATATTGCCCCCAACAATCTGGCTCTTCATTTTACCAATCTTGGAAGTATGGAAAGCTGAGTCAGCTTTGAGCAGTGAGAAGTGAGCTGCTGGCAGTTGGCAGAAATAGCCTTCAATTCTAACCATTGCGCCACCACGGCTCATACTTTTGTAAATACCTTACAAAATATGTATTTATTTATTTATTTATTTATTTATTGTATTTAAAAGATTTCTATGGCCACCTATCTTAGAGTACAAGTCTGGTTGGCGCATATCAACGATATAGCAGTAAAACTGTAAAGTCATAAAGTCATACTGCAAATCAAAAATTAAAAATCTGACACCACAGTCAGAATGCCTCAACAACCATGCCCAGGATCGCGTCATATCTCCCCATTATAGGCAGTCCTTGACTTACAACTGGTTATGGATGCTCCAACACTGGAGGGTTTTAAGAAGAGAATGAACAATCATTGTCGGAAATGATATAGGTTTCCTACTTGAGCAGAGGGTGATGGAGAATCTATACATTTGGTTGATGCTGATGTATCTCTTTTATATTCATAACTATTCAGGAGAACTTATGTTTCTGCTAGACATAAATATCCAACTGCATATGACAAAAATATCCACATTTTTCTCTTACTTCCCCATTCCTGTTTTTTTAAAATGGACTGTGTTATTTTGATTGCTACTACAACAACTGGAACCTCTTCTTGGGGAATGATAGGGATTTAAGATGACAGTAATTACTGGTAATAAAAATACTTGCTCTTTCAATTTTGTGCCTTGTAAAGCTAATCAATACATCTATGTATAAACTGAGCAATTTAGTTTTACTTTTTCTTCTAATTCAGTTGTGTCTAGTTCTGAAACAAGATGAACATAATTGTGTCAGAGTTATCCATTAGCAATTGCTTCTTTTTCTTGTGAGCTCATGCAAACTCATGGGACTTGCCCTTAAGAAGTTGAGCCTGAGAATGAAGATTTAATGTGAGGTTTCAAAGCAGTGCTAGAAAGCTAAAAATACAAATCATGTCACCATCAAACGATTTTAAAGATCTGGAAACATTTGCCAATATTACTTAAAGAAAAGTGGATGTTCAGGTTGTTATGGAGAATGTTGTCCTTTATTACTTTTACAGCACAGAAACCGCTTTGGTCGCATTGACCGATGATCTCTGGAGGGCCAGAGATGGAGGCCATGCGTCCATCCTGGTTCTCCTTGACCTCTCAGCGGCTTTCGATACCATCGACCATGGTATCCTTCTGCGACGACTGCGGGAGGTGGGGGTGGGAGGCACTGTTTTGCAGTGGTTCTCCTCCTACCTCTCGGACAGGTCGCAGTCGGTGTTGGTCGGGGGGCAGAGATCGTCCCTGAGGCCCCTAACATGTGGGGTGCCGCAGGGTTCGGTCTTATCCCCCCTATTATTTAACATATACATGAAACCGCTGGGCGAGATCATCCGGAGGCACGGGATAAAATACCACCAATATGCGGACGATACGCAACTGTATCTGTCCGCCCCGTGCCAACTCAATGAAGCGGTGGATGTGATGAACCAGGGTCTTGAGGCCGTTAAGAACTGGATGAGCGCTAACAAACTGGTACTCAACCCGGACAAGACCGAGTGGCTGTTGTGTTTCCCTCCCAACAATTTGGCCAATGTTCCAACTCTTAAGCTGGGGGGTCAAATTTTATACCCCTCAGATAGGGTCCGCAACTTAGGAGTCCTCCTGGATCCACAGCTGACTTTTGACCATCAGTTGTCGACTGTGACCAGGGGGGCATTTGCCCAGGTTCGCCTGGTCCGTCAGTTGCGGCCCTACCTAAACCGGGAGGCTCTCGCAACAGTCACTCGAGCCCTTGTGATCTCTAGGCTGGAATACTGCAATGGGCTCTACATGGGGTTGCCCTTGAAGTGCATCCGGCGACTGCAGTTAGTCCAGAATGCAGCCGCGCGAGTGATAGTGGGCACACCGCGGTTCGCCCACGTTACACCCATCCTCCGCGAGCTGCACTGGCTACCTGTCGATCTCCGGGTGCGCTTCAGGGTATTGATGACCACCTTTAAAGCACTCCATGGTAGTGGATCTGGGTACTTGAGAGACCGCCTTCTGCCGATCACCTCCCTCCGACTGATTAGATCGCACAGACTGGGCCTCCTCCGAACTCCATCTGCTAGTCAATGTCGACTGGCGACTACACGGAGGAGAGCCTTTTCTGTTGCAGCTCCGACCCTGTGGAACGACCTCCCCGTCGAGATCCGTACCCTCACCACCATCCAGACCTTCCGCACAGCCCTCAAGACCTGGCTCTCCCATCAGGCCTGGGGATAGGTTTCCAATTTACCCGCCCGAGTGTTGACTGTTGAATGCAAGTTGTGTTTTATTATTTTCTTTCTTTTGTTCACATATTGTTTGTTTTTGATATTGCACCCCCTTCCCTGTGATTGTAAGCCGCCCTGAGTCCCCTCAGGGAAAAGGGCGGCCTATAAATCTTAATAAAATGTCTTAAAAAAAAACCACAAATTGCCCGAAGATAGGATGGGTGACAGAATCCAAGATGGCTACTTTCCATGTCATCTCTCCCCTTCTAAAACAATAATCAAGGAAAGCATTACAAAAAGATCAGTGTCACATATCATTTTTTCTATCTATGCTTACCTCCTCTGCTTATTCTAAGACTGTATCAAGAATCTGACTTTTGTATTGTTCCATATCAGTGCATCTCTGTCTTGTTTTTCTTTTCTTTAGAAGTTCAGCCTTCCTTGTACTGGTATTGCTACCCTGTTTCCCTGAAAATAAGACCTCCCTGGATAATAAGCCCAATTGGACTTTTGAGCGCATGCACTAAAATAAGCCCTCCCCTGAAAATAAGCCCTCCCCCCAAAATATTGCAACACAGCAGTAGCCATGAGGTGACCACGCTCGCCACCTCCTGCACCCCAAAAATAATAAGACCTCCCCAAAAATAAGACCAAGTCTTATTTGGGGGATCAAAAGAAAATAAGACCCTGTCTTATTTTGGGGAAAACATGGTATGTACTTTATATGTCATTTAGGTGACATGTTCAAGAAATGTTTTCTTAAACTTCAATATGGGTTAGAAGAAAAAATGATTTGATTTATAGCATTAATCAGGAACCCCCACCAAATAAATTAAATTAAATTAAAAGGGTTTAAAAAGAGCTTTAATGGAAGTAACAATTTTATTGTTTTTGGTCTACTGAACTTCTAGTTGGAATTTTGTTGTAAACTTCCAAGTGATATGGCTGATGTTTTATGTCTACTGCTCCCACCTTCCACATTATAAGGAAAGGTCTCTGATTAAAAAGTAATTAAATTGCTATACATATTCATATATGCTAATACCATTATTAAAATGACCATTCCCAATTGGTTTTCAACAAGACAAAATAGTGGAAGATCTCTTCACACACTGATTCCCTGATTTCTAACTCTGTTTTTCTAAGTAATATTCTTGCAACTATCAAGCCATGGTGTCTGCACATAGGAGATCAAAAGCATTGGAAGCTGCTCTATTAGATATGGTCAAGTTGATGGCATAAAAAGCTGCAAGCCAATCTGCCCACCTGCTGACTTTTAGGTCTACTTAAGGAAACAAGGAGCAAGTCCTTGCAGGAGGAAGAGCAAGCATTCAAACTAGGCGTAATGAAATAATTAATGAAAATGATGAATTTAAAACATACATTTTGACAAGTTTTCAATTCCTGGTGCTAGCTACCATGTATATTTAGCAATAGCACTTAGACTTATACATCACTCCACAGTGCTTTACATACCTCTCTATGTGGTTAACAGAGCCAGCATTTTGCCCCCAACAATCTGGGTCCTCAATTTAGGATTGTAACAGTGTTTTTATTTTTAGTGGAGAGGAAGATACTGTGACCAAGGTGATGTTTACCAATGGTTGAACCTACCCATGTTATTGAAGGTGATGTATATTTCCTGCAATAGATTTTCTTTTCATTCCAGGTTAGACTAGACTCCAAGCTAATTGTAGTGAATTCACTTGTGTCATTACCTCCTGATAGGCAAACATCAAGAAAACCAAAGAGAAAGGGGAAGCATTTATTTAAGAATGTGGGACCATTGCAAATGCAGTGTAGAATTTTCAGGCATAATTCTCCCCCATAAACAGGCAGCATTACAGGATTTGTGGGCAACTGAGCATGCTCTGTTATTGAGTCATCTGTCAGCTTGTCCCACTCCCATGAATGAGATTGTTGACAACTTTCCCATTAGGATTTTCTCCTTGATTTTTCACTCTGTTCTGCAAATTTTGGTTCTGCCATACCAGATGAGAAAGTTACAAAGAAAGCCTATATAATTTGCAGTTCCCTCACACTCTTTGTCATGGGCATCTCTAGTTCGGTTGTCTACTGCTGTTCTTCCTTACAACAGAAGTATAATTAGCTGTGGCAAAAAGTGGAGAGAAGTGCAAATTAAATAGGTTTTATTTATATGCTTATGTTCTATCTTAACAATCCATATAGCATTTGTTATCTTAAAATAAACTATTGTTAACATGCTACTTAATAAAGGTTCATATTAAGGGGATCCTTTTGAATTTCTCACCCTGAAAGGACATTTTTTTAAAAATGTGTATCCCACTTTTATTAGTTTTACAAGTAACTCAAGGTGGTGAACATGTCCAACACAAAATTCTTCTCTTTTCCCCATAATAACAATCCTGGGATGTAAGTTGGACTGACAGACAGTGACTGACTCAAGCTCACCCAGCTACCTTTTATGGATAAGGTGGGACTAAAACATATAAAGAATTTACAGATCATGCCAACCCACCTCATATATATCAAGAATCGTTTCATTTTTTAAATGAAAAAAATTTCTCTGGAAAATCCTGCGCAAATCACAACTCCTCTTGTGCAAAGACATCAATGGGTGTCCATTTCACATGTGTAGGATCATGTATACCAAATGTATATTAAATCTTTAGCAACACCTGAATTCTTAGTTGTCACAAAGAGTTATTAACTGATATCTGGATTGTATCACTTTAGAAGGCAGGAAGAATCCTGCGATTGAATGCTACTCTAGGGGGAAAAAAACCTTTGTACAGCAAACATAATGTGAGGGAGAAAAGTTATAGCCTATCCTTCCATATGCCTATCCTTTATGCAGAAACATTATATCGTATGCATTCCCATCACAGTATAAACTGTGAATTTTAGTATCTTATTAGTCTGTCTATATATAGCAGATACAATTAACATTGTCCATGGTTTCTTGCTGACCTATTATACTATGCAGAGTTTGGACTGTATCCCAGATCATAAGGTTTGCCAATATGCACACATCAAATATTTCAGGGATGGAATGACATTATATGACAGGAGAAGGCACCCTAGCTCTAAGAACTTTTTTGGATTCACAGTTAAAGAAGATTCACAGGGACTTTTTGTTTTAATGAGTGACATGCTGTTTGGGGATTTTTGTTGAAGTCTGAAAGTGAGCATCCTCTGTATTTATAAATGCTCTTTGACAAAACTCTGGTTTGATGGTCTTTAATCTAAAGTTCCTATAGCCTAAATTAAATACAAGAAAATGACAGGGAAAGGAGGTGAAATAGAGGCATCATTGCTGTTTGATAGTTTAAACATTAAAACAAAATTCAGAGAACAGCAACTAAGATGATCAAAGGCCTGGAGATTAAACCATATGAAGAACGGCTGCAGAATTTGGGTTTGGCTAGTCTAAAGAAAAGAAGAATTAGGGGTGACATGATACTAGTATTCCAGTATTTGAGATGCTGCCACAAAGAAGAGGGAGTCAAATTATTCTCCAAAGCAACAGAGGGCAGTACAAGAAACAATGGTTGGAAACGAATCAAAGAGAGAAGCTACCTGGAATCAGGGAGAAAGTTCCTAACAGTGTGGAACAGCTTGCCTTCAGAAATCATATGTGCTCCATCACTGGAGGTTTTTAAGAAGAGACTAGACAGTCACTTATCTGAAATAGAATAGGTTCTCCTGCAGGGGGCTGGACTAGAAGATATCCAAGGTTCCTTCCAGCGCTACTCTATTCTAAATTATTTTTAAATTATATTGGATGGTTGTCTTTCATCATGCTATCTCTTTTTCTTGTCAGCTAATTTTTTAATTAGTCTAATAAGATATTTGTTACAAATTCAAAATAGAATCTAAGATTCATTATGGATTTATTAATGGTAGGAAATCCATAGGCTACATCCAATATGAGTTTATGCAATTAGGGAGTTCCTTGGTTTCTTATCCTTTGCATTCTCCTGTGGGATTTTCAGATTTGCTTTGGAAGTTGTCTGAACCATCCAGAGCAGATATGAGTAGAGATTCCAAGAGAGAGACAGCAAGAGAGTCCAACATTTTCGCATTTTATATTGTGTTGGTGGACAATCATAATGGGATATAATCCATATTTTACAGTTCTACATATTATTAATTTTGATGAAACCAGCTAACTACGTGTAATTTTATATTTCACATGCAGAGACAATTTGGGAATCTCTATATTCTTCATTAAGGATTCTTAATTGATTAAGCTATACATCTGATTAGTGTTGTCCAAGGATTTATAATCTGGATATGTTTTCCTTTTCTTTGTATAACTCATATATAGACTTGTTTTCCTTGGCTGTCAGGGAATGCTTTTCTGAGGAGGGGAGTTATAAATAAATGCCTAGTGATTCTTTCACTGCCTTTCTTCCAGATGTGAAGATTCTTGTTGTCCTTGTGGGTGCTAGGCAGGATCCAAAGGTTTATAGTCACTGTCAGAGCCATTCAGCAGTGATACATTGCTTCCCTGAGCCATTATTCTGTCCCGTTGCTCTGATTTCCTTTATTGATGTCTTTGTGCTGGGGCTGATTGCACATTGATAGCAAGTAGTTAATTTAGGTCATCAATAAGTCTTTATACTCATGTTTGCATCCAACATATGAACAGGTTTCTCCTAACTGTAGGTCTTCATGACTACTAATACAGTTATGCATCCTTCTGAAGAGAAAGAAAAGTGGTTGAGGAAACGAATGTTTGAGAAGTGTTGGAGAAATATTTGAAGCACTATAGATTTTGACTTGCAAATGTTTGCTACTCTTATCTGAAAACCTGAATTTTATCCTTCCTCATTGCCAATAGAAGGGCAATTTCCAGGTCACCAAGACAAGAGAATTTTGCCTATAATTCCAATACATAGGTTAACCAATTTTGTTGTATTTAAGTACAATGGCAATAATTTTGTTGTATTTAAGTACAATGGCAATAATTTTGTTTTATTTAAGTACAATGGCAATAAGGATTATACTTATACTTACTTATAAAGATCAATAGAATAATGATAAAAAATCACCAGTTTGATATCCCAGGTTTAACAACCAAATTCCATAGGAAGATAAGGGCACTGTGAGTGTTTCAAGTAATTATTTCTCCCAATATGTACCCTTAGATATGCTTAAATTGCACCTTTATATTGAATATGTTTTCTGTTTCATCCTCCTTGCAACAGTTAAAGTCAAATCATCTTTACAGAATATGTGCTATGAACAAGAAAGTGTAAGAAAATGTAGGATGCATACAAGGCTTTTCTGACAAGAATGTACAGGTGGTCTTTGACTTACGACCACAATTGAGCCCCAAATTTATGTTGTTAAGTGAGACAGTTGTTAAATGAATTTTGCCCCATTTTATGACCTTTCTTGCCACAGTTGTTAAGTGAAACTGGCTTCCCCATTGATTTTGCTTGTCAGAAGGTCGCAAAAGGGCAACATGACCTTGGGACACTGTAGCCATCATAATTATGAAACAGTTGTCAAGCATCCAAATTCTGATCATGTGACCCTCGGGATGCTGTAATGGTCATAAGTGTGAAAAACGGTCATAAGTCATTTTTTTCTCAGTACTATTTTAACTTTGGATGGTGACTAAATGAACTATTGTAAGTTGAGAATTACTTGTATAGAGGTGAAAAAGATGATTAAAATGCATTAGTGCTTGTTCTGTCCTGGGCTCAGCTTTTGAAGATCCTCAACCCTTGATCTCAGTTGCTAGTAAAATGAAATACATTTATGAGTTTGGCCTTTTCTGATTATTTAGAATGGGTCAATTACTATAAAATAGTCTGTCACGATCCAGGAAATTTGATGCAGTCCTATTTATATCTTATCCTTGAGATTAGTTGGTTTATTTCAAATTAAGTGGGTGTAGGTCATCTTAATGTTATTTCACTACTATAGACGTTCCCCGTATGGGCAATTCATTTGGAACAATTAAAAATCCTGTAAATGTATATGTGATTGGAAAGTCATCTTACATTAGTGACATTAATTGTAAAGTTATCTGTTTCTCTTTTTAAAAAAAACAGATACTGGCCCTTTCCTTGTCAATCTCAGCAGAGGTGGTATTCAGCTGGTTCAGACCAGTTCATCCGAACTGGTAGCGGAAATCGCAGTTGTGCTTGCTTGCCCCTGCCCTGGCTCTATGCCGTCCTATTTAGGTATGTTTTTGAGGCCAGGTGCATTGGTGGGAGGCCCGTGCCAGCAAAATGCATGCGAAAAAGGACAGGTGCATGCACGGAATAGGTACATGCATCCATGAAATGTGCACATGCGCACAAAGTGAGCCCACGAAATGTGCACATGTGCAAAGCACGCACGTGCGTGGCGAACAAAATGTGGCTAAAAAATATGAAACCCACCACTGAATTTCAGAATTACGATATATAAAAAAGGGCAGATTAATTTCTTCCACCATTCTGCTTCCTTGCTATCATGTCGCCCACAGCACCTTTGTAGCTAGAGTGAAAGGGTACTTTGGGAAGGAAAATTGTACAGCGTGAAGAGATAAAGGCCACATCTTCTGATGCCACAATCAATTTGAAGGCTTTGTATTTTCTTTTTTAAAAATAAATATCCCCTTTCCTGTATCTGAACATGAAGAAGATATTACAAAGGTGCTTTCCATTGAAAGCTCTCTATTGCTTTCACGTAAAGCAAGCTAATTTTTTTAGTTATACATGGGTGAGATGGTGCAGAAATTTCATACAAACAAACAAACAAATGAATTATCTTGCTTGTTCAGAGGAAATGGAAGCCTTTTGGGAATGTATGGAATACTATTGTTAACAAAACACTTGGGAAGCACTAGTTTTAAGGCATCACATCGCTGATGTATTTCATTTAGCAAGAATCATATCCCTCATATATATCCCATTGTATATCCCTCATTGATATTTATGAAATTAATTTTCAATAGATTAGGTTCTTTTCTTCACAATTTAAGTGTGATATTTTCAATAGATCTCTCCTGTATTTTATTGCTTTGATTAGCAGATTTCTTGTGTACTTAATAATTTTGACTTATATTGTATATACGTAATTCTAAAATAGAAGGTGGAAGCACATTAAATTAATTATAGTGCTTTTGATTGTATGGTCTAAAAAAAAAACCCTTAGCTTCTCTGCAATCAGGTTGGAAATTTGTTACCTGAGATTAGAGAAGTGACAGACAGACGGTTGCTTCAGAGAAGTAACTGGAATTTAAATAACCAGAAAGTTCTGGCTTGCAGCCTACTCCCCCCTCCAAACCTTACAATACCCCCTCCACCTTCCATTAATAAACTTGGAGTTCTGCCTCTAGGAACACTCTACTCCTGGAGCTTTTAGTTGTTCATGGATCTGGTTAAGCAAAGCAGTAGGAGGGTCTGTTGTTCATCAGTTTTGACATCCAGTAGATGTCATTGCAGCAAAAGGGATTATCCATCAAAGAATTTTGGGAAGATTTGTCAAAGTGGGCGAGGGGTGGGGAACAGGAAACCCAAGTTGAAACGTATGATTTTGAAAAAGTGTAAAGGATGCCTTTTCTAACACTGGGATTTCTCCAAACATCAAAGTGGCAATTTCTCATAGTCAAGCTCGTATTTTTGAAAATGTTTGTATTCACTTGGGGAAAAGAGGAGAGAAAAATATTTGAAAGAGTATAGATTTAAAAGTGCTCCATACAGAACAAAAAGAGCAAAGGGGAACTCTTCATCTATTATTACAAACTTGGACCTGTGTTTGACTGTTGTACTGGGTTGGATCAAGGCCAATAAACTGGAGCTGACCTCCAACAAGATTATCCCAATTTATCCCCAAGATTATCCAATTGATGTTGCTGGCTCAGAGGATTGAGAATTAGATACATAATCCAAGTGACATCAACAATTCCCAGAGAAGGTTTTCAGAGGTCACATGACATCAGACCTAAATTGTTTACACTAACTAGCCATACTTTACCGGTCAATATTCAGAGCTTTTAAGGATTAAGAATGTCTTCCAGATTTGGAGAATGTAAAGCTATTTTAATACCCGACAAACGGAAGAGATGAATCATGTGGAGAAGTTGTATGGGGTCTTCTCTGTGGTGGCACCATAGCCTTAGAATGCTCTTTTTCCCATGGAGAATAGGTGCTACAGACTGATTGTTACTTTTGCTATTGAGGTTTAATATCCAGAACTTTCCTTTCCTTTTGTACTTTAAGCACCTGCTATATGATTATTATTGTATATTTAAATTAAATTAAATTAGTCATTATTTAACTTTTCTTGCTTATTTCATAGATTGTAAATCAATCAGGTAATGGAGAAACAATATATATTTGTATAAATATATTTACTATATAAAATATTGATGAACAGCCGAGGTGGCGCAGTGGTTAAATGCAGCACTGCAGGCTACTTCAGCTGACTGCAGTTCTGCAGTTCGGCTGTTCAAATCTCACCGGCTCAGGGTTGACTCAGCCTTCCATCCTTCCGAGGTGGGTAAAATGAGGACCTGGATTGTTGTTGGGGGCAATATGCTGACTCTGTAAACCGCTTAGAGAGGGCTGAAAGCCCTATGAAGCGGTATATAATTCTAACTGCTATTGCTATTGCTATGAAGACATGGACAACAAAATAGGTTAAGATTATGAACTAAAGTATTGTATGTAGACCTCCAAGGAGAGGGAGAAAGAGAAAGAGAAAGTGAAGATGTCACATGATAGTGATGAAGTACTTCCTGACCATTTTAATTACTCTATCTTTAACTAATGTATCCTTGGTAAGAAGATATATGACCTGTTTAATCATATTTTAAGCCCAGAATGCCTTTTTACTACTGTAGCATTTGTTGCTATGGCTCCCAGTGATCAACAGCATGGTTGCAGTAAAACATGTTAACAAGAAAACCAGAGAAGAAAATAACTTTGCTTAATAAATCATAAACAAGAGGGTATTCTAAGTTCAGGGCAAATGTGGTAGGGAGGGAAGAGTTACCTCATTTTCTATCTTCTTTGGAATTTCTTATTTGTTGCATGCAATCATTTGAATCATTTGAATCGTTTTCCAACTGGCCTTTCTGACAATAGAAGCTGCAGTAACTCTTTGTTCCTCTTCCTTGACCAGGCGCCTGAAAGGTCTAGTTTTGAATTTGAAGCCAGGTGTAGATGTGAGCTGATTTATTTAGCAGAAGCTATCTTCAAGGCTCTTTTCAATGTCATCTGATTGAGCAAGTGTCTGGATTGGAAAATAGCTGTTAAAATAAAGACTTTGGAATTAAAAGGAAAAGGCACAGTAGGAATGGAACTGCTGGTACTTTGTGAGGTAACAGAAGATTGAGAAAACCAAGCTTTAAAAAACGCAACTGTGATTCAACTTATAAATTTGTGAAAGGTCAATTGGAAAGGAGAAAAACATAAGATCAATAGAGATGAATTGAGTGCAAAATTGCTTTTTGGTCCAATAACCACACATGTTGCTTAAATAAGATTTAGGGAAGGCTTGTGACAGTGTAAGTAATGCAGAGCTCTTCATTTTTCTTTTGTCTACTTTTCTACAGTCTCCAGCAAGTAAGAATCTTACTCTTGTTATTTCTTTATTTCAGAGTGAATATGCGGAATAATTAGTTTTGTGTTGAAAATTATGAAAAATTATGATTTTTAAAAAATAATAATACTGTACTGAAAATGTGTTAAGATTCTACATCATTTTATATCAGCACTGCATATGGTCATCAAACAGTCATTAAATCCTTGCAGCTTTCTCCAGTCCTCCTATAGAAAGTTGATGGAGAGCCATCAAACAGCACAATTTTCTGATATACTAAAACTATAATATGGTCTTAAAGTGAATATAGTACTAACTACCTCCCCTGCATTAACTGAAAATGCTGGCTATATTCATGTGTTACAACAGGGCTGTCAAACTCACGTTGTTACAGCGGCATCACGTGACATATCAGGACTCCCCACCCTTTCGCTAAAGAAGCAGGCTGGGAGTTTGACAACTCTGTGTTACATGGTCTTTCCTGCTTTCTGGCATCACATTATCTATAGTAGCATTCTCATGCTGTCTCCTCCCCATTTTTAAATGTGATCTCCAGCTGCCAAAAAGTTGCATTTCCTTAACAGATGCCAAGATACTAATCACAAAACAGTGGGTAACTATTCCATTTTCTCCATTTGAAAATATTTTCCATTATAAAAAAAATAGAGTAAAGAAAACATTTAGACTCTTTCTTTAAACTTCAACAACTCTCTTATCAGGACTCCCGTCCTTTAATTGCTTTTCATATGATGAAGAAAGAAGAAGAAGAAAGTAAAAAAGAAAATGGATGGTTAAACAACTTAGTGAATACCTAATTTGTGCTCCAATAACTTTGTAAAGGAGGTATGGAAACAGTGTCTCATTGATATTTATGTGCGTTGGCCAAAGATTTTAAACCAAAATGAATATATTAATATTAGAGCAATATACATTTGATTTGGTCTCCAGAAAGTTGAGAATATACAGGGACATGAATGAAGCTTGTGTCTCCAATACCTCATTATTTTTGTAGGAAAATATTTCCAGGAAAGATGTTACTGTATAGCATTCGATTCAATTCAATTGTGCCCAAACCATAGTTTAGAAATTTAATCTGAATCTGAAATTTTGTTCAGACATAATTATCAGTATGTGAAATATACTTGAGACATACAGAACTTTTTGGGCTATGGGCTTTTAGATGGTATGTCTAGAATAATACTTCAAAAAGTAGTCAAGATCAGGATATAGGGACATGATAGGACAAAATTATTAGATATATGAGAGACAATCATATTAAAGAATACAATTTGTGGCAACTTTTATGCCCTAATTTTGAGCCCATGCAATCCAATTAATCCAATCCAATTAATCTATGCTGATGAGTGTTAGCCTTTTGAGCATTTATTTAACAAATATGAATGTATTATTTGTACTTGATGTAATTTTAGCCGTATTCTATTTAAAGTGTATTAATATGTATATGTATATATAAAATACAGTTTTTAAGTTAAAACATCATGTCAGATTTTTCTTTTCTGCTCTAGTTTAGCAAATCTTATGAACTATAGAGAAAATATCAATTATTTCATGAAACTATGTACATTCTATAGATTACACATAGCTTCTCCATCATTCCTATCTTATTGATAAAGAGAATTTGTACTCTAGAAAATCTCTTAAGTAAAAGAGCAGTCACTTTATTTTATAAAGGGTGGACTGGGAATGTTTCCCTCTGGTGCTTATCCAAGCAAGCATTCTGGCTATAATGATCAATAGTCTATTCCCCAAAACTTAAAACACTTGTCCGATAACTCTAATCCTGCCTTTTAAATAAAATGACTGTCCTAAGACCAGGGGATAAGTTTAGTGTAGGATCTTCTTCCAGTTTGCAAAGATTATTCGTAAGATTAAGTTGACCTTATGACCCCATTTTACACTCTTGGCTTAAAGAATTAAGCTTTTTCCTATAGAAGATGAGAAGAATTGGTAGCAGATCTTCTGTCCTGGCTCATAATTGTTAAAAGAAAGATGGCAGGGGATACATTTGCAATCAATTTGAAACCGCCAATTTTTTTAAAAGTGTCAATAAAATGCATTTTAAAAACTGTAGACGTCACCTCTACAATGCATTTCTTATGCTTTTAAGAGAAAAGATTGTAATTTTTGTTTGTCAGGTTAGAATTATATTACTCTTGCAAAGGTCAGTTAAATTGCCACTATTGCCAGATGTAAAGCTAATTTATTGTGTTCACTACTAGGATTTAATTGCCTTGTATGTTTATATTATTATGGGCCCCAAACCATGATTTCAATCCACATTAAGACAATTGTCCTCTTTAAATACAGTTACTGGTACATGCTTAAATTACAACAAAAAGTATAAATGTCATTTTTATCCCTATATTCTGGGGACTCATTTATGGACTGATGTCTATGCCAAATAAGGGGCTGCATTCTGGGAGTCTAAACTAGAGATGTTGATAAGATGGGATATGTCTATCAGGTGTTTTAAAATTAAATAGCTGCCTTGACAGCAGCTGTGGGAATTATTTTTAACACATGACATATTTTTATGTAAGGGGGGGTGTAGTTTGGGTATGGTCTGGCTTGCTGATCTGAGCCCAAAAACTTCTTTACCTGTTGCATGAGGAAAATATGCTGGCAAGGAGCCCTTCTCTTATCAGCTACATGTATGGTTTTTGTTTTCGCCACCTTCTCAGATTCTCTTTAATTTTTTCCAGGGAAACTGGATTTGGTTCTCTGTTGCAATTGGCTTCTAGCGTTAGCTCCAGGTTTAAGGGAATCCTGGGCAGAGTAGCCACTTCTGTTCTTGATGTGACTTTTCGGTGTGACCTATAAGATATGGGAGAAGCAGAAACAGCAGAGTTTGAAGTCACATTCATCTCCACATTATGTGGAATTTAATTTGTAGCAAATTGCTCAGGAAGAGAAATAGCAATTGGCCTTCTGTTAAGAACATGGCAGCTACCCAAATAAGTTAGATGTTGAGATATGGATATAATGCCGACTTATCCTTCTATTTTATCTACAATGTTTTGTATTTTCATTTCTAGCTTGTCACTTTGCAGCAGCACTCTCTTAAAAGAACATATTTTTATGTAAGGTAGTCCTTCGACATTTCACTGTTTGTGACACCGTGGAACATTCATTGCTGCAAATGTTGTTAAATGAATAACACAGAAGCCTGAAGAAATAAGATCCTAATACGTTCAACCTTCTACTCTCATCTGGCTGCTGGGTTCAAATTATTTAAAAGTTAATTCCACAAAGCAGTGTCTGGAGCAAACCACTCTCTAATTAGCATGTTTTACCCAACATTTATGGAGATAATACAGGATAAACACTATATATATATGACACACACAGACTTCAAATGCCAATGCCAATTGAATTTGATGAGGGTGAAATTATTTTATTTATCAAAATGGGCATGTTAAAGCTAAAATACATGTATGCCCTTTGTAAAAGGGTGGGGGATGGAAGTGGGAGAGAGCCACTTTGGTTTAATGGTTAATGTACTGGCCTAAAAATCTGAAATTTTACATCTCTGTTAGGAATGAAAGCTGCCTAGGTCAGTCATTTTCTCTCTAAGCCCAACCCATGTCATAGGGCTGTTGTGGGGGGGGGGGGAAATAGGAGGAAGGGCTATTAATTTGTTCTATCTTGAGTTGTATGTGAAAAAAAATGGAATAAAATTAATAAAAGATCCCCTCTACAGATCTCGTAGGATCCCTGCTCCGGAGCTTGTCGGGTCCTTGCTGGTGAAGTTGGACCTCAAGGGTCAAGTGGGCTTGCTGTTAACGTACCTGCCTCCCAACAGCATTGCAGCAGCCCTCCCCTCGCTCCTCGAGTCAGTAGCTGAGCTGGCAATTGAGTTCCCCAGGCTTATGGTTCTGGGGGATTTCAATCTGCCTTCGCTCGGTGAACACTCTGATGGAGCGCAGGATTTCATGGCTTCCATGACAGCCATGGGCTGGACCCAAGTAATTCGGGGCCCGACTCACTCGGTGGGTCACATGCTCGATCTCGTATTCCTCTCGGAGCTGTGGAGTTGTGATGTTGGTTTGAGGGGTAATGAGATCTTGCCCCTGTCATGGTCGGACCACTACCTACTGAGGCTTGACTTTCGGAGACCAAACCCCCACTGTAGGGAGGAGGAACCGATTAGGTGGTTCCACCCCAGGCGCCTTATGGACCCTTTGGGCTTTCAGACGGAGCTTGGAGTTATTCCTGATACCCTCGTCCGCAGTCCGACAGAGACTCTGGTTGCTGCCTGGAATTCAGCAGCGACAGAGGCTCTTAACTGGATTGCGCCTTTACGGCCGATCCGAGGCAGTGGATCCAGGAGGGCCCCTTGGTTTACCGAGGAACTCCGGGAGATGAAGCGCCGAAAGAGATGCCTAGAGCAACGATGGAGATCCAGTAAGTCTGAGCCAGACCGAGCGCTTTTAACATCCAGCATCAGAGCTAACCTTCGGGCAATTAGGATGACAAAAAGGACACACATTGCCTCTCTGATTGCTTCCGCTGAGTCGCACCCAGCCGCCTTGTTCAGGATAACCCGTTCCCTCCTAAATAGGAGGGATGCGAGCGATCCTTTGCAAGGCAGAGCTGAGGATTACGTCCAATTCCTTGCGGATAAAGTTGCTCGGCTTCGAACGGACCTGGACTCCAATTGCGCAGAGCCAGCCGAGGCACCAGGGGAGAATCTGGAAGGACATCACTGGATTGATTTTCAAGCTGTTACCCCTGAGGACGTGGACAAGGCCATGGGAGCTGTAAGTGCCTCCACATGTGTACTGGTCCCGTGCCCCTCCTGGCTGGTCGCTAACAGCAGGGAGGTGACACGGGGCTGGATCCAGGCAGTTGTTACTGCCTCCCTTCGGGAGGGGTTCTTTCCCCCCGCTCTAAAGGCGGTGGTGGTGAGACCCCTTCTGAAGAAGCCATCTTTGGATCCAGCCGTGTTAAACAACTATCGTCCAGTCTCCAACCTCCCCTTTGTGGGGAAGGTTGTTGAGAAAGTGGTGGCATTTCAGCTCCGGTGGTCCTTGGAGGAAACCGATTATCTAGATCCCTCCCAGTCGGGATTTAGGCCTGGCTACAGCACAGAAACTGCTTTGGTCGCATTGATCGATGATCTCTGGAGAGCCAGGGATGGAGGTTATGCCTCCATCCTAGTGCTCCTTGACCTCTCAGTGGCCTTCGATACCATCGACCATGGTATCCTTCTGCGATGACTGCGGGAGGTGGGGGTGGGAGGCACTGTCCTTCGGTGGTTCTCCTCTTACCTCTCGGACAGGTCGCAGTCGGTGTTGGTCGGAGGGCAGAGATCGACCCCAGGCCCCTGAATTATGGGGTGCCACAGGTTCGGTCCTGTCCCCCCTCCTGTTTAATATCTACATGAAGCCGCTGGGTGAGATCATTCGACGGCACAGGATAAAATACCGTCAGTATGCGGACAATACGCAGCTGTATCTGTCCGCCCCGAGCCAACTCAATGAAGCGGTTGATGTGATGTGCCAGTGCCTCGAGGCTGTTAGGGACTTAGGGACTAGTCGTCACTTATAAAGCCCTTCATGGTATTGGATCTGGGTACTTGAGAGACCGCCTGCTGCCAATCACCTCCACTAGACCGATTAGATCCCACAGATTAGGCCTCCTCCGAATTCCATCCGCCGGCCAGTGCCGACTGGCGACTACCCAGAGGAGAGCCTTCTCTGTGGCTGCTCTGACCCTCTGGAACGAACTCCCCGTGGAGATTCGAACCCTCACCACCCTCCAGGCCTTCCGCAAAGCCGTTAAAACCTGGCTGTTCCGACAGGCCTGGGGCTAAAGAGCTGTTGCCCCCGTTTCGAATGGTATGACTGTTGTGTGTTTTTAAATTATGTATTGTTATGTTTCGTCTTTTATTTTTTGTCTGTACCCCCCTTCCCTGATTTGAATTGTGAGCCGCCCTGAGTCCCCTTCGGGGGAAAAGGGAGGCATATAAATATAATAAAATAAAATCAATCAAATCAAATGTGATTGGGGCCATGCAAATAGGGCAGGTGATTTCATTCACACACACGTTTTCCCTTTGCAAATTTTGTTACATAAGAGTTCCAGGTTTTAAATACTTGCATCTGAAATATCAGAATGGAAAATCCTTAAGTTATCATTTGGAGCAAGGAAAGGAAGGCTAGAGTAAAGGGGTAGCAATAGAGAGTATATTGTAACATTCTATTCTAAAAGTCCTGTTTCAGTTTAAAAAAGGTTTCTCTGTGTCTTTGCATGCATTACTTCGTTTGGCATCTCACAACTTTTAAAAATATGTTTATAATAATAAAATCTGAGTCCTGCATAAGGTTGCGACAATCTGTTCAGTTTTTGCTTCTGAGGTTGATCTGTAGACCAAATACTTGTGTTGTATCACAAATATACAACAGGTGCTTGTTACAAAAAGAAGAAAAAACATTGAGGGGGGAGTGTTTTTCCAGGAAGAATTCAGTCTGACCTTGATTGTTTAATTGCAAACAGCAGAAACAAAATGTTTCCTTCTCAGAATCTGGTGTCCTTCACCTTAGAGGTGCAAAACTGCAGTCCTAAAATATGCGCTCACTTGCCTAGATTCATTTCTTTCTCTGTACTAGTAAGTAAAAAGAATCTTATTATTCTTTTACTATTTATTGTGTCTATTCTCCACTGTGCAGTTACAGTGTTTGCATTACCTAAAGGAAAACAAAGAAATTGTTTCTTGGTGTAAGACTTTAATGGGGAAAATGGCTGTTTTCTACCATCTCAATAACCATGTTTTACTGTAAGAATGTGCTGTGGCCAATCTTAAATCGCTTTTCTCTGATCTCTATTTTCTTCCTTCTGCCATGAGGTTTTGGTAAGCTACATCTAAAATAAAACTGGAATTTGGACAACCATTAGTAGATGATAAATCAGTATTTCATATCAACTTTGAACTGTGATTTTGTTTAGTTAAGATACAGATGCTTAAGCCAGATGAAATTAGAAACTTACTGCAAATTGTTTATTTCCCCCCTTATACACAAAGGTAGATGTTTACTACGTTTTATTTTTTCCTCAATGCCCTAAATTTTATTTAGGAAAGTTTGTACCACCATTTGTCCAGGATGGTGTAAGGATTTATGCCTTGGGCAGACGGTTGGACTAGAACATGGGTTTCAAACTTGCGGTGTCACATTGCTGTCACATGATGCATCGTGACATTTTCCCCCTTCATGGAGCTGGGGTGGGCATGGCCTGCATGTGAGGCATCCAGCCTATGGGCTGCCAGTTTGACATCCCTTGACTAGAAGGTTTCCAAGGTCCCTTGCAGCCTATGATTCTATGATTCTTTATTGTGAAATATAAACAAATCCATGTGTAATGAAAAATATATCATTGCACATTTCATAAAAAGCAGCATAAATCTTTATTTCATTTCCCCATGAACTGGCCAATAATGATTTTAACTATTTTAATCCAGTTACCCCTAATATATTGTTAGATCATAAGTATGCAGCTTACTCTCCATTTGTGCTCCTGCAGCATAAACAAAAAATAAATCCTAGAATGGCAGTATGGATGTGCTCATTTATGAAGACCAACCTGTTGGAACTTATACCTGGTAGACACCAGGACACCAGTTCTTGCTTTCCTTCACAACATTCCAATCCTAATATTACTTTAAATAAGTTGGTCCACATAGGGACATTTTATCAATATAAATGCAGATCAAGATAAGTTGTACAACTACTGCTTCCTTCATGTTCATTCCTAATGATTATGCCATTTCCCCGTGATTCAATTATACGATAAGTGAGATTGGCCAGGGAAAGAGAAAACTCTTCTAGCTTTATTTTATTTTTGCTCTCATTCATCACAATTTACAATCCCCATCTAACATTTTAAGGGTGCAGAAATCACACAATCTACTTTCATTGCTCTTCTACTCCCACTGGGGTTGTTGAGGAGTTTCACAATTAAATTCAGTGGGAGCCTTGTAGAGACAAGAATGCTTTCCCCTCATTGATAAATCTTTTCAATTATTAAGTGTGTGGATATATCATCTGGAGATTTCAATAATTCTGACAATGGTGATTAGAAAACATTAATTGGGTCTGGAAAATTTTTTGGATTCCTGTTAGCAGTTCTGGGTGGTGAATCTTCAGATTGACAGCAGTTTGTGACTTTAGATCTGCTATTCATTAGGACAAGCAAGGAAGTTGAAATAAACACAGAAGGCAATGAGATGTTTGGTTTTCAAATTGTTCATGTGGGTTTAAGCCTAAAAATATGGATTAGGCAGCAACTTATAGCAAAAGCTGGAAAACATGGAGTAATATGGAAAATATTTTTTGATCAACAGTAAAGAAATTAGAAAAACAACATCTTGGTTGAGAGCTTAAAAGGATAGTTTGGAATGTTATCTGAAAGAACATTACAAGCTTCGAGTTAGTAGTCAAACCTCAGATAAAGCTCTTTGTTTACATCTTATACATAGCCATTTAAAATGGCTTTCCTAATTGATGTGCTGGCAATATTTATCTTAGGGTTTGAGGCCCAATCTATCAGTTTAATTAGTTGTTTCTTCATCATCCATTTTAATATCCAGCACTTTACAGATTAAATGTATCTCTGCTAATCTGCAGAATTTATACACAGGCATTATTTTCTATTAGCAATCCAGAGGTATTCTACTGAGTTTGACAGAATGCATATTTAAACCAAGGGTGTTAAAAGTTAACTAGGGGAGCTGCTTGAAAAACAAGATTAGGAAGTAGCCACACACCGTTTTCTGATTGTTTTGATTATTTATTTAACATTATTACTTTATTATTTTATTTGGCATAGCGGTATTTTTTGTGCCTTGAGATGTTGAAGTTGTTTAGGCTTTATAAGCCACTTGGGGAGTTTAAGGTAAAGGTAAAGGTTCCCCTTGCACATATGTGCTAGTCGTTCCCGACTCTAGGGCGTGGTGCTCATCTCCGTTTCAAAGCCGAAGAGCCAGCGCTGTCCGAAGATGTCTCAAGTTTCAAGTTTAATTTTATTTATAGGCTGCCCAATCCTGGAGGACTCCGGGCAGCTTACAGAGAGGGGAAAGAAAAGAAAACAAAAGAAAATAAAAATAAAATAGACAAGTTAAAAAACAACACAGATACATTCATTTCAGTCGGGGCTGGACCTCAACAATGAGGTCAACAGCCCCAGGCCTGCTGGAATAGCCAGGTCTTGACAGCTTTTCTGAAGGCCATGAGAGTGGGTGAGGTCCGGATTTCTGGGGGTAGTTCGTTCCAAAGGGTCGGGGCAGCCACAGAGAAGGCTCTCCTCCGGGGAGCCGCCAGCCGACATTGCCTGGCTGATGGCATCTGAAGGAGGCCCACCCTGTGGGATCTTACCGGCCGTTGGGAGGAGTGTGGCAGTAGGCAGTCTCATGTGGCCGGCATGTCTAAACACTGAAGGCGCACGGAACGCTAGATGGTTCCTATTTTTTCTACTTACATTTTTACCTGCTTTTGAACTGCTAGATTGGCAGAAGCTGGGACAAGTAACGGGAGCTCACTCCATTACATGACGCTAGGGATTTGAACTGCTGAACTGCCACTCTTTCTGAATGACATCCTCAGGGTCTTAGCCACTGAGCCACCATGTCCCTGGTTAGGGAGTTCAGCAATCTGGTTGACAACAACTAACTCTAAATTTTGCCCCATTTTCCATTTGTCTCCGTTACCAGTCTGATACCTATAATAAGAGCGGAAAGGCAAGGAAGGGACACAATGCTGCCAGGAAGTTTTTAAAATCACTAAGAGCCCTTAAGCAGGGTTCATAAACCTCAGCAAGCACCCAATCACAGTTCTTCATTACTTAGCCCAGAAGGGGATGGTCAGTGGCCCAAGAATCATGAGTCATGGTAAATGTCAACTTTCAAACAGTAAGGTTTTTTTCCTGGATTTGTAGCAGGAAATGAAAAATGACCACATTCAAGTAGGGGAACAAATAAGTTGAAAATGCCACATTATCATTTTTGTGGAATGCCACCATCACCACCTTACTTACTTCAGAAGACAAAACAAGGACTATAATAAGTATGGCTCCTAAGCCTGAAATGCTTGCTCCTAGTTTATATTTTTACATGAAAAAAACCTATGTTCAAGTCACTTATCTTGGGAGATAGTCTCTTTGTTTTTGGCTATTGTAATTCAGGATCCTGATGATTTCCAAAAATGTTACTCTATATGGTACTGGAATAAAACTTATTTGTTAATGGACTACAGGAAACAAACTTCTTTTGTGGACTATCAATGCATGTCAACAATGAATGAGCTCCAGATACTTAAAACTGTAATGTACAAAGAATGAAAACTTGTTCACCTGACATAGATTTCTCAGATTTTTTTTACCTAGCTTTTGTAACTGATTTGAATTGCTCAGGAGACTAATAAAGTGGAAGAGCTGTAGGAGTAGCCTAACTCATGTGAAATCTTTGGAGACATTTTCCTCTGACTCACAATAAATGATGCTTGTGTTGACAAACCTTGTAAGATCTGCTATGTTGAAGTAGAAAGGACCAATTTTGAAAGTTCAACATTGTTTTTCCACTTCAAACCTAAAAATAAGTCAATTCTTGTTGATCACAGCAGAACCAGGAAGAACCATTTCCAACTCACTCAGTAAAAATGTTTTAGATCCTTCTCTGATGCTGAAAGCCACATGTTGCACTACTCAAAGAAAAAATACAATACAATATTGAAGGCTATATATTTCAATTTTATATCCTGCTTTCTTTCATTGAGTTTATTATTTCTAAATGGTTGCAGAGATCCAGTAGAGTGTATTAGGGATCTCATAGTACAGAGGTAGTATTCAGCAGGTTCTGACCAGTTCTGGAGAACTGGTAACAGAAATTTTGAGTAGCTTGGAGAACCAGTAAATACCACCTCCGACTGGCCCTGCCCTCATCTATTCTCTGCCTCCCAAGTCCCAGCTGATTGGGAGGAAATGGGGATTTTGCAGTAACTTTCCCCTGCCACGCCCACCAAGCCATGCCCACCAAGCCATGCCATGCCCATTAAGCCACGCTCAGAGAACCGGTAATAAAAGTTTTTGAATTCCATCACTGTCATGGTGGGTAGGTAGGTAGCTGCAAGAAGATAGTTAGTGAAGAGTTACTTTGCGGGCACTGATATCAGCAGATATTTACAAGCATAACAATCTTGAGGATTCCTTCAGATATACAAGTTAAAATAGATATTCTCTTACTAGATCGTTGTTTATCTATCTTGGATGAGTACAAATCACCTGGGGCAGATGGTTAACATCCCAGGGTTTTGAAGGAGCTGGAAGATATAATTTCAGAGCCATTAAATTTAATCTTTCAAGGCTCACGTAACACAGAAAACTGGAGAAGATTCAATGTGGTTCCAATCTAGGACAAGGGCGGAAAAATGGATCTAGGAAAATATAGCCCATCAGCTTAACATCTATAACTGGGAAAATCCTAGAAAAGATGATCAAATGTAGGATCTGTGAGCACCTAGACACAAACAAGGTGATTACTAGGAGCCGGTATGGTTTTAATAAAAACAGACCATGCCAGAATAACCTTATTGCCTTTTTTTGGTAAAGTAATTAAATTAGTGAATCAGTGAAATGTTGTGGATATAATACAACCTACTTCTTGATAAGGTAGAAAAATATGGGAATAGTATCACCACTAGATGTGTTCTCTATTGGCTGACCAACCTTACTCAGCAGATACTCCTCAATGGAACTACCTTTATATGGGGAGAAGCATGCAGTGGAGTACCTCAAGGTTCGGTCTTGGGGCCATTACTGTTCAACATTTTCATAAATTATCTAAACAAGTGGATAGAAGGGGAACTCATCAAATTTGCAGACAACACCAAGTGAGGAATAGTTAATACTTTGGAAGAGAGGCTCAAGATCCCAAAGGATCTCGGCAGACTTGAGCACTGAGCCCTATCCTACAAGATGCAGTGAAAAAAATAAAATATTTCACTTAGGCAGGAAAAAACAAATGCATCAGTATAAAATAGGTGGTACCTGATTCAACAGTAGTAACTGTGAGAGAGAGTTAGGTGCCTAGTTGCCACCACTTAAGTATCAGCTAACAATGGGCTGCAGTTGTGAAAAAAGCCAATGCAGTCCTAGCCTTCCTCAGTAGAAGGATAGCATTAAGACAATGAGAAGTCATAGCACTGTTTTCACAGCACTGGTGAGACTATATTTGGAATATTACATCCAATTCTGGTCACTACTATTCAAAAAAGATGTTAAGACCTGGAAAGTGTGTAGAGAATAGCAACAAAGATGACAGAGTCTGGACATTAAATCATATGATCAACAGCTGGGGGGCCTAGATATGTCTAGCCTATCAAAGAGTAGGATCATGTAGGAAATGATTCATTTGACCTGTCTCTCGGTCTCAACTTGGTCGTTTCCTACAGATCAAGGAGGACATGATAGTGGTCTTTCAGTACTTGAGTTGCTGTCACAAAGAAGAGAGGATTGACTTATTTTCTAGGGTACTAGAGGACAAGACAAGAAGTATTGGGTGGAAGCTTATTAAAGACAGATCCAGCCTAAAAGTAAGGAGAAATTTTCGGACAATAAAAGCATTAATCAATGGAATTGTTTGCTTGGTGGAGTTGTGGGTGTTGTTTCTCAAAAATAGTCTGACAATTATTTGACTGAGATGGTATAAGACTCTTGTCCTGAGAAAGGGGTCAGATTAGAAGACCTCCAAGGTTCTTTCTTTCCAACCCTATGATTCTATGAATATTTGGGATAACTGTATATTACAGCTATATACTTCTTTCCAAAGTTTTGGCCATTACAGATGCCCTTCGTTATTAACCACTTTAAATCCTGGTAACAAAATTCTCTTTTATGCAGAACAGATGCACCAATTTACAGGATATCAATATAATACATACAGACACAGTAAACAAGCAAAGATTGGCAACTGGATTGCCTGTTGCTTTATATTGTGTTTGGCTGTTGCCATTTATTTAATTTCATTGGGGCAAAAGGGCACTATTGTACATTCTTTTACTTTGGATAATCCCTTCTCTAAAATAGAATTTTAATGCCATTGCAGCAGTACTGGTATCACAGCGAGTCATAATAAAGGAGATCAAAAACCCCTGTTCTATAAACAAGTTTGCAGCTTACCTTTCAAACTATGTGTAACCACAGAAAACCATTATCTCAAAAATTGATTGGGCGCTGTGTTGCTGCCTCCACCTCCCCCCCCAGTCCCTGCTATGGAACAAAAAACCACCCAGCTGCTTGTGAAGATTGACAAACAGTGTTGTTTTCTCATCAAGCCTGGAAGAAGACACAGCAGGACTGATAGCAAGTAGGATCACTCGTGCTTTTTGTTTGGGAGAGAAGAAAATATCTCGCAGTTGAATGCCTAACACATATGCAGATAATTGAGGCCAGGCCAGTCACTGGGCTAGAGGGGAGTGTTAAAAATAATTAAATTGCAGTCATAATCAGATTGTCTTCCTTACTTTGTTAGTCCCCTGTCTGAGGTCAGTATGGTTTTTTTGTGTGGTTCCTATCTTCACACCCAGTTACCACCACTACGTTAAAAATGTGATTTTAAAACCAATCAGGTTATGAGCAATGTATGGAACTGAAATTAACCAGAGGAGAAGAGAGATTTGGTTTAAGGAAAAAAGATTCAAACTCTGAACATGTTTCTTCTGCACACCCACAATTAGTAGGGGGTGTATCCCATCAATCATCTACAGAGTTCATCAGGTCTAAGAGCCCTCTCACAGTTACTATTATTGAGCAAGGTACCACATATACTGTACCTGTGCATTTTGGAATTTTCGCCTAAATGTAGAGCTTTACTTTTTTCACCATTGAATTTCATTTTGTTAGATAGGGCCCAATGTTCAAGTCTGTCAAGATCCTTCTGTATCTTCAGCCTATCTTCTGAGTGTTGGCTATTCCTGCCAGCTTGGTGTCATCTGCAAATTTGATGAGTTTCTCATTTATCCCCTTATCCAAATCGTTGATGAAGATGTTGAAGAATACTGGTCCTAAAACAGAGCCTTGTGGTACTCCACTGCATACTTCCTTCCATGTAGATGTAATTCCATTGAGGACTACAAGCTGAGTGTGGATGGTCACCAGTTATGAATCCATCTGGACTAAGCTGTAGGAATATCAGTTTATTGAAATGGTTTTTGGTTTTTAAGGTCTAACAACAAATCCAAATGGGAAATACGAACAGAAATAGAGTCTGAATAGACTCTGAAAATATCAGTTTTCCACTAGCTTGAATGAATACTGAGATTTGCAAAAGAATAAAACTGTTGCAACCACACTAAAGGGATAAAACTTCTGCTAAGCCAGCCCAATTTATACAAATATATTGTTGAGGGATTGTAGAGCAAGACAAGTGGAGGGATAGAGGAGAGGGGGGTGGAATCTAATTTTCTGGTAGGCTAGCTGGATCCTTGAAGAGGATATTTCGTCAGAACAATATTTTGCTGCAGATTTTACTTCTTATATTTGGTAAACAAGGTGCCGTTGCACCTGGCCCTTGAAAAGAGCCCCAGAGATTCTGTCCATAGATATTTCTAATCATAGGTGAAACTAAGCACAGGCTGTCCAAGGACAAATTGCGGAATACCCGACATCTTCTTGATTGCTTCAACATTCTTTTAAAAATAACAAACCTTTGAGCTGATAAAGAAGAGCAAAACAGCCTTCCCGGGAGTCAATTGCAATTTCACTTAATGTAAGGACAAGGGGATTCCCTTTTATCCACTGTGAAATCTTGGTATTTAACTCACTGTTTTAATACCTATTTCTGAGCCAAGACAGATTGCAGATGTTGTGCTGTTACACACATTTTTTTTCAAAGAGATAAAGGTAATACAGGCAGTCCTCAATTTATGACCACAATTGAGCCCAAAATTTATGTTGTTAAGTGAGACATTTGTTAAGTGAGTTTTGTTCCATTTGATAAGAACCATGGTGGTGCAGTGGTTAGGAATGCAGTACTGCTGGCTATCTGCAATTTGGCAGTCTGAATCTCACTGGGCTCAGGCCTTCCATTCTTCTGAGGTGGGTAAAATGAGGACCCAGATTGTTGGGGGCAATATGCTGACTCTGTAAACTGCTTTGAGAGTGCTGTAAAGCACTGAAAAGTGGTATATAAGTCTAAGTACTATTGCCATTGCTATTTATATTTATTCCCTGCCACAGATGTTAAGTGAAACACTGCAGTTGATAAGTTAGTAACATGGTGGTTAAGTGGATTCCCCATTGATTTTGCTTATGAGAAGGTCGCAAAAGGTAATCCCATGATCTCGGGATCTCGGTAAAATGAGGACCCAGATTGTTGGGGGCAATATGCTGACTTTGTAAACTGCTTTGAGAGTGCTGTAAAGCACTGTAAAGCGGTATATAACGTGACCCGACAAAAGCGCACACAACAAAAGCACGGCGACAAAACCGCGTTGCTAAAACCGCGACGTCATCAACGCGCTGACAACAGTGTGGCGACAACAGCGCGGAGACAGAAGGGCGCTTTACAACAGCGCGTCGACAGAAAGCCAATTTAACTTAAGGTAAGGGTTATGTTTAGGGTTATGTTTAGGGTTAGGTTTAGGGTTAGGGTTAGGTTTAGCGTTACGTTTAGGGTTAGGGTTAGCGTTACGTTTAGGGTTAGGGTTAGGGTTACATTTAGGGTTAGGTTTAGTTTTACAGCACGCTTCTGTCGCTGCGCTGTTGTCGGCGCAATTCAGTGCTCATTCGTTGGAGCTCTTTAGAACGCGGGGTTTTGTCACCGCGGTTTAGTCGGGTGCACTTTTGTCATTCGCCCTTTTGTCGGTGAACCGGTATATAAGTACTATTGCCATTGCTATTTATATTTAGTCCCTGCCACAGATGTTAAGTGAATCACTTCAGTTGATAAATTAATAATATGGCTGTTAAGTGCCTTCCCCATTGATTTTACCTATGAGGTGTTCACAATAGGTGATCACATGATCTTGGGAAACAATGATGGTTGTAAGTATGAACCAGTTGCCAAGCATCTGAATGTTGATCACATGATCATGGGAATATTACAAAGTGTGAAAAATGCTCATAAGTCCCTGTTTTCAGTGCCATTTGAGTGCTCACTAAATGCCCTGTTGTAAGTTGAGGGCTTAGTGTACGCACTGTGTCTATATTTTGAGATGGGCAAACTGCAGGAAATATGCTCTGTAATGTATACAGTGCATTGCACTGCCAGCCACGGCTGTTTAGGGTTTGGTTGTATTGGATTATACATTTATCTGAAGCTGAGTAATTTTATAGAACCATAAAACCTACATTTTCTCTTGTGTTCATTCCTATTTTCTTTTTTAAGTTAAATACTCAAAGCTAACTAAAACCTGAAAATAAATCTTCAAATACTACCCAAGGCGGAACACGGCTTTTATTACATATCTCTGCAATTAGAATTAATTTACAGCCTTGGGAGCCGGGGTGAAAAGGGGGAGAAAGCGGTGGGGGCAGTGAGCAAGCTACTTCTTGGATAAATATACCTAGGTAGGACAAGCAGAGCTTCTCTGTAAATGTTATCTCCTTTATTCAACAAGTACCAAGGTCATTCTTACTGCTACATACCTCAGAATTTTAATTAATGGCCCTGCAGCTGGCGGTACCACCTTGGCTCCTCAGTCCATGTTTTTCTGGTTCCTATGAGCAGACTTGGATAACATCCCATGTGCTCCCCGCCCCCCCGCCAGCCCTTTCCCCCCTCCCTTCCCCTTCCCTGCTGCCCTAAAGTACAAAACAAACTTTCGTAGTCTCTCATGGAACAATGCCAGTCGTTCACAGAAACCAGAGAAGAAGTTATGTCTATTTCTATTTATATCACTTTATAAAAAGGAACATGCTGTATTGTTCTCTGGGGGGGCGGACGAATGTGCACCCATCCCATTAGCCTTGTTTTGCTTTATAGCCCATGAGGAAGTGAGTCTTGATACGGAATGATAGAGCTGCCAGAATTAAAAAGGAAATGAGGGAGACTACAGATGGCCGCTTCCAGTGCAGAGAGCGGGGCTCCCCCACTGCCCTGCTTTTTCTCTCTTTTGCTTCCATGCAAAATGGGACCTTTGATCCCAAAATGAGTTAATTCTAGCTGGTCTTTGGAACAGCAACAACACTTACTTTTTAAAGATAAGATGGCCATTGTAGGACACCAGGGCTCAATAGGGATTATTTGAATTAAGTCTGTTTGAGTTCAGTACGGATTCCTACCCAATTGCCATACCACTTTTTGCAATTAAGAAATGGAATAGAGAAAAAGACCAAGAGTTCAGGTCCTGGAATTTTATCACATTGCATATTTTTACCTTGAAGTGTGAGATGGAGGTGGAAGTGGGATCTTGCTTAAAAACAAAGCTTAAAAATTCTACCAGGATTGAAATGCCCATAAAAATATGCAAAAGATCATGTACTTTGTTTTTTTTCTGTGTGCATTTATGTAAAACTGATTATTTACATATTAGAACTTTCATCACACCAGCCCTCCAGATGTGTTGGAAAGATCTCCCATCATCTTGCTGCTAGTGATTATGGGAGTTGTTGTCCAATATATCTGGGACCTGGCAGACTGAAGAGGATTAACCCACAATGTGACTGTCATTGTTTCAGGTGGGAGAAGGACGTATGGCTTACACTTTGTAAATTTCAATATGTCTCAGTCAGGGGTGGGTTTCTCGCCCCGTTCCAACCGGTTCGGTTGGAACGAGGCTGGCGACGTCCTCGCGCACGCGTGCGGCATCCTCGTGCACACATGTGGCGTCCTCGTGCACGCGTGCGGCGTCCTCGTGCACGCACGCGGCATCCTCACGCACGCACGCGGCGTCCTCACGCACGCATGCGGCGCACGCATGCGGCGCACGCATGCATACTAGCGTCTGTGCGATGCTCCAGCTGCTCCTGGAGGATCGCGCAGGCGCTGTATGCGTCCTGCACATGCGTGGAAGTGCAGAATTCGTCAAAATCGGGTAAGGAGCGGGCGCGGGGGCGCGCGGGCGTGGGTGGGCCCTTCGCCGTTCCCGGAAGTTACTTACTTCTGGGTTCGGCGACCAACTGGTTCGCAGGGACCGCCGCGAACCGGTTGAAACCCACCCCTGGTCTCAGTGCTAAACAGTGAAAAATTTCCCAAAGGTGCTTTTTTTCAAGGGGCAACTGGACTTTATTTGAAGACGTTTCGCTTCTCATCCAAAAAGCTTCAGTTCATTTTAAAAAAGCATCTTGGAGACAACCAAGACCTGGGTGACTGAGAATCTCCATAGACATTCAGTGAAAAATTTATTTTGCCATTGAGACTTGGAGACATATTTTACATGAGGACTTTGAGTAGAAGAAATTTATATATGCCTTGCTATTGATTCATCAATACAGATGTCAACAAATACTACTTCCTAATATGGGATCCTAGAAGGCATTAGTGAATATATATCTGTTGAGAGGGAGGGCCACAGTAGTAGATTATGCCAGAAATGGTGTTGGGATCCTGGGTATTGAATTTTAAAGTTATATCATGATTATCAACATGGTGACCTAAAGGACATTTCAGGATTGCTAGCTGTTGTCAGGTTCCAGAGGTATGTGGGACTTTCAGCAAGACTGGTGGCAGGGGTGCAATGGGACAGTTCTTCAATTTGGGATCAAAACAGCTCAGGAGTTCCCTTATTTATACTTTGTAAGAACATGGTGGAGGGAGGGGGAGGAATTCCTCACACTTATAATCATCATAGGGTTCCCATGGTCATGTGATTGAGATTCAGTTGCATCACAACTGAGAGGCAGTTACAACCACTGCAGCCAACTTTCAAAAGGTGGAGTCAATGGAGACGAAAATTACAAGTCAAAGTCACTTGTTGTTTATAGTTTATAGTTTATTTATTTGTATGCCGCCCTTTTCCCTGCGGGGACTCAGGGCGGCTCACAAGTTAGGGGAAGGGGAGGACAAAACAAGTTATGAACATAAAACAATACATTGTTAAAACAGAACACAACAATCATACCATTCGGGTGGGGTTAAGGTCTTTAGCCCCAGGCCTGCTGGGACAGCCAGATTTTAAGGGCAGTGCGGAAGGTCTGGAGGGTGATGAGGGTACGAATCTCCACGGGGAGTTCGTTCCAGAGGGTCGGAGCAGCCACCGAGAAGGCTCTCCTCCGGGTAGTTGCCAGATGACATTGGCTCATTGATGGAATTCGGAGGAGGCCTAATCTATGCGATCGGATCAGTCTAGTGGAGGTAATTGGCAGTAGGCGGTCTCTCAAGTTGTCTTACTGAATGACTGCATCTCTTTGATGAAATTGTGTTTATTAAACGAGGACTACCTATTGTAGATACCAATAGATGGCCTCTTTAGCTGCTGTAGAATTTTTAACATCACTTTCTTGGGAAATAACATTCTGGTAAATTCTTTTGATATACTTATCAGTTATTGAGTCTACCATCTAACAACTTCAATTTGTCTGTAACTGTTTTGACTTCATATAAATAGCTCTTTGCATAATTCAGCAATATTTTAATTAAAACTAAGATCTTCCCTCTTGCAAAATTTAGAACATAAAGTCTTATAATCATTATTTGCAATACATAACTGTGATATTAAACAAGGTATGACAATATCACCATTTTGGGAGAACTTTTATAGACTAACTTGGAATTTCTTTTGTCTTAAAAGTTAAATTCCAAAGGCATCTTCTATGTGCCCCATGTAATAAAAAAACCCTGTTCTTAAATATATCTAGTAATATACTGTATGTGTTCTGTTTTTGGGTGTGTGTGTAAATTTGCATAAATATTCACATTAATTGTTCTTGCTCACTTCATAATATCTAAGGTTACTTGAAATGCTTTCGTTTCAGAAACTTTTCAAGCAATGCCAAGACAGCAGATTAAAGATTTTTTTCTTGTTTGTAGACAAAAATACATTAAAACAACCAAGGGAGCTATTACTCTTCCACATAATTATTTTTAATGTCTCTTTGGACATGTACAAAATGCCTTGTGGCTCCTCAGGGAGAAGAACAAAAAATGGGGGGAAAATACTTTTTGTTTTTACATTTTGCCAAGTGGCTTTTATTAAAACCAGTATTTTTTCTCCATTGGTCAACACGCTCCTTCAAAGAACTCAAAAAGAGTTTTGAATTCCAATGGATATTAAAACAAACAATACTTGTCTTTAGAAATGCATTGGCACTCAAGTCTTTTAAGATATGTGCCCTGTTCTTAGGACCAGAATATGTAATTAATTTGGAATAACTAATCTGAAAAAATTATAATTCTATCAATGTGCAGAAAACTAATGCCTGATAGGCAGAATTTCTGGATCCCAATAGATTAGGCAGATGGAAAGATGAACTAACCAAAGCAAAAGTGTACAGATTGAAAATATAAAATCTGATGCAGAAGTTTCAGGGTATACACTTTGTGATCCCTGAAATAAGCACTTGGCCTTATTTTTGGGGAAGTCTTATTATTTTTGAGGTGTAGGAGACAGCAAACATGGTCACCTCATGGCTGCTGCTGTGTTGCAATATTTTTGGAGAGGGCTTATTTTTTGGGAGGGCTGATTTTAGCGCATGTGCTTAAAAGCCTGATTGGGCTTATTATCCAGGGAGGTCTTATTTTGGGGGAAACAGGGTAGGTTGGCTGATGCAATTGTTGAGAGTGGTCTGTTTGAGGAGCTATGGAAATGTGAGAATTAAAGAAAACATTGAACCCTAGGCGAGCTTCAATTTCTAGATAACTATAACCACAGCTAGGAAAAATAACAAGCTGATAAATGTCAACCATGTCAATAACTGAAGAGAAAAGAATATAAACTGCACAACCATAACACTGGACCCTTAGAGCTGGCTAAGGAAATCTTAATTGTAGAGAGGATAGACTAGGTGAGGATGGTAGAGAAGACTGGAAGTGAATCCAATTGTGAGGGAGAGGGATAGAACCAGTTATATAGATCAAACAATGCTAACACAAGGCATCAGTGTATGTGGTGAGTTCTGAAATATAGCTAGTTTAATGGTATTTCTCACTGAGAACAATTCATTTTTCTCAAGGCTAAACCAGAATCAAAGCATGAAATCATATTTAGTGCCTCATAATCTGCAGAGGAGATTTATAAAACCCCATGGAAAAGGAAACACATCCCCAAGGTTGACAACAAAATATGATATTAACGAAGTGATGACATATGTGCAATGATACAATTGAGTGAATGCCATGGTTTTCTGTTTGCATCACACCATCTGATGCAAGCACACCAGTGGTGGATTTTGCTCACTTGCCCTAGACATCTTTTGCCTCCTTTCTCCCCCTACAAATGTAGATGCTTCTCGTGTGCTTGTGTCTTCTCAATGTGTGAGATTCAATACATAAAGTCACATGCTGTGACCAGTGGTGGGATTCAAATAATTTAACAACTGGTTCTCTGCCCTAATGATTTTTTTCAACAACCAGTTCACCAAACTGCTCAGAAAGTTAACAACTGGTTTTCCTGAAGTGGTGCGAACTGGCTGAATCCCACCACTGCCTGTGACAAATGGAATATAAAATGACTTGAAGAAATATGCATATACGTAGATGTTCCAAAGCCAGCCAGTTTATTCACTGAACTGATTGGTTTTAGGGAAGAGAGCAACACTTCGAGAGCCCAGCTTCACCCCAAGAAAATAATGACTTGACTTGGTCTCTCTCTCTCTAGAAATTCAGAATGTTTTAGGGAATGGGGCAGGGGCAGAAAGAGCTGGGGGGGAAAGCAATAAAAACAAAATTTGGGGGAAGTGATGTATTAAAGATTACCATCTCCTTGTGTGGATAGATACTTTGCTTGTCCATTCCAGTGGAAAGATGGGAAAGCAACATGGTTCCCCACCTCAAGTAATTGAAATATGCATACTTGTCCACTTTCCTTAGTTTGAACACAGGTTAATTCAGGAGATGAAAGAGTGGTCTTGCAAGTATGTAAAGAAATCTTCTGGATAAACATCTTCTAGATAATGATGATCCAGAAAATATTAAAGGTATAAATGTTAATAAAACCTGAAGTGTTTCTTTTGGGTATTAAGGATAAATAAATTTAGAAACAATTTGGGATGCTATTTCTTTACATGAAATAGCACCATTTACATGGTGACTGTTGTGTGGATTATACTTGCTAAGCTCTGGAAAGGAAAGGAAATGCCAACTGTTGAAGAATGGATTTTAAAATTGACTGAATTAGCAGAGATGGTGAAATTAACTACTTGATTACAGATAATGGACTAGACAGCTTTCTAAGAGACTGGAAATTTGTGGACTTTCTCTGTTTTAAATACAGTAACAGATGATTAACAGAGGGATTTGAAAACTAGTATAGTATTTGGGCAAACCTGTTGACTATATATGTATGTGTGTGTGTGAGAGAGAGAGTGTGTGTGTGTGTATTCATGTATGTGTATATATGTGTATGTGTTTGTGTATATGTGTATATGTGTGTGTGTATATATATATATATATATATATGTTTTTAACACATGTATATGTGTATATGTGTATATGTGTATATGTGTATATGTGTGTATGTGTGTATGTGTGTATGTGTGTATGTGTGTATGTGTGTATGTGTGTATGTGTGTATGTGTGTATGTGTGTATGTGTGTGTGTGTATGAAGAACAAAGGGCAGAAAAGAGGACTATATAATGGAGAAGTAGCAGCTATAGTATGTTATTAAATCGCAAGACCAATGGGACCAATAATTGCTCAGAGTTGAGATTTTACTTTGAGTTCCTCACTAACAAAGTCTGATTGATTTGAGACAAAAAGGTGTAATTCATGACATAAGTGGACTTCCTCAATCTTATTTCCTAAGGGTGAGGTTGCTTGTAAAGTAGCAATATAACATGTCTGAAATGATCCAGATTGGGGACAAGAAGGCTCTGTGAAATAAAGACTGGTTTCTATTTCTACTGCTTTTTCTATCCTTGTGAAGCAGAGGATAGATTTTTTTTAAAGATGCAAGATTTAAAAATAATAATAAAGCAGAGAAGCTAAAAACACTTTATGTACTTTTCACAATGGCCTGATGAGTAATGGATGTAATTAAAGGAAAGGAAAGTTGAATAAGAAGATCTGTTAGATTGCGTGAATGCATTTCTTGGTGAACACATTGGAAGTCCCACAGTGTGGGAAACACAACATGAGATTTGACAAAGAGTTGAAATGTGTACCATGGGGAGTAATCCTGCATTGCCAGATAGGACCTGACCTTCATGGCCTAGTCAGTCTTTTCCACCTCTTTTATTATTGTGAATCTAGGATCATAAGGAGTTCTTCTTGCTCTAAGAGACTGGTGTTAAGAGCTCATGACTGCAGTTCTATGACTGATGCATTTCTAATGACAGATACAAATTTGCTCTTTAAAGTCTACATTTCCAAATATGTTTGGATATAGCTTATGAAAGTAGATAGATTGGAACAGAATTAATTATTGTAGAAGACTTTTGTATTATCTACACTTTGAAGGGTACAAGTCTTGATATGGCTTTCTGGTTTGTAGTGTCACAGGATGTGACTAGTGTGATTATATTAGTAATGAGTAATCTTAATTAAAATTGAAGGAAAGGAAATCATATTTAATTCTACAGTATTTCCCTACCTACCCATCACTTTTGTGTTAATTACCTTGGCATGCCATTCCAAAATCAAGTGCTTCTTTGGCTTGAAAAAAGATAGGCACATTTGCCTGGGACCCAGAGCCCCCACTCTTCAGGGGGCCTTATTTCCAGAAGCATAGTTGGGGAAATATAATGAAAAGGAGAGCCCTCTCTATGACTGTAACAGCATACTGTCCAATTCCCAGAAAGAATGCTAGGTTTCAAAGTTACATAATGAGCATTATACCTACTGAGCTGTGCTGAAAAGTTTCATGTAACACTTTATTTCTTAACTCCTTATTTTTTTGCTAACTAAAAACTGATCCAAAATGCTAGATGGATTGATGGAGGTGTGGGAAGAGGTACTGAGCCTGAATAAGATGTTGTTCTTAAATGCAACTTCTAAAATGTTGCAAAGATTTTAAGAATGATCATGAAGAAGATATCATTAATCTCTTTCTAAAAGGTTGAAATTAGAGGGATTAGTGGTTATTGCTTCTTTTGTATTTTTCTTAAATAATTGGCACAACTTATCCTTATATTTTGGAACCAAACAGGAAGCATATGTCCCCTTCCATTTCTTAGACATAAGACAATAGAATTGGCCACTGAACCCTCCTTCCATCTTAGCAGCAGGCTACATCACCAAACACAAATATATGGAATTCTCTTCCATAACATCTCACTGCTAATTTTTCACATGTCAGCACATACCATCTAACAGCTTCATCGCTCTGTTTAATGCAGGAGAGGTCATCTTTGGACTTTCAAATATTGCTGAACTCCAAGTCCCATCAATCACCTGGAAATTATCAGGGTTGTATTTCCATAACTGGAAATCCAAGGATGGGAAAGGCTGCCTTGTGACTGTATAGACCTCAACACACAACTGCAGCCAGAGAAGGCCTAAGACAACATGTCAAGGAAAGGTTCCATAAAGTGGAGCCGAGTTGCAAAGAATCCAAAACAAATGTATCCTCTTCTTCCAAGATATAGAAGTACTGGAACTGTCGATAACTCACTTTTAAAGACATTACATAGAAATAACTGTTGGCTCTTATAGGTAATTCATAGACCATCATAGTACCCATATGATGGACATTGTCAATTTTTAAATTATCAATAGCATTTTATATTTTTGCATCTCATAGGGAAATGCTTCGCTTGACATCAGCAGACAGATTTTCTAGCAGGAAACTACTTTTTTTTGTGGTGGAGGAAAAATGGCAGTGATGGAATAATTTTGTTCTGAAACAGTGGTCACAATAGAAGGTTCAACTGTTAGCCTTCCGGAAAGTGTTAAAAACCTGGTTTTTCTCCCTGGAATTGGGCCAAGATGATAGATGAGCCCATCTTCTGAGAGGTGAAGTGTGTGTTTGGTTGACCTCAGCTGTACATTGCCTGGTATGCTGGTTTTTGTTCCTTTGTTCTTTGTTTCATTGGGGGGGGGACGGGAGTATGTTTTTTAAAAAAACTTATAATCATTGCTTTCTGTTTGGTTTTTGTACTTGATATATATTGCGGAAGTTGTGGTTACACAAGCTGAGTAAACAAACAAACAATTCCCACTGTGAGAAGAGGAAGTAAATCTACTTTTCAAATTTACTGTGAAGCCGTTATAGCATTTTTGTGTGCTCTCTTTGTCTCTCTCTGTCTCTCTCTCAATCTCTCTCTCTCTCAATATCTCATTATCCCACCTTAGTTAATATGTTTAACAAGTAATCACATTAATAACCACTCAGTGTTTTAAACATAGTGGGCTACATTTCCTTTTGTAACTCACCTATCTTTTCCAGAAACAGATGATCTTCTGAATGAATTTGGCTGGATGCAGAAGCGAGAGGGCAACAATAGGAAACCTTAACAAAGCAGTGAAAGACTACTACTTTAATGCTGAATAATGTCATTCTTCTTTTGATTATTATAGAAAGGGAGTTGTAGGAGAAAGTGAAAACTGGTGAAAATCCCCCATCTCTTCCAAATTCCAAGGTCTAACTTTCTCCTAGGAAAAAACTGGCTCCAAAAACAATAAGAATAAAAATAAGAGCAATTATGTTCCTCCATATTTATGTGCCATAACCTCAGCTTTTGGAAAGACTACAATTTATATCTGTTGAAATAAAATGCTACCACCAGTGTTAGTCTTATATTAATCTTTAAAAAATGCTTTAGAACAGCAAAAATATATATCTTTTTAAAAGTAAAGTAATAAAGTAGGGAGAAGAATTGATTTTTTTTTTGCCCTAGTGCAAAATTATAATTAGATGGATGTTATGCTTCATAGTCTTGATCCAGAAAAATTACAGAACATTTATATCTTCTCATCTAACAGCAAACAGCAGGATGATTGCTGAAGAAAGGAAAGATATAAAATCTATCAGCAAGGACTGGAAAATATTTTTGCTGGCAAAAGGGAACTTAGGGAGCTCAAATCTTGGTAGGCAGGCCAAAAATGACATATTACATGTGCAAAAGGGAAAGTACTTTTACAGTTGGAAAGACAGAGTTTGTGTCAAATTTTCATTTATAATAAATAACAAATTTATTGTAAATGAAATTTTGACACAAACTTCCAAATAAGGTAGGACTAATTTTGACAGAGTTTTTTTATTGTTATGAAAGTACTTTGATCATAGAAATTAAACTGTAAATATTAAATATGTAAAATTGTCTCCCTAGGATACAACATTGGGAACAAAGAATCCCACCATTTTTAAAACTACTGGGTATATTTAATGCTTATCTTTAATCTGCTCTTGCATTTTTCCCCTCTTTCCTGCCATAAGAGGGGGAAAAACTGCATCAAAGTTTGTAATACATGATAAAAGTTATCTTGCGTCCAAAAATCAAGATAAAAAATGTCCTTCTTGGGAAGGGGGAATGAATAGCTATATGGATACCTTATTAGACTCTTATTTGTCTGTAGTTGCTTGGAAATGATGGTTAAAGGGGGATTTTATGAGATGTTGTATCCAAAATCTAAAGCAACCAAATCATTTTGAAGATGCACCATAAATGTATTAGTATGCATGCAAGCAATAATACACCACAAGTTGTGGTTGAAAATGACAACCATTAATTACAATATAGAAGCAATTTGCCATGGTGGTGTTCTTGAATGTTTTGGTAACTTCTCAGTGTGCCTTACAGCTTGATGATCCCCTCTCCAAAAATACAGTCCTATCCCCTTAGTTTTTCAAGTTCAACCAAGGTTATCTAAGTGCTGCTACCTAGCCGGTTAATATGGCACTGTATCCCACATCACAATTCCATGTTGGTCATCCTCATATGGCTTAGTCCAAATAAGTTCAAAATCACATCACATTCAATAGCGCTTACTCCCTAGAAAATGTGTCAATTTCATTTAAAAAATAGTCCGGGTGAGCCTTCATTAAATTTTCTTGTTGTTTTGCATTAGAATTAATCTGCTACTGAGCAACTAGCATACTCCTCATTTATTTCCTTAAGTATATGTAACTTGGTCTTATTTATCCATTAAACACCAGTTTTTCCCCAGATCATCCCCAGATGATTGAGAATCTCCAGAGATAATCTTGTTCTAGGCTTAAACATTAATTCCTGATCTCCTAACCTGAACATTCCCCCCCCTATAAGTTACCAATTCCTCACACTGATTCACTACAATGATCTGCAGAATCCCAAATATACTTCCTAATTGACAAGAGAAATCTGCTCCTTTCCCCCTCAATTACCCCATCCCCTAGCTTTCAGTTGTACCCCTTGACTATGGTAGTTTACCTGAAACTAAGATCCAGGAAAGATCAGAGGATCACTCCATTATGTTTAAAATGGATCTTTCTCACAGTGCCATTGAAGGGCAACAGAAAAATATGCCCGATACATTGCAACGTCTACAGTGGGGCTCCTATTTGGCCCCAGTAACAAGGCCAGGGACTGCTGATAATCTCTCTGTTTTAAGGAAGGACAAGTCAAGAAAAGAGATTGGTGGGTTTCTCCAGGGTCTTCCCCCACCTTAGAAAATTCACCAGCAGGCAGAAAGTATCCACCAGAAAGTACTTAACAGGAGGCGAGGTGTGTTTTGACAGGTAACTAGATCAGTTGGTTTAGCCATCTGTCAAATGTTCTGCTTATGTGAAGTGTTTTGCATGGGTGTGTTTAAAGTCAGCATAAGTTGATGGTATTTCAGAATAGTGCTATTCTGTAATAATGTTGCATCAAAATAGAGCTATTCTTAAAGAAAGAGAAATTTGTCTGTATATATAATTTCAAAAGTGGCTGATTGCTTGCAAGATGAAATGGGAAAGATGGGGTATGGAAAAAGATTGTCTGGTAAATTTTGATAGCCGGAACCCCTACAGATTGCTAAAAATAAAAAATAAAGAAGGAAAAATAACAACACAAAACACACAAAAAATAACAGCACAATACTGACAAACCATATGATGAAGGCAAGATATCCCTCTGTCTTTCCTCTGCCTTTAAATATACCAGTACTATTGGCTCCTCCTTTCCCTTTGGAGCCAAATATTTTGGAAAGAAATAAGAAAGTTTAGTAATGGGTTTAAACTGAGGAATGGAAAGACCTGTAAAGAATTTTTTTTATTTAATGTATTACCATGTGACTGAGAATGCTATGCTGGCTGGGAACAGCATTTTTTCCTCAATTATCCCAAAGCCTGCAACTCTTGTCAATTTCTCTGCTTTACTAACAGCCTTATATCTGAGAGAATGCTTCTCCTGGTGTTCTTTTTTTAAATAGGTCTAGCATTCTCTCCAAAGATTAGTGAGCCTGTGTTAGTTATAGAAATAGTCTGGTCTAATAGTTTAAGGCACATGGCTAGAAACTGGGAGACTTGAATTCTAGTGCTGCTGTAGGCATGAAAATTGAACAGAATAGAACAGAGTAACAGAATTGGAAGGGACCTTGGAGGTCTTCTAGTCCAATCCCCTGCTGAGGGAGGAAACCCTATACCATTTCAGACAAATGGCTGTCCAATCTCTAGCTACTGTAGATAGATAGATAGATAGATAGATAGATAGATAGATAGATAGATAGATAGATAGATAGATAGATAGATAGATAGATAGATAGATAGAGCGATAGCAATAGCACTTAGATTTATATACTGCCCATGGTGCTTTACAGCATTCTCTAAGTGGTTTACAGTGTCATTTTACTGACTTTGGAAGGATGAAAGCAGAGTCAACTTTGAGCCAGTCAAGATCAAACTCCAGACTGTGGCAGAATTTGCCTGCAATACTGCTCTCTAACTACTGCACCACACTGCCTCAGATAGATGATAGATAGATAGATAGATAGATAGATAGATAGATAGATAGATAGATAGAGAGATAGATATAGAGAGATAGAGAGAAAGAGAGAGAGAGAGAGAGAGAGAGAGAGAAAGAGAGAGAGAGAGAGAGAGAGAGAGATACAGAGATACAGAGACAGAGACAGAGACAGACAGACAAGAATCTTGTACAACTTCAGATAATTCAGAAATTGCCAGTTGGACATCAGATGGGTAAATGCCTCTGCAATGCCTCATGCAATTCCAGCCAAAAGGGCAATGGAGGGCAGCTCTCAGCAACAACTGATTTAGAAAGGCATCCTTAGGTCTGCCTAATGTGGCCAATCCTGGCCCCTTGAAAGTGTCATCATCAGCATGATTGATTGTAATGCTGTACATCATGTTCATGACAAGCCTTCTATTAGAAGGGGAGGAAGAAAAATGCTACATTTAAACTGGAACAGCTAAAGAGGCTACCGAGTGGGGAGGAGAGGAAGGTGGCATCGCGAGAACATGCCCTTTAAAAATGATTAGCATAAAGATATAAAGATGAGCACACGAACAATTGGGAGAAAGATATAATAGTGGGATGTCCTTACTTATTCTTCTAATCTGAAATTCAAATTCTTTTTAAAAAAAATATTTTTATTGAACATATTTCAACTTTAACACCACATTTCCACTCTTAACACCGTTTCAGTATCACTATCACTCATATTTACATCATGGCTATTTCAACTTTCTTCATACATCATTATTCTATGTACTGTATTCATATATGTACGTAATTTTAACATATCAATATTTACAAATATATACAATATCTTCCCTTTTTAATATACCTCTCCAGTAGTCTTTATGTATGTTTTCTACATCTATTTTCTAGCCAATTATACCATATATTCCAAATGATGTTTCTTTTCTATCTTTTAATTCCATAGTTAGCCTTTCCATCTCAGCACAATCAAATACCTTTTTTATTACCATTATATCTGAAGGAATGCCATCGTGTTTCCAGTTTTGAATAAATGTAATTCTGGCCCAGTTATTATGTGGAGTATGATATATTGGATTTTTTTTTACTTAGTTTTTTTCTTATTATATCTAATAGGAATAATTCCGGTCTCAATTCAATTTTTTGCTTCGTAATTTCTTCTATCCATGTCTTTATTTTGATCCAATATTTCCTGGCTTTTGGGCACGTCCACTACATATGGAAGAATGTACCTTGTTTATATTTGCATTTCCAGCATTCAGTTCAAGATTCTATTGAAGTCAATAATTTCACTAAGACACTTACAACTGAAGATAAGACATTTACCATTCATTTACAACTGGTTGGTGTAATGCTGAAATTAAACAGGGGGGCATTTTTTTTCTTTCTTTCTTACCTATTTGAGAGCTCTTAATCACGAATGCCTTCTCTAAGCACCCTCAGCTAATCTTTGCACAGCTCCAGTTATGCAGCAGAGACTTTTAAAATGTCACAGCGATCTGAACAATGATCCAGTGCTTACTGGTGTATGAACTCTTGTTCACCAGAGTCTGCGGAGGGATATTTTATAGCTTTACACATCCTGGTGATTTATGGTCAGCTTTGCCCTAGCAATATGCTAATAAATTTAACAAGACCTCTCTAAGACCCTCAGCCTTCACGTAAAATGAAGCTCGGTGCAAGGTGAGACGTCGCTATGCTGGGGAGGGGGGAAATTTATCCCCCCCTCCAAAATGGAAAAGCACAATTCACTAAACCGCAATGCAGCCAGTTCATGGTTGATGAAGCAATCACGGGAATTTAGAAAGCTATTCATTTATTGTTGTATGGCCTCATATTCCTACACCGGCTAGATATGTCTTCTGCTGAAATCAAGAGGCTTATGTAATAAACCTCAAGGATATGAAAATTGGTTTGAACAGATCTTCCATCTGTTTATTGGGATCAACCTGAACTGTAGGCCTAAACACATAGACTAGGAGGTAAACTAGTCCTATTCCCATGTCAATTTGATAGAAGTTGAATCCCTGCTGAGCCAAGGTGGAATCGGCTTTCTAGTTAAACAGCACTGGGTCCAGCAAGAGTCCCATTCCAGCAAGTAGACCTGAGACTTACATCCATGGACAAGAACAACACAAATTTGGATAGTTCAGCCATCAAGCCTTATATAGCATGAACACTCTGAGATGCCCAGTTGCATGTGTGGGGAGGCAATGTGTGGATCACTGCCTCCCCACACAGCAATTAACAGGGATGGGGAGATGTCATAATTAAGAACACCTGAATTCTGAGAGAATTGAGTTTAAGAGAGAGGCTCAGAAATCCTTTCTGTAAAATTCCTTTCTTTCAATATATATGGATAATATAAAGACGTGGAGATAAGCACAGGTAGGTTAATTTCAAGGTGAATAAAGTTATGGGAAAAGAGACATTAGAAAATATTTATTTCCTACAAGTGCAATGTTACTGTAAATAATTTTCTTTTATTCTTCCTTTCCTTCCCAAACTTTTCCTTTCCTTTTCCTTTTTCCTTTCTTTTCCCTTCCCTCTTTTCTTCTTTTCCCTTTTCTTTTCTTTTTTTCCTTTCTCTTTTCTTTTCCCTTCCTGGTTCTTCCCCAAAGTTGAATCTGGGGTCAGAAATTCTCATTGTAACCTCAGACTGGAATTCCAGATGGTGTGCTGAGGACTTGGAGCAAGTCTCAGTTCATCAATTTCATGTGCTCAAGTGTCTGTTCTGGCTGTGGCCCCGACTCCATTCCCAACGTGGCATTAATGCAGAACAAATTGAGACATATCCTCTCGATAATTAGTTCCAGGATTGCCCAAGATTTACGGTAACATAATAGAGCAGCAAGTTCCACAAAGCGGGTTTCCCCGTTGGCCTCCTTCCGCCCAACCAGAGGAGGAGGAGGAGAGAGGAGGAGGAGGAGAATCATGGCTAAACGCCGAAGGATGCTCTGCAGTGAGAACACAGGAGCAGAGAGAGGGAGGGGTGGAGGGGATGCTTGGGTTCAGTAGCCCATGGAAGGGGGAAGGTAAATATTTGAGAAGGGGGAGAATGAGAAAACCTTTTTGGGGCCAGAGGGGGTCATGAAAGAGATCAGAATCCATTAAATGCCACAGCAGCAAGCCTGTGAGCAAATCATATAAGAAAGATCTCTATTTCATTTAAATGGCTAGTTATTAATGCAAACTCCCTGAGTAGCTTAGGAAAGAGGAGCAAAAGATCACTGTAGAGAAAGGGTTCCTAAAGGTTTTGCCTCCACACCTCCCATTGTGGTGGTGTAATCTAAAAGTAAACATTCCTCTAAAATCTAAACATCAAACCGAATAATGAAATAATAGAACGAAACACAGGTTAAGGTGAATGTATTAGTATAATATGATTATTATAACAGGGATATAATGATGTGGTAACAGAGGGATAGAATCAACATCACTAATCAAGTTCAAGATTACTACCCCTTGATAAAGCCTTAGTAAGACCATACTTTGAATACTACATTTAGAAATGATATCAAATTATATTTAGGTTGTAAACTGAGATTTGAAAGAGAAACCTATAACAACAGACAAGGAAAGGGAGAAAGGAGGAGAGAATGAGAGGAAGAGGAGGGAAAGAAGAAAGAAGTAAGGAGAGGAACGGTGAAGGGAGAGAAAGAGGAGAGAGGGTAGGAAGGGGAAGAGGAAGAGTAGGAGTACGGGAGAAATATGGGAAGAAGAAAGGAGAGGAGGAAGGAAGAAAGTAGAGAAGGGAGAGAGAAAAGAAAGAGAGAATAAGGTGGTGTTACAACAGGCAGAAGGGATGGTAAATAAAGCAACCCAAACTGCATATTATAACCTATTAAATGAAATAACAAATGTATAAGAATGACAAATTAAAGAAGAATAACAATTATGTGTATGTATACTTACAATGGTAAGAGAATAAAAAATAAACAATTTTGGAACTGCAATTTTGGAATTATACTACATTTAGTATAATAGAAAAGAAGTAGAGATTCTGGAAAGAGTGCAGAAAAGAGCAATAAAGATGTTTAGGGGCTGGAGGCTAAAACATATGAAGAACAGTTGCAGGAACTGGGTATGTCTAGTCTAGTGTAAAGAAGGATTAGGGGAGACATGATAGCACTGTTCCAATATCTCAACCACAAAGAAGAGATCAACCTATGTTCCAAAGCAATGGAAGGCAAGACAAAAAACAATGTCTGGAAACTAATGAAGGAGAGAAGCAACTGAAGTAAGGAAAAATTTCCTAACAGTGAGAACAATTAACCAGTGGAACCGCTTGCCTTCAAAAGTTGTGGGTGCTCCATTACTGGAGGCTTTTAAGAAGAGACTGGCCACTCACTTGTCTTGAAGGGTCTCCTGCTTGAGCAGGGAGTTGAACTTAGAAGACCTCCAAGGTGCCTTTCAACTCTTATTCTGAATAAAAGGTTCTTCAGTTTTCTGCCTACATCTTACTGTTTGGGAATCCCTGTTTCATTAAGAGCCTCAAGTACTGCTGAGGGTATGTTCCAGCTAGGAGAGCATCACCAAAACATGATGTTCGTCTAGTAATTTTTGATTATTCCTCATTTGGCAAAGCATTCTGGAAAGGACCAATGCTAGAGCATCATAAAATTTGGACACATGCAGAGGAATATAAATCAATATTTAGGGCTGCTGGACATGGAATTGAGTCCTAGTGATCTTATAGGAATGGATTTTAAATAACATTAAATCATAATTCCAGTCATTTGCTTTTAGAAGTGTTTCGGGAAATAAATGGTAGGAGCTTTGTCTCCTAACAAGATAGCTAAACATCTCCCAAACATCCAACAATCCCCATCTGATTAAACTGTAACGAGGCACCACAGTTGACATGGAGACATTGAATGAAGGATACAATTTCATTTTCAGGATGGTAGACATTATTTTTTTTGCAAGGAAAGCCGAAAACATAGAACCTTAACTTATTATGTACACCACGCTTCACTGAATCAAGTTCATAGTACAGTGATGCAGAAATGTGAGGAGAAGGAAGAGGTTTGTGTGTGTGTGTGTGTGTGTGCATGTAAATAAGAGAAAAACAAAGTTCCTTTTGAAATGACAAGCATACGTAAGTCTAATAAAGTGAATGTTTTCACTTAACATAGTTAACCAGATCAGGTAAATGCCCAATGGCAGTCTATGCATAATCCATTGAATTTGACTAACTTTACTCTTGAATATGCCTTTCTAAGAATTAATACATTGCACAAAGCCTTTTTATGTTGTGGTTCAATGTATTGTGCAAATCCAAATGATAGATTACTTCAATAACCTGCTCAATTTATTTATGTATTAACTCAATTTACATGACCATCCATCTCTGGGCAAGTAGCAGAAAATAAAAACAAGATGAAAATATCCAAGAAAAAAAAAGTAACAAATATAGGGCCCAAGATGAAACATGATTAAGATATAGGCTGAACTAGATGTCTATTTCCTTCTCCAAACGAAATAGCAGAGCTTGGCTTCTCTGTTTTCTTTGGAATTGGAAGAAAAAAATTGCACTGGAGATGAATTGAGGGAGGAAAAAAACCTAGTGGAGGATAGCTAGTGATTGGGGGGGGGGATCCTTTGTGCCTCCCAATATTCCCCGAGGTGGCGCAGTGGTTAGGATGCAGTACTGCAGGCCACTTCAACTGACTGTTATCTGCAGTTCAGCGGTTCCAATCTCGCCGGCTCAAGGTGGACTCAGCCTTCCATCCTTCCGAGGTGGGTGAAATGAGGACCCAGACTGTGGGAGCAATATGCTGACTCTGTAAACCACTTAGAGAGGGCTGAAAGCCCTATGAAGTGGTATATAAGTCTAACTGCTATTGCTATTGCTATTCCCCACAGATGCTTATATTCTCTAGAGAGCAGGTGATTTCACTTCCAAGCTCCTAGGCAGCCTGTCCAGGTTGGTGTTAGAGAACTTTTCCCACCAACATCTTATCAAGACCAAACATTCCCATGTCCCACTGTTTTCATCTTATGTATTTTTTTTATTGATCTACATTCACCTTTATGGTTTTTTACAAATAGTTCAATAGTTAACTCAAACAGCTATTCCCCCCATAAAATAGTAGAACGGGCTGGGCTGAGAGAGAGTGATTGGGCCAAAGTCACCCAGTTGGCCTTCATGACTAAGGCTGGACTTGAACTTTCAAACTCTCACTTTTTAGCTTAGTGTCTTAATTTCTAGACCAAACTGGTTCTTGTTCCCAGTCCATGCATAAAATGTATTTGAATCATTCTCAGCCATAAAAGCATTCAACAAATATTTCCCCTTGTTCTGCACAATCCGAAAACGCCTATTACTTTGATGGAGGTTAGATGTTTTCAGAGGGGAAAAAGTCAGAATGACAACATAACCATGTTACCAGAGCTCCAACATATCTGCATGGGCAAAGGTCCCCTGCCATGGTTGTGAGTTTTGACACACACATGCCCCAGTGGGCACCCCTGAATTGCAGTGATATGTAATGGAAGCAGGATAGAACTTCACACTGCTGATTCAAGATTGGATAGAGAGCATTTCAGCTCAGGTGGAACATACTATTTTTAAAGTGGAATAAGGTAGAATAACATGGAACATACTATTTTTAAAGTGGAATGAGGTAGAGTAACATGGAACATACTATTTTTAAAATGTGGCTACTAATGGTGACATAATAGGCTGCATCTGAGCTCAAATTGACTTCTATGGAACAAGAAGAGGACATTTATGTCATAAGCGCATGATGGCACTCTGGTTAAGCACATGGGGGGGGGACATGGCTTGAATTTGCAGCTGTATACATAATTTCTCTGTAATACCTTCCAGATGGGTTAGTAGGGGCCTCATTAATTATCAGGTTCATTATCTTGGCTGTGAATGATGGGAGGAGATGGCACCAATTTGGCTATATAGGCTTGTGCAGGGGATCTAGTGGGAGTTACTTATGAGTAGCTCTGCAAAGGATTGCATGGTTGAACTGTTATCTTTCTGGATCAATCTGAGAGTCTGGGTGTTTGGGCACTTCTGAACTCTCCCAGCGAGGTGAGTGTGAATCCACACACCCCCTCCATCTTCCTCCCATTTTTAATTGGTCAATATCTAGAGATTGGCAGAGTGCTGCAATCCAATTGCATTCCTGCCCTGGGATCGCATCATACATACTTGGGCGCTGGTTGAGGCCAAAGGGAGGTCACTGGGGCTATTTATTACTTTGTTAAGTTCCAGCACTAAGGAGTTCACGAATCTTGACAGATAACTCGTCTCTTGTCTGTTTTTACAGTTGTACATTGCTGCTGAGGTTACAGAGGAAGCGGGAAGAGACGGCTCAAAGTACTTTTAATTCCCTGGCGAGGATGAGCTAACAGAGCCCCGGCTCTTTTCCCCTCCCCACCTTTCTCCGCTTAGATGTCGATGACAACATGCCAAAAATTTTTAAAAAGGGAGTTTGGAGGGCAGAGGGAATCCCTCTCCCTTCCAGCGCCTTCCTTTTGATCTCCCAATAATATACACAGATCAGCTCGAGTGGTGATTTCAGTTTATCAAACGTTCCTTTTACGCGGCGGTTTCCTGCCTTCGCCAAATTCATTGCAGGAGGGACGTTTTCACCCTTTTCTGCCTTGGAGGATCGCTCTCCCTTTTCTGCCTTAGAGGTTCGCGCGGGCCGCAAGGTTTATATTTAGAGGGCACCGTGCGCCGCGCGTCTGGCAACATTCATTCGGTAGTAGATTTGGCGAAGAGCTTCAGTGTGTGGGTTGGGTGCGCGCGCTCGCGCTGGTTGTTTGACGGAACCATTGTTTTCCAACCAGCGCTGCCAAAACACCGCCGCGCTGGTCGAGGGCGAACTAGAAGGAAGTGCGGGGACTCTTCACCTTGAAATTCATTTAGAGGCAACGGGGCAAACATTCAAACCCCGTTTTGTGGCTTGGGAAAGGAGGAAAAGATAGGTTAGGTACCTCTGTCCCTGTTCTGAACAGAGTAACTTTAAAGTAGGTTGTTTGAATTTCATGTGAAGTGACCAGAAGTAGAGGATCGGAGTTTAGAAACATGATTTGGGGGTATAGAGCTGAGGCGGTGAAGTGGTTAGAGTAAACTGCAGTCTGGCAGTTCAAATCTCACCGGCTAAAGGTTGACTCAGCCTTCCATCCTTCCGAGGTGGATATAATGAGGACCCAGATTGTTGGGGGCAATAGGCTGACTCTGTAAACCGCTTAGAGAGGGCTGGAAAGCACTATGTGGCGGTGTATAAGTGCTATTGCTACATCATAAGGACTTCCGCATGCATTCCAGAGATCTGCTGCTTTGTTGATTAGTACAAGATAATCCCAATAGTCTGGAGTTAACTCCTCAAGCTACATTGCTTTTCTATCCTGCATTGCATTTCAAAGCTAAATCTTGTACAGGTAGTCCTGCGTTACAACAACTGAGCCCAAAATGTCTGTTGTTAAGTGAGACATTTGCTAAGTGACTTCTGCCCCACTTTATGACTTTTCTTGCCACTTAAGTGAATCGCTGCAGTTGATAAGTTAGTAACCTGGTTGTTAAGGAAATCTGGCTTCCCCATTGACTTTGTTTGTTGGAAGGCTACCGATCAGTGACCTCCGCACCACAGCTACGGTCATCAATATGAACCCATGGCCAGGCATCTGAATGTTGATCACGTGATCACGGGGGATGCTGCGAAGGTCGTGAGGGTAAAAAAAGGCCATAAATCACATTTTTCAATGCCATGTAACTTTGAACGGTCACTAAATGAACTGTTTTAAGTCAAGGGCTATCTGTATCCCCCAACCAGATCGTGATTCACGATCGATCGTGGTGTCTCTGCTTAATGAAGAGATCTGGGTGACCAATAGGTGTGACACACCTGCATTTATTTATTTATTTATTTGGTAATGCTTAGAGGAGAATGGGATGGCAAGATATAAAGCCATGCCGGTAGGGAAAAGTTTCGCTCTTTCTCTATCTTCTCTTCCTGGAAAAGGCCGTAAACGTTGCTTTTTGCTGCAAAACAGTTCTGGGGAAATGGGGGTGAGGGAGAGGGGGGCAATAATTTGGGTTAGCTTGGCTGAGTCTGACCGTTCTCTCCCGGAAGTTTCTGCCACCCCAATCCTCATCCCGCCCACCACCACCGCTGGCCCAGTTGCTCCTGCCGCTGCCTAGGCGGGCCCTTTCGGAGCAGTTCCCTCCAAGCTCAGTGGGTGACAGTTCACGCCTGGAAACGGGGGGGGGGAGGAGTGGGGCTGGAGGTGGCAGGAGGTGAGTGGGGGGTGGTGGGGGCTGCCTGCCAGTGATTGATTTTCTTTCGCTCAGCTCCTGCCTGAGGCTGTTTCGCAGCTTTGTTTCTCCTGGTGCTGGCACTTTAAATAATCAAACTCTGAACGCAGTGAGAGGAGACAGATCTTCCGCTTCTTTCAGAGATTTAGCAGTGAGGAATAAAGGATCTGAAAAGAATCATTTCTGTCTGTCTGTCTGTCTGCCTCTCTCTCTCTCCCCCCTCCCCCTCTCTCCCCCCCACCCTCATTTCGCTTGCAGGCTGCCCTAGGCCTGGTAGCGAGGCCTTATAAAAGAGAAGCGACTCGCTCCTCAGTCTGCAGGATTAGATGGAAAGGCGATTTCGCCTCTCCGATCAGCTGGTCAGCAGGGCAGGGTCTCAACTCGCCTAGAGAGTGCGGAGGAGAGAGTTTCAATCGGTCAGCACCTTCTTGCTTCCGTTCCCACGTTCATTAGCGAATGGGTGCTGTTCAGATGGGCGACGCTGAAATCTCTTCTGTCGAAGAAGGCCTATTTGCTTGCTGCGACCCCATTCAAGTGGCCTTCCAAAACAAAAGGCGAAGTAGATGCACGAATAAGGGATTTATCCTGATGTTAACACTTCCCTACTTTTGGCAGGAATGGGTGACGGTTCTTGCGGCTGCCGTTCCTAATGCAAACGTTTCTCCCCCCCCCCCTTTTATTAAAACAAATTCCTTGAAACTCTGGAGGTGGGACAGAATTGAAGATCGCAAGCACCAGAACTGCTATTGCTGTTGGGATTTTAATGTACTCGACTTGTTTCTGGATTCTTCTTTTCAATTCAAAGAGTCCTGAGCACTTCTGACTTCTTCGCTAACCCAACAGGGTGACCAATTTGGGGGAGGAGGAGAATCGGAGTTGTAATGTCACATCCTGAGGACGGTACTCTGTTAGGCATGACCCACAACTGAGCCCCACAAGTCATCCTAACTATTTCCTTCCACTGAGTTCTTCTAGCTAGACAGAAGCGGCCAACATGCTTGGTAGTTGGTTGTTTTTGTACCCTGCTCCTTCTTAGGGTTGAGGAAAGAATTGTTCCCCGTTGAAAAACAGAAAAAGAAGAACCGCCATTTTCTAAAATGATAAATGGTAGTCCCCTTTACAAGGGGGAATGGGGGAAAGACAACAGGAAACGCTAACATGGGGTTAAAGGCAACAACAGCTGCAGTTACGATCCTGGGTGAGTTTGAGGAAGAGGCGATCTTGAAAATGGGTGGATTGACAATCTGCAACAAATCCCAGCCTTTCCAAATTGTCTAGAAAAGGTCTTTTAATGACGACAATCGAACAAAGTCTAAAACTTATGAAATACTTTGGAAGTGGGAAATTAAAAGACAAGAAACCCACAAAAGTGTCCTCCGAAGGTAAAGTCAGTTGTTAAGGCCAGCGCTCACATTAGCCAGAGAGAAACAACTAATAAGAGGTCAATGCAGGCCATCTCCAGATGGGGCAACAGTGCTATAGCAGCCTGCCCTTCAGATTGAGTGAAGGATGATTCCCTAACATCAGCCCTGAAATAAACCACCGCTAAGTGACAGAGCAGTGGGGTATTTTTCTTTATGGGGAAAAAAAGAGGGGGTTATGAATATTTTGTTTCTCCAAGCCTACTGCAATGTTTTGGGATACCCCTGTCAGCTGGAATGCCTTACCAAAGTTGCTCACCTCTCTAAATACAAGTGGGATTTCAAGAATCCACTTGATTGTCTATTTGTGTTCAAGGTGATCATATCTGAAGATATTTCATTCTGGACTAGAAAGAGGGTTTTTTTGCTTGTCAAGAGAATATTTTAGAGACAGAACCATTGGGCAGTGAAAGGATCTACACTTTAAAAAAAACATGATCTGAATAGATGAGAATTTGAAGCACAGGTGAAAAGTAAGATGCTTTACTTGTGGTATTTTATTGTTCCGATCTGAATGAAATGTCTGAAACAAACCTACTCAAAAATGAACTGTTGGAAATCAGATGTCTCTTCTTACCTATTTCCAAACTACCCATACAGTTTTATAGAGTCAGAAGCAGGCTATGTTATTGATGTTATTACTATTAGATTTACCTATATAATTGGCAATAGGAACATTCTCTACCATTGCTTTCAACTGATCTACCCAAATGTAGCAATTCCTTTCAAAATTAATCTCACCACCACGAGGAAAAATGTGTCCAAAGCGCATCTTAAAAAAAGGCAAAATAGGGTTTTTTATATAAAAAATTCTATTTTGCAATACTGATAATTGCTTACTTACATTTTCTGAACGACATAGATTTCGCTGGCTACTTTGTTTTATATTAGCAACCTTTCGCAATATTGTTGAGATTTGAAATGAATTTACTGTCTTGCATCAAACAATGGTATCTCATTTACTCTTAATTTTAAAAAGAAAACATCAATGTTATACATTTGACATTACGCATTGTGCTATTAAAGAAATACTCTGGCTGAAATTTTAGATGTTGCCCTTTTCATGTACCAAGTAACCTGGCCCCTCTTGGGAGCCCTGCGTTAACTAGGCTCTTTAATACTTGCTGAAAAATTCCAAGTGACATTAGAAGAGTGATTTGCAACGTTTTGCTTCCTCTCCTGTAACATACACCAGCAAGTTTATTGCACTAAATTTCTTCTGTTAAGAGCTGTCATCAGAGCCAGATGTCAGAAACATCTCAGGCTGCCATCTTGAGGCTGTGAGAGCATGTACTTAAACTTCATCTGCCTCAATTGGGCTTAATAGATGGAACTTTTAGCACTGGTGTAGTCTGTTGTTGTTGGTGGAGGTGGTGTGTGTGTGTGTATGTATGGAGTGGGCATATACAACAGCAGTTGTCCATCTGGATCCTTCCTTGGGGCCCCAGTCCACAGCATCAGTCAGCCAAAGGAGCTGGAGCATCATCACCCAACATAGGAAGTCTGGCTTACTTGGAGTGCATCCATCCATCCATCCATCCATCCATCCATCCATCCACCCACCCACCCACCTACCCATCCATCTGGCTACATATCTGCTTGCCTGCCCACCTGTCTGCCTATCTACCTATCTATCAGCCCTCCAAGTAAGCCAGACTTGCTCTGTTGGGTGACGATGCTCCAGCTCATTTGGCTGACCGATGCTCTGGACTGGGGCCCCAAAGTAGGATCCAGATGGACAACTGCTGCTATATACGCCCAGTCAAAAATAAAAGCTAAGAAATTCAACAGGTTTTATTTCCAGATAAATTGGTGGTTGCAATTTAACTGTTCCCACTGATGGGATTTATTTGGAGTCAATTTACTCCTTATTTTCTTCACTTGGAAGAAAATCCCAAGTTGCCCCAAGGCATTAGCATTTTGGAGAGAAGGTGGGAGGACCCAAACATTCATTGGTTACTCAGGTCAGTTTAATGCAGAGATAGATATGAGTTTAGGGAAATAGAAAAAGCACACGGTAAGATTCAAAGATGTGTTTATCTTATTTCCCAAGGCGCTGATTAAAAATAATCCCCAATCCAGCCCTCCTCAAACTTTTTTAAACATTTTTTTTTTAAAGGAAGTGTCCTAGAAGGGCTACTGTTAAATTCTTTTTCGGCTTGTCCTGTTGCAGTGCGGCCGTCCGTTAAAGAACAAGAGATCACAAATCATATATAAACGATTTTACAAGGAAGACTGAACAGGCATTGCTACTCGTCCAAGACTGGAAACTGAGTCCCCTGGCTTCTCCATCACTCCCCACCCCCCACCCCAGGTGCTCCTCGGAATCGCTACGAATCCGCCTCTTCAGCCGAACAGGCAAGTGGGACTTTAGGAGAAAGTGCTTCCTCCGCAGCCTTTTTCCTTACCCGCCATTGCAGGTTCAGACGAAGCCAAACTGGCGAAACGCAGAGGAATCGCGTGATTTTCCCCTTATCCGCAGGCTTTAGACTCCTACGGTTCTTAAGATTGATAACGCCACCAAATTGGTAGGAATAAAGGCATTCTCTTTCTGCAGAAGGGTTCGCCCAGGACCGCAGAAGGGAAGGGCTGCAAAAGGCTTGGACGTCACGAAGGAGCGCGGTGCCAGGATTAAAAATCGCGGCTCGTGGGAGCTCTGAGCCAGCAATTTCATCCCAGCAATTTCCCTTTAAATCTGACTCAAAAGCTGGCAATTGGAGCGAGCAACAGGTTTATCCTCACACAAGCCTGCCAGAGATCAACACGTACGTGTGTGTGTGTGTGTGTGTGAAATATAGTTCTGCACACAAAGGTTGCCCTGCAAGCACTTGCGCTGGGGTTAGTAAAGTTTAGGGATTCAACCGTCTGTGCCTGCTCGTTGGATTCCCCTTGCTCCCGGGCAAGAGGAAAGCCGAGTGAGGAGTTGCCAGGTGCGCCTGCGGCATCTCTTGCGAACGAGTCTCCCATTCGCCCCATTCGCTTTCTATCAAGGGGCAGCAAAGCGCCTCTTTCCAAATGCGCGGGGCCTGGGAAATGGTTCCTGGAGAGATATTATGGCTCTTTTACCAGAAAATGGCTGGTGGAGGCTTTAGAGAGGGATGCAGAAAAGAACAAAAGTGCATTTCAGGATACCAAGGAAGACGTGGAAAGCGTCCCGAGATAGCCGAGACTTTGAGGAGAGTTGCGAAGTTTCGGGTGGATCTTTAAGTTTAGTAACACGTGTGATTAGGCACCGTCTTTCCAGGATCTGCGCACAAGATTAATCCTTGAGCTCTCAGAGGTGGGAGCCGTCCTGGGAGGGTTGCGGACAGAACTGCCTTCTGTGGAAAGCAGTTCAAGGCTAAAGGCTGGAAACGGAAGAGGACAGAAAAAAAGCTTTCCATTGCCTTCCAATTCGTTCAGCCCAGCTGTTCGGGGCAGCGAGTTTACTGTGTGTTGGCTGGGAGCATGGAGCACCCGCGAGGGAAAACTCCTGAACTATATTAAACTCTGCTGGAAAGCCCCGAGTATTTCTTTGGGATTTTTGGCCCAAATTCCTTCCTTCAGGCTGAGTTCGCCGTCTGACTGTGGTACGGCGAAGTCAGCTTGAAGGAAAGAATTTGGTTCCTTTCTTAAAACACTTTTTTCCCCTTTAAGTCTCCCCTTCCATCTTTCCTGCGACAAAGGCATCAGATCACCTCTATCTCTCTCCGCCCCCCCCCCCCCGGTTGGCCAGCTAACGGTTAAACCCATAGATCTCTCCCCCTGTCCATTTAACTAGATGCTGACCGCCAATCTGGAGAGCTTTCCGTTGCCGGTGCTACCGAGAGGTAGTTTGTGTGTTGCCACCCTCATCGAAGTTTATGTAACAATGCTGGCTAGTGGCCAACCTTAATACCCCTATGCTTCTGTAGGCCTGCAGCAGATGGTAGCAGCATCGCCACTCAAAGGCTAAAAAAACGGTCGGACCAAATTAGTCCGCGGATGGGAGACCATCAGGACTTCTTATAGCTAAGACTAAAGACCAAGCTGGAAAATAAGTAAATAACAAACCACAAAAAATCTTGAAAACATAAATGATAAATCGCTTTCGCGCCAAGCAAAGTGTGTAAATGTTTCCATATAATCACTAGGGATCAAGTTTGATTCCAACTAACACTCCTTTTTTGGGGTGTATGTGGAGAGGGTGAAGAAAGATGAGATGGAGAAAAAGTGGGACCAAATTGGGTGTGGTTGGTCCGATCCCTCCTGATGTTGCAGGGAGTTCACCAAAAGCATTATGCGAAGTCGGCCCGACCCATTGGGACCCCATGGTCCTCCAGGCCTTCCATCTATAATCCTCTGGAGTCCATTTAAGCTCACGCCTACTGCTTCGGTCCATCCACTCACCTCATTCTCTGTCCTCCTCTTCTTCTTTTGCCACAATCGTTCCCAGAATTTGGCTCTTCTCCAGTGAGTCCTTCCTTCTCATTAGGAGGCCAAAGTATTTGAGTTTCATCTTCAAGATCTGGCCTTCTAAAGAGAAGTCAGGGTTGATCTCCTCTAGGACTGGTTGCAGTCCAAAGGACTCGCAGAAGTCTTCTCCAGCACCACAGTTCAAAGGCCCTTAGTTCTAACTAATTCCAGAACTAACCTGTTAGGCTCCTCATTATTGGAGGAAGGTTCCCGTGAGCTCAGGGGTGCGAGCCAAAAAGATTTCGGATCAGCTCAGCCGCTTGGCAGAAGGTGAGCCAACCTAGCTCCTTTCTTACCAGCCAGACCTTCACCAACCATCTCGGAACGGAGGTCCATCAGGGCGGCTGAGTTGAAAGCGTTCACGGGGATCCGGGTTCTTGTTTCGAGGTGTGCAGGGAAGTTTGGGAAGCGGCCCTGGCGACTGGCTGGCGGAATTATGTCACATTTCAGAAGGTATTTGGGTGGGGGGGGGGGAAGGGTTAATCTTTGCCTCCTTATGTAAATCGGGCTACATTTCAAGTAGCCACTGACCAAGTTAGGCACCCCTCTTCAGCGCCTGTAAGCGAAGGAGAGGGGCGAAAAACCCGTCTCTCCTCGCCATAGAAGCCCCTTTTCAGAAGCAGTCACTCCTGGGGAATTCCTTCCCCGTTATCACCTTTCCCGTTTCATAAGACCAACAAGCAAGAAAAAGAAACAATGGCTGGACACTAATCAAGGAGAGAAGCAACCTAGAATCAAGGAGAAACTTCCTAACGGTGAGGACAATCAACCAGTGGAACAAATTGCCTTCAGAAACTGTGGGTGTTCCATCACTGGAGACTTTTAAGAAGACACTGGGCAGTCATTTGTCTGAAATGGTATAGGATCTCCTGCTTGAGCAGGGGGTTGGACTAGAAGACCTCAAGCGTCCCTTCAGTTTTGTTCTGATTGACCCCGAACGAAAAGGGCTTTGCCAGGCGAGGGGCGCGCGCGTCTTGGCCTGTGGGGGGGGGGAAAGCTGCGTGTCCCTTGCCCCTCCCGTCCGTCCTCCCTCCACCCCCAAGTCGCCTGAGCCCCGGGCGGCCGCCTTGCTGCGGGAAGTGTGAATGGAGCGGCCGCGCGCGGCTGACTCCTCCTCCGTCTCGCGCCGCCAGTCGCTCTCAATTAGCCCAGCTTCGAGGGCCGGAGGGCAAAGCCGCGGCTGAAGGAAGAAAGTTCAAGTGCGGCTTTTCCGATCGTTCCTGCGGAGCCTCCGCCGACTGTCTTTCGGGGAGCCAGCAAAGCCAGCAAGCCAGCCGACCAGGAGCGGTCGGTCCCTCGGGCTTTTTCCACTCCGGGGCTTCGAGCCTTTTTCTTCTTTTTTTCCATCCCCGCGCCGGTGGGCGGCCAAAGGGCGACCCTGGAGACCAACCTGGCCCTCTCGCTTCTGCCGGCGGCCGCAGGGCTGGAGGCCTCCGCTTGCCTGCCCCCCGCGGACCCGGTCTCCCCGAAAGGACTGAACTCGACCGCCTGGTGTCTCCAGCCGGACCCGAGCCGGGCTCAGAGTGCCTGGAACAAGTGCAGCGGCGCCGGCGGGGCCCGCGACTGGTTCCCGGCTCCGCGGAGGAAAGTTTGTGCCGGCGACCAGATGGGCTCCGACGTCCGCGACCTCAACGCTCTGCTGCCGCCGTCGGTGCCGCCCCTGCCGGGCAACGGGAACTGCTCCATGCCGGTGAGCAGCGCGACGCAATGGGCTCCGGTGCTGGATTTCCCGCCGGCGGCCTCTTACGGCTCGCTGGCCCCGCCGCCCTCGGCCTTCATCAAGCAGGAGCCCAGCTGGAGCTCCGGCGAGCCCCACGAGGACCAGTGCCTGAGCGCCTTCACCGTCCACTTCTCCGGCCAGTTCACCGGCACGGCCGGCGCTTGCCGCTACGGCCCCTTTGCGCCGCCCCCGCCGCCCAGCCAAGCGCCCTCCGGCCAGGCGCGGATGTTCCCCAACAACCCTTACCTGCCCAACTGCCTCGAGAGCCAGCAAGCCATCCGCAATCAAGGTAAGACTAAGGGAATTTGAGGGGGGCGCTTTGGGGGCGACCCGCTCGCTTTCACCCAGCCTGGGTCCCCGCTCGCTTTCCAGGCACCGCCAGCACGAGGGATAGGGAGAGGCTGGAAGACGTTCAAAGAGCCTTTCCTGGGACCAAGCGATCCTTGGCAAACTCCCGAACCTGATTTGTGATCAGAGGCAGCAGTGGCAAGCCGAGGGTGGGGGGGACCTATGGGCCGATCCTGATAAAACTTTTTAATATTTAAACACAGTAACCAAACAATTATTAAAGGGGAAGGGATAACTTCCAAAGGCGGCAAATTGGTTTAAAGCCACTGTAATGAACAAAACTAACCACGATAGCTTGGACAAATGCTAGGATGGTTGTTAATAAAGGGTGCAAAAAACTGCGACCGCCTTGACACTAGGAATCAATCAATATCCGTGTAGAAAATCGAACCGGAATTAAAGTTTTTCACTGCATGTGCAGAGGACTGCTAGGGTATAAAATTAGTACATCCGGAATGTTGCTTTTCAGAGTACTGCATGGCTCAATCAGTTTATGGCTTTGAATAGACTGCAAGTCAGTGCTTCAGAGTTTGTCTTGGACTAAGCGGGTGTATAGTAGATTAACATACTTCACGTGCCTTGAAAGCAAAGCTGTGGATTAAAATGTAAAGATGCGAGAATGCCCTGTTAAACTGAATAAACCTAGTTTCCAAATAGATTTATTCAGGGATGTGCCATTCATTTACGATTTATGTTATAGGTTCCTATCGGATAGACATACATGTGTTAAACTTTATGCTGATTACCTTGTGTATTATAGTGTTTGTGTATTTCAAATACAGATATTTATGGATTAAATGGGTTTGCTGCTTCTAGACGCAACTCTCCCCACGGAAATTCCTAAAAAGGGATTTGGAAAAGAGGGCTAAGGATCGAAATAAGCTTTTTCTGTTGATGCAATCCATATCCATCCCAATGAGTGGAACTGTGGGCAAGGATTTAATGTATGGTTTCTCCTATATGGTAACATCCTTTTGTAATATTATGCTTATTGGGTTTTCAAGCATTTAATGAATCATGCAATCGCTCCACCTTCTCCTTTCATAGTGGTGTATATTTGCTTCAGAGCGAAATTCAGCCAAACTTCAGGAAAAGAAACTCTTAACATTTGCAATTCTGAATTAAATCGGACTTGCTTCATTCCAGAATTAAAATCAAGAATGTCGTGCACATACAACTGTTAAAAGTACATTGTCTTCCAACACGAGTATCAACAACTCTAAATTAGCAATCTGATTATTCTCACATCCAAGAAAAGAACCTATTGAGCTACATGCCCCAGGTTTCGCCCTAAAGGTGCATGGAATAGCATGGGTTGCTATTACAACTTTAATGTGTATGGAATTTACTTTTAATAATTGTTTCACATATGGGCTTTCCTGTTAGTTTCTGTTTATTTGCTAATGTCTTTATGAATTGAACTTGATATTCTCTTGCAGATGTTATTTTAAGCAAGCAGGTACTACTGTTTGTTTATAACTGGGCTGGAGATACAAAAAAAGCTTTTTTAATGTATCTAACGGTTCAGTTAATGTTATTGCAACCAACTGTTGGAATGATTTATTTCAACACGATGAAAGAATTGATTCCTGAGGAAATAAAATTTCAAAACTTTATGGTGCATAGGTACTCATATATAGCAAATAGTGCTATTGATGGGGTAGGGAATATTAATAATTAAGATCTAATATGGCTTTTAATGCATCAAATGTACATTGAAGGAGCATAATGTTAACTCATCTATATATTTTAGGAAGCTAAAACTGCACAGAGGGAGTTATATTGAAAGGAGGAAGGGGATGTTGTTCCCTGGATATCATTTTTTTAACCCACAGCAGTTGCAAAAAAATCACATGCCAACTTTGTTTTTTGAAATACTGTAATTTGGCTCCCTAATCCTATAGAGCTATGGTGCAATCTGAGAATGAATGCCATTGATCTCAGTAAACCTAGGCTGGAGATATACACAAGACTGCACTGCTATATTTTCAGAATGTTGGGTTTCAACAAACCAAAATCCTTTGTGTTTGACACTTGGCATCACCATGCCTTAGGCAAGTCTATGCCAAAACCTACAGATATATGTTGCTTAGGCTGTAATGGGACATTGCTCCCAACAAGTAACACAGTTATCAAATGATAACCCAAGAAGGTCCCAGAATAGGACCTTCTTGAAGAAATGACCATTGCTTGATAAACATATGATGAAATATATTGATCATTCCTACACAATGGAAACAACTTGAGATAGTTGTGTCCTAAAACATTAGTTTTTATCTTGATATTTTTTGTATGAACCAGAAAAGAATATTTTTTTGTGAAATTCATGAAACCACAAAATAGCTGATCTTAACAAAAAGATACAAATAAAAAACAAAGGATCTTTTTTGATGGGGCATGTGCAAAAGAATGAGAATATCATTAGAATATAATTCTAGGCAATAGCTTATTACAGCAGATATATAACTAGTATTATTAGGCAGAAAACAGTTAATGATAAATTCCATAATTGTTTACATTTAGTTTGTAGTTAAGCCTGTTGCAGCAGCTACCCGTAGATTATGTACTGCTTTGGAGGGGTGTAATTGTGGTGAACAGTTTACAGCAAGAGAGAGAATAAGTCATTTTAATAGCACATTTATTTTAATTATTCTTAATGCTGCACTTTAATATTCTTTCCATGATTTTAAATTCCATAAAAAGGAGTTTATTAAACTTTAATGAAACAGAACTTTACAGATGACTTTTATTGCATCTAAAATAGTGAAATGGTCAGTGTTTTTCAATACATTGACCTGTCTTACTAAATAAGATGCTAAGTTGTGAAGGCAATTTCTTCTTGGGAACACACTTTCAGAATTTAATTCCATTCACTAAATTGCTTTTTCTCTTCTTAATCCCATTTATTTCTTGCATTTGGTTAATGGTATTATTTTTTTATGCAACACATTATTGGAATTCTGGAATTTAGCTATGGACTCGGCTTATATTTAAAACAATGAAATATCTTTATTCTAGATGATGAGGATACTGAATAAAAATTCACGTGTTTTTATAGTGTGGGACAAGAGGAGATATCTCAAATCAATGAAATCAGCAAAACTATCAAAACCCTAAATTGCAATTGGAAGATATTTGATATCTTTAACTACTATGCAACTGAGTTTACTATAAAACCCTCAAGGGTTTTTCTCTTATAATATTCATGAAATTGTGTGTGTGTGTCTTTCTCCCTCTGTGTAAAGCACTCCTCAGCTCTTCCAAAGGTATATGCATGTTGTACACATGCAAAAAAAGGACTGACTTATTGAAAATCTCCCATTTTGCATATGTAAGTGGCTACCTTACAGAGTTGGTTTGCATTTATTTTATTCTTAATAACACTTTTCAAAACTCTTTTTTGTTTAACTGCATCTCTTGATTGTTCTAGTGATGGAGAAATTAGCAAAAACAAAACAAAAAAACAAAAAAACAAACCCCACCCCGTGAAAAAAGTTTATCTTCTGCATTTTCTTAACACAACGCTTGGCAGTTGTGCTCAAAGTAGAACTTTAATCAGAAAACCTAGAGATTTAGTTGATGCCATGGATGCTGGTGTCATTTAAGAGCTGGGACTTAGCTTGATTTTAAATTTGAAAACTTGGTCTTCCGTTCTTACTCCAAAATCAAAAGAAAACTCCCGTGTTCTTGATTTTTAAACGGATGGACTGAGAAATCTAAACGATTCCTGTTGTGTGGACAGGTCTAACCAAACACAAGTGCTTTAGAGTAGGCTGCGATTCCTAAAAAGCGGGAAAAAGATCGTTTTTTAGTTGCTACTTCGGAAAAATAGCAATGGGTGAGAAACATGTATAATTTTTAAAAGTCGTGAAAAATGCTCTGATGACTCCAAACCAAAAAATGGGCGAGGGGAGGAGAGGAGAAGGAAAATATCGGGTGCCATATACAGCACTCTCACACACACAACTTTGTTATAAGAAAAAAGAGACAGAATTTGGGGACCTCGATGAGTATGGGTAATGAATAAAAGGTCCTGTGCTTTGAGTCTATCACATTTGAACGTTTCATTGGAGACGGGTGTGTTTTTTTTTCCCCACCGTGGGAAATAAGTTACCTTGGCGTTTTTGCCAAGTCTTCTCCGAGACAAGGAAGTCTTCTGCTTTGAACTTTTTGCTAGGCCTCCTGGTCCCGTCTCCGTCTCCTCCCTCTCCCTCCCCGCCAGGCAGCTGGGTCCCCTAACAATTGCACCCCTTTCAGAAGAGTGGCCTTCTCCGCCAGATGTCCACGTTTCAATTATTTTCAGCACATTTTAATCAGCTCAGCCTCTGATAAAGCCCTAATTAAAGAGACCTCGCTATCAGGGGGACGGCTCAGAACTCCAACCTTCTTATCGCATTCTTGAAGCTTTGGGTCATGCAACACCGGAAAATGTGGCCAAAACACCACAATTCTGCTCCGGGCAGCCTTTTGAAGGCCGCCGAACTGCTGGGCAAATAGGAGCTCCGGATCTAGAGCTCCAGTGCTTCGAGGAGCGATGGGAGAGCAAAGAGGAGGAGGAGGAGGAGGGAAGCATTGGCTTTGTGTGTTATGAGCTGAGATAAGGCGGTTCGGAGCGCAGCTGGTGCTTGGGAGTGAAGGGGTTGGGCATCGGCCTGTCATCACTGATCGCGGCCGAATAGACAAGGGACGCTTAAGCACCAGAACGCGCCAGGCGCATGCGGCAGCTTTGAAGGCTCAGGCCTCGCCAGCTCCCAGTTGCCTGCCAAATAGACGGCGGGTGGGAGGAAAAGAGGGAGGGGAGGGGAAGGGGACGACGACGATCTACTGGGCAAGGTGTTTCTAGCCACCCCTCTCCCCTTTACCTTCAGGTCAATACACTGGGAACTCCACTCCGTGGAGGTGGCAAGGTAGAAAAACCTGGAACTTTTCAAAAGACTCTCTTCTGCGGACGCCAAAATAAAGTAGCCCATTCGCCTTTTTTTTCTTTGAACGGACCTGTTCTGGCTTGAAGCCCATTTCCTCCCAGGCCTTTGGAAAGTTTTGAGTCACAGCAGCCCAGCCTTAGGTACGAGTCCCCTTCGGCACAGCGGCTCGGGTTTTGTAGCAAAGGAAGAGGTTCAGAGATGAAAAGGGCTGATTGATCCCCACTTTCTTGACAGCAGGGTCCCCTGAACACGACAGAGCAGGCAGGCTGAAATAAATTGTTTTCCCCAAAAAAGGTCAGGATAAATACACTTAAGATCAGAGGTGCTGACTTGAAACCTGAACGGTGAAATGTCTATTTAAAAGAGTGAAGCGTGGTGACAAAGGAGTGATCCCTCAGAAGTGCCTTGAAACCGCTATATTCTAGGGACCAATGAAGCTGCACAACGTAGTAGGTGATCTCCAGCTTTTGGATCAGGCTTGCACCAACCCGTAAACTCCATAAATTCCCGAGTCCGGGAACCTTTGGAAGAAGAATTAAAAATTACGATCCAAGCAACTTACCTGGAAAGTAAACCCATCGAAACAGGCAGATTCCTACATTCAATTTTCTTCCTTTTAGAAATATCTACAAATGTGCAGATTGGATTCACTTCCGTGTGTTGAAATTCATCTGGAGAGGCCCAGACTTGGGGAAAAGTGATGTAGGCAAAACGGTTTAGAGATTTCAGACAATGGAATTCAGGAGGCTTTACTCTGAAAGTAAAGAAGTTAACTTTGAGACGCCGGTATTTCTCAATAAATAAAGACAAAAGAAAAGCGAGTTTCTGAATTGAGAAGATTCATAGCTTTTTATTTCCGAACCCACGCCTGAGAACCGTCGCCCCATACCAAAACTGAGACTAGATTACAAAACCAGAATAAAGCAGACAGCGAAACGTTTTCCTGCTGTCGCCCATTAAAATATCTGCGCGGGTTTTTTCTCCACAAGTTTTGGTTCATCTAGAAAAGTCCGAAGTAAGAAATTTGCGTCCTCAAGATGAGAGTACTAGGGCTAGTAACATATTAGCAAGAGGAAGAAGAGGGGACGTTTGAACTGAACGGGCAGATGATGAATTAAGGAGCGCAAGTCTACTACGTCTTTTAGCAAGGTCTTCTTTAGTCTTGAGTAGCTGGTGAGCTAAATTGCATTTCCTGGGTATTCAGAGATATATTTATGGGAGGGATCCTCAATTCCTCCCCCCACCCCCAATTTCTCTCCTATTTCTTCAGTTTTGTCACAATCCGTTCGCGGTTCTGTGCAAAATCCTATCTCTTTTTCTAAGCACCTAAACGGCTTTTTGGATAGTGGGGGTTTGTCCGCAAAAGCAGGTTGTAGGATTGCTGCAGGGGAAAAAAACATATGCTGCTGTTTTTTAAAAAAAATATCTCCAGCAAAGTTACGACTTATTGTTCCTCTTGAAAAGCAACGTTGGTATTGTACAAACCCTGTTCTCTAAAGAGTCGCGAGTTTAAACGTAACTGCGAAGTTCTAACTAAACGTCCCGGAAGCGAAGCTCCCATAAAGCGATTATTTACTTTAAAACAAGCGGTTTGGTGCGGCATTGGGAAAGCAAGGGAAGATTTCGTAAGGACTACGCTAAACATTTCACGGTCTTAGGGCAAATGCTGATGCGCTGAGAAGCCTTAAAGATAATATTACTTCGTAATTACTTTTTAGCCGAAGTTGTTTAACTGGCTCCACGTAATTAATGAAAGTTGGTGTCTAAACGCCTGATTTACGATTCGGTCTCACCTTGAGGTCACGATAGGCGATTTTTTTCTCCCTCCATCTGAATTCGCTCCTTTCTTTTTCTTTTTAAAATAAGCTGTTTATTATTATTATTTGAGCGGGTAATTTTCGGCTAAAGTAGGAGGTTATTTTTTTCATTTAATGGGCTGCCATCTTTGTGGCAGGCTCTTCAGAAAGTTAATCTTACAAAACAAGCGAGAAGCCAGCGAGAACGAGATTAAAGGGTAACTTTAACATGTGGAATGGCAGGCAAGTTTGTTCAGCAGATTGGTTTTTTTAAAAAAAATCTCTTGTAGGTGGGGTACTATTAATGAAAACGTTGCTCAATGGGGGGGGGGGGGAGAGACGGCTGGCACGGGGTTTTAAAAGTTAGTCAACCCCCGCGTGGATTCCGAAACTGGGAAAGTCCTTTGAGACTTGTTGCTCCCAACTCTTGCAGGCACCAAAAGTTTTAAACACTGGAATCAACATCTAATGTGCACCAGACAAATTCCTTGTGTGTCCAATCACACTTGGCCAATAAAGAACTCTATTCTATATTCTATATGCTCTGGATCCAGCAGTTTCTGCAGCTGTCATCACTTTATCCAAGGAAGGCAGAGATACTCATACAAACCCCAATTCCACGCTTTGAGTAATACTTTCATTGGGACCAATTAGAAAATGGTGTTTTCGACGTCCCCAGAACTTTTCACCGCTGGATGAAGAGTTTTGGAGAACTGGAAAACTTTTCCCTACCATCTCGGGTTGGTGTAGTTTATTTATTAGTCTTTAAATAAAAGTTATTTTTTTACCCTTATATGAATTTTGACTTCACGGCTGATGGTTGAAGACGCGTGGCTTGCTCTCTGCTTTGAATGGACATCTATAATCCACTTTTTATCTTTTTAATGGGCAGCAACAGCCTCTTTGCCCAGGCTGAGCTGGATGTAAAGGTAGGAGGCACTGCAGGAAAACAAGACTGCCCTGGATTCAATGAGAACCCTGCCGTCCACGCAGAGCGGAGAGGGTCCCTTCCTTCCTTCTCCGTTTGGGTGACTCTGAGTTCATGGTTTTGGCCCTCTCTCTTGCAGAAAGAAGCCATCTGCTGCTGTACAGAGCAGAGGCTTCCTATTTCTGGCAGCTTTTCGCCTCCTGCTTGTCTTGGAGGGACGTTCTTGCAGGAAGAAAGTTCAAGGCCAGGCGGTTCAGCCCCTGATTCTGACCCTGTTGTTTTCTTGGCAGGTTACGGCACAGTGGCGTTTGATGGAGCTCCAAGTTACGGCCATACTCCCTCTCACCCTGGGGCGCAGTTTACAAACCACTCCTTCAAGCACGAGGACCCCATCGGCCAACAGACGCCTTTAGGTAATGGTAGCGGAAAGCATCTGTGCGAAGAAGAGAAGAAGAACCGATCCAGTGGGAGAGAGGGAAGTTGTTTGTTACAGACACATCCATCCTCTTTGATACTGTGGCTGTGCCTGTACTAACAATTGAGAGGATTTGGTGTGTCTGTGTGCCTAATCTGGTTCATCCTAATGGCAAAGAGCAGTTGGATAATTGGGAAGCTGGGGGCGGATGTCAATAAAAGTGTAAGAATTACAAATCTCTGTGGGAATATTGTAACACTGCTCCCCAACCCCCCAAACGAGCCAGCAGAGTAACTTCACTGACACTGAAGACACTTCGCTCCATCATAAACCAATGATAGTCAAATACAACCCGTGGAGTTGTGTTAGTAATTCTTCATCCACAGATGAGTCCAATTTTCCTCAACCCCCCCTCCAGGTTTTCTATTGGGGCTTTTGGCTCCCAGAATTTCTAGTCAGTATTGATAAAGATTGGCTGAGGATGGCAGGAATAGTTGTTCAATATATCTGTAGGACATCAGTGGGAAAGGAAGACTGGATTAAATTAAACCAGTGCAAATGAGCTCTTGTCTACCCAGAACTAAGATGCCTACCATTGAATTCTAAACTTTGCAACCCACTTACCTAATAGTAATCTTTTGTGTCCTTCTCTTTACCACTGGGTGAACCTACTTAAGACTGAGCCCAGTAAGTACATTTCAAAGAAATCAACAATATCTACAAAAAGTATTTAGAGTTTCTAAAGTGTAGATCTAGAAAACTCATAATTATGTCAGAATCTTGTCGGTTTTGACATTGCTACTTTATTATAATTATATTTATGCTCCCGCCTTTCTGCCTTAAGGCAGTAAAATAATGTTATTTCCCATGTGAATGCTAAATCATTTGGGCACAGATCTAAAGATTCAGCATCAGTTTCAAGTACTATCAAAAGCAAATGGGACTTCAAAGGTAGGTTCGCTCACACATTCAGTTAAAGGAGTTTTTTGGTTTGCAGGAGGCTTTGAGCCACGGCCTAACTATACTGGGGATGGCTGTGTTCGCATAGCGCACCAAGTAAAACATGGCCATTTATTATTCAGTGTGTTGTGGAAACCCAGCCATGGGGAATATGGTGCATTTGCTATGCTTGGTGCTCAGGATTTCTTACAAAGGAAAAACTGCAGCTTTACAAAATTGGTTGCCAATATCCCTTTCCCCATATTAAAAACAGGAAACAAGTGCTTGGGGAAATAATAATACAAAAATGGACTGAAATCTGAAACAAGGCTCACTCATCAGACGGCCCTCCAATCACCTATTAACGTTTAGTCAAACTTTTTATTATCCCCACAAATGAATGCTACAACTGAAATAAAGATTTGATAGTCTAGTGAAGAACTCCTTGCTCCAGCTGACCACCTTTTAAAAGGCAGCTTGAAAGTGGCTAGAGAACACTACCTCCCCACCCCAACATTAATCAATCATGCAATGGGATTCTGATTTTTTTTAATGGTTTGTCTGCAGGGGACCAACAGTATTCGGTGCCTCCCCCAGTGTACGGCTGCCACACTCCTACAGACAGTTGCTCCAGCAGCCAGGCTCTTCTCCTGAGAAACCCTTACAACAGGTGAGAATCATTACGGTTGTAGGTTGTAGGTTGCGTTTATTTATAGGCCGCCCTTTTCCCTGAGGGGACTCAGGGCGGCTAACAACTTATGGGAGGGGAAGACATACAATAACATAAAAATACAATATATAACTAAGATCAAACAACATTCATTCAATATTCGGGCGGGGGCAAACTATGGTCTTTACCCCCAGGCCTGGCGGGATAGCCAGATCTTGAGGGCTGTGCGGAAGGTCTGAAGGGTGGTGAGGGTACGAATCTCCACGGGGAGATCGTTCCAGAGGGTCGGAGCTGCTACAGAAAAGGCTCTCCTCCGCGTAGTTGCCAGCCGACACTGGCTGGCAGATGGCACTCGGAGGAGGCCTAATCTGTGGGATCTTATGGGTCGAGAGGAGGTAATTGGCAGAAGGCGGTCTCCCAAGTACGCAGATCCACTACCATGAAGGGCTTTATAGGTAGTAAGAAGCACCTTGAAGTGCACACGGAGGCCAACAGGTAGCCAGTGCAGCTCGCGGAGGATAGGTGTTATGTGGGCGAACCGAGGTGCACCCACGATCACTCGCGCGGCCGCATTCTGGACTAGCTGAAGCCGCCGAATGCTCCTCAAGGGCAGCCCCATGTAGAGCACATTGCAGTATTCCAGCCTAGAGGTCACGAGGGCGCGAGTGACTGTTGTGAGAGCCTCCCGATTCAGGTAGGGTCGCAACTGGCGCACCAGGCGAACCTGGGCAAATGCCCCCCTGGTCACAGCCGACAGGTGGTGATCAAAAGTCAGCTGTGGATCCAGGAGGACTCCCAAGTTGCGAACCCTGTCTGAGGGGTGTAAATTTTGACCCCCCAGCCTGATCGTTGGTACACTAGCCAAATTTTTGGGAGGGAAACACAACAGCCACTCGGTCTTTTCTGGGTTGAGTACAAGCTTGTTAGCCCGCATCCAGTCCCTAACGGCTTCAAGACCCCGGTTCATCACGTCCACCGCTTCATTGAGTTGGCACGGGGCGGACAGATACAGCTGCGTATCGTCCGCGTATTGGTGGTATCTTATCCCGTGCCTCCGAATGATCTCGCCCAGCGGTTTCATGTAGATGTTAAATAGTACGGGGGACAGGACCGACCCCTGCGGCACCCCATATGATAGGGGCCTCGTGGTCGATCTCTGACCCCCGACCAACACCGACTGCGACCTGTCCGAGAGGTAGGAGGAGAACCACCGTAAAACGGTGCCTCCCACCCCCACCTCCCGCAGTCGTCGCAGAAGGATACCATGGTCGATGGTATCGAAAGCCGCTGAGAGGTCGAGGAGAACCAAGATGGAGGCATAGCCTCCATCCCTGGCTCTCCAGAGATCATCGGTCAATGCGACCAAAGCGGTTTCTGTGCTGTAACCAGGTCTGAAGCCGGACTGGAAGGGGTCCAGGTAATCGGCTTCCTCCAAGGACCGTTGGAGCTGGTAGGCCACCACCTTCTCAACAACCTTCCCAATGAAGGGGAGGTTGGAGACTGGACGATAGTTGTTAAGTATGGCTGGATCCAAAGATGGTTTCTTCAGGAGGGGTCTCACCACCGCCGTTTTAAGTGCGGCGGGGAAGTGCCCCTCCCGAAGTGAGGCGGTAATAACCGCTTGGATCCAGCCCCGTGTCACCTCCCCGCTGTTAGCAACCAGCCAGGAGGGACACGGGTCCAGTACACAGGTGGAGGCACTCACAGCCCTCATGGCCTTGTCCACGTCCCCAGAAGTAACATCCTGAAACTCAACCCAGCGATGGTCAACCAACTCGTCCTCTCGTGCCTCGGCTGGCTCTGCAAAGGTGGAGTCCAAATCCGACCGAAACCGAGCAACTTTGTCCGCCAAGAACTGGGCATAATCCTCAGCCCTACCCTGCAAGGGGTCCCCCGTATCCCTCTTATTTAAGAGGGAGCGGGTTATCCTAAACAGGGCGGCTGGACGAGACTCGGCGGACGCAACCAAGGTGGCAATATAAGATCTCTTTGCTGCCCTAAGTGCCCTGATGTAATCCTTGGTGCAGGTTGTTAAGAGTGCTCGGTTCGGTTCGGATTTATCGGACCTCCACAAGTGCTCTAGGCGTCTCCTCCGGCGCTTCCTCTCCCGGAGCTCCTCGGTGAACCAAGGAGGCCTCCGGGATCCGCCGCCTCGGAGGGGCCGTAGTGGCGCAATCCGGTCGAGGGTCTCCGATGCTGCCGAATGCCAGGCGGCAGCCAGAGTCTCTACCGGACTGTGGGCGAGAGTATCAGGAATAACCCCAAGCTCCGTCTGGAACCTCAAAGGGTCCATAAGTCGCCTGGGGCGGAACCACTTGGTCGGTTCCTCCTCCCTACAGTGGGGGTTTGGTCTTCGGAAGTCAAGCCTCAGTAGGCAGTGGTCTGACCACGACAGGGGTATGATCTCATTACCCCTCAGACCAAGATCACAAGTCCACTGCTCCGAGAGGAATACGAGGTCGAGCGTGTGACCCGCAGAGTGGGTTGGGCCCTGAATTATCTGGGTCAAGCCCATGGCTGTCATGGAGGCCATGAACTCCTGCGCCCCATCCGAGTGTTCACCGAGCGTAGGCAAATTGAAATCCCCCAGGACCATAAGCCTGGGGAACTCAACTGCCAGCTCGGCTACCAACTCGAGGAGCGAGGGGAGGGCTGCTGCAACGCTGTTGGGAGGCAGGTACGTTAGCAGCAGACCCACTTGACCCTTAAGGTCCAACCTCACCAGCAGGCACTCACACCCGACAAGCTCCGGAGCAGGGATCCTACGAGGAACCAAAGACTCCCGAATAACGATAGCCACACCCCCACCCCTTCCCTGAGCTCTCGGCTGATGAAGCACCTGAAATCCTTCTGGGCACATCTCTACGAGGGGGACTCCTCCCTCCGGGCCCAGCCAGGTTTCAGTAATACATGCCAGGTCTGCCCCCTCGTCTAAAATTAAGTCCCGGACGAGGGGAGCCTTGTGAACAACAGACCTGGCATTTAGCGACAACAGCCGGAGACCAGGGTCCTGACTACTCGCGCCATCTGGCCTCGGAGTGGGACCTATAGGGCCGGAAGGAGGGATCGCTGTAACATAGCGAACCCTCCTTCCCCGGTAATGGCCAGCCCTAAAGTCCCCGCCATATCTGCCCCTCCCCGTTATGACCGTAATGCTCCGACCCACTCCCGTGTCCGTGGTTCCCCCAACCACACCTACAGTTCCCGCATTCCCGATCAGGCCCTCCGAATCAGACACACTCATTCGTTCACTCAAACAGTCCCCACGTGATAATTAAAACACACGAATACAACAATATAGGGTAATAAAAGTGGGCGCTTTCACTCAGTCACATGCAATCACATACACTCATCATACCAATTTAAAATAAAAATTTTAAATTAAAAATTAAAAATTAAAAATTGCGCAATGTGCAAAAAGCGTATAAGGCTTGTATAAGGTCTTAATTGTCTTAGTCTTCTCCTCTACAAGTCCGGTGGGAGTTCTGGCAAGAGTTCATTGAGTTCAATGGGGGGGAGCAGTTCAATGGGGGGGAGCAGTCCAGAGAGGGGTATTCTGTCCCTCTCCCTTCCTCCACGTCCCAGAAACTGTGCCCTAAGCCAGAAGGGTTTCCTCTGAAAGGGCTGAGATAACGTCTCTGGGCCTCCATAGATGATAATAAACCCACAAGGTGACCAGATTGCAAGTCCAGGCATCCAGCTACTATAAATAAAGGGGGCCAGGTGGCAGAGAGGCCCCGAAGCCGTGGAAAAGTCACACAGGACAAGCTACACCAAGGGGAAGGCCAGTTCAAATGGGGCGAAGGGGGGGGCGTCCAAGAGGGGTCACGGAGACAGCACAAACAACTCCCCAACCTCGCCCAATATTCTGCCAAGCCAGCCCCTTCTCTGGGATAGTCTGAAGTTCGTGTAGCATAGGAGAGCAAACAAAGCTTGTTAAAAGGAGCCGGGGGCGCCGCGTTTCGCAAGCCAGTAGAGCCGATAGAACAGGGGGGGGGGCGCTTAAAGAGGCAGCGGTCGCAGCAAGCAAGCCGACTGCCCAGCTTCGTCCAGCGCCGTTTCAAATCACCTACCACCTCCCCAGAATTAGAGTCACAGCTGCTAAGCACCTTCCAAGGCTCCTCGTAGTCGACGGAGGGAACGGGGCTAAGGTTGTAAAAAGAAGCCTCCAAAGACGGCGCCGCCAACGCGCCGCCGCCACGATCCTGGTTTATGCCGCCGAACGCTCTCAGAAATGCTGCGGGTGACTTCCTGGTCCAGAGGCCGCCCCGTCGCGACAACTCCCCAAACAAACGATGGTCCAGGTACCCCAAATGTCGCTCTCTCGCTGGGGCTCCCTCCTGCATAGTCTCGAGCCGGGTTGTTAGTATTTTTTAGGTGTTTTCCGCTCACCCAGACCGGAGAGAAGAAGACAGCGGCCATTTGCCTCGCACATGCGCAAATAGAAGAGCTTGAAATAGCTTGAAATAGATCACTGTAGATTACTGTATCCTCCATCTTCTTTTGCCTCCAAATCAGTTTTTGGGGTTGACCTTGCTGAAGTAAAGAGCTCCTTTTTCTCTTCTTCCTCCTTCCTTCCACTTGGCTTTATTCTAACTCTGAGAATAGGACAAAGAGCTTACCATGTCACTACCTTTAGTTCTCTTTGAGGAAAAGGAAAGAGAGAGAGAGAGAAAGAAAGAAAGAGAGAGAGAAAGAAAGAAAGAAAGAAAAAGAAAGAAAGTAAGTAGGTAAGTAAGAAAGAAGGAAAGAAAGAAAGAAAGAAAGAAAGAAAGAAAGAAAGAAAGAAAGAAAGAAAGAAAGAAAGAAAATCAACACTGGGGTGGGAGAATGATCATGATATAACTGGCTTATTAAAGGAGTCTTCTTTGTCCCTCCAGGTTGTCCTCCTGACTATAACCAAATATTATTAATCCCATCAGACTAATAGAGGAAACTAAGAAAAAGAGATGTGGTATCCAAACATAAATAGGACTTGATTTTTTTCTGAATAACTACCAGTTGCAATATAGGCAAGAAATGATGGACTTTAGAGTCCTAATCCCTGCAGGGCACTAGGCTGGAGAACTTCATTGCAAACTTTACTGTCCCCATGAACAGTTCTCTTTGGTGTCAACTTTTATCATTAACAAAGGCTGAAAATCTGCACAATATTCATTTTTTAAAAACTTTCCCAGTGGAATGATTGCCAAAAATAGATGAGGTTTTTTTTTTTGCCATTCTACTCAATTCTTCTTTTCAAATCTGCTCTTGTACTCTGGTACAAACATGTGACTTTTTGAAAGAGAGAATGATTTTTTCCAGTGTATTCACTCTTTAAGTGTTTGCAATATATCATCCTGGTCTGCACTGAAACACATGAGACTAATCTGGTTTAAGAGAAAAGTATTAGTGATGGAAGTGTGATAGAAAGTTACAGAATACATTCAATGGCCAATTAGTGAGCTGGAGGACTGACCACGTAGTTCCTTCATTTTTCTTCATTCTAGCCAGTGGCAAAAGCCCATCTCCTGACATATGGGAGAAAGGGAACAATCGGGTGTCTTCCTTTCCACTAATACAGAAGGACAGAAAGAAATAGAGGTACTTAAAAAGTGTTAAAGGCAGGAGAAAAAAAAAGTCCCAGAATTCTTGAGTTTTAAAATTAATCAGGACAAATGGCCTCTTCCTGCAGTTCTTACCAACTGTGAGACAAGAGAACGTTACTATTTTAAGTTTGTAGGTTGCTAGTTCAGAATGCACCATTCTTTCCTCTTTTGGACTGGGCCCAGCACATTCCTGAAAGCACACATTTCAGAGTTTATATCAGAGAGTTGTGGGGTGCATCTACTCTCCTATAACTACCTGGGTCTTTAAGGTGAATTCTAAAGAGAGTGATGGCAACTGCGGCTGAGAATATGATTGAGAAGACTATTCATTGCGTGTCTATCTACCAAACTGAAGCTATCAAGCAGTTAGCTTCTATCTTCAATGAGCTTTAGTATTTGATCCTCAGACAGTTAAAAAAAAGCAGCAGTGGTTTGTTAGTCCGTCCTTGGGGCCAGCAGCCTTTGCTGTTTTGTTGGATAAGACCATGGTGGAAAGAGCGGGGGCAGCTTTTCATTTATTTTGAGCTTGCTTACCAGCCAGAACTAAATTATCTTCTCCCCCTCCCCTTTCCCCCACCTATTCTTCAACTTTTGGTGAACTTGGAACAATCCTATGTCTCGGAAGCTGCTGAGAAATATTATGCCCCAAACAAAGGGGAGCTCTTCAAAGAGGAACTATAAAACATAGTTTTATAGGCAGATGCCCTCCATAAGAATGGGGACTGTACTTCCCAGAATTCCTAGTCAGCATAGAAGTTATAGCTGTAAGCACATTGGTACATCCTAGGTGGGAAAGCTGCAACAGGACTTAATTGTACTGTAGAAGAGTATGCCTGGCTGTATAGTTGTGCTGACTAACAAATAGCAAAAAAGTCAGCATCTCTCCTGTTCTCAAAGCCTACTCTTCCTGAACTATAGTGATGCCAAGCATAAAAAAATTAATCAATCAACCTTATTCGTATGGAGATATCAACAAAGAAGAGAACAAATATGTTGAGGCAAAGCCCTAAGGTATGTGTAGATCTGGACTTGACAATGGATCTATTAGATGTGTATTTGGTATTTTAATAACCCTGTCAACATTTTCATAGTATCTTTAGATCAAGCATGGTCCGCGTCAAGCTTTTAAGTTCTTTAAAACCTTTAATCGGGAAAATGGTTACAAATAATAAATGATGGGGAAAAAGGATGAGAGTCCAAAAGTTAGATTCAGAACTTTATATCTTATCAGAAGTAAGTCTGAATTAAATGATCCTGTGCACAAAGCTGAATATCAGGCCAAAGGGAGGCAATTCCTTGTCCTATTATAATCAAGGACAAGCAAGTGAGACCCCAAAAGAAGATAAGAGCACAAAAAACCTGAGATCAAAATGACTGTTTAGGAATTTGCAGGCAGATCCAAGGTCGCACTGGACTTTGCTTCATTAAACTTAATGAGAAACAGCTGAGCTGTAGAGTTATCAGTGGTCAGCTGTGGAATAAACTAGTTTCCCCAGCATCTACAGCTTGGTGCTAAACGCAACGCTGCAACAGATAGACTGGGAAAAGATGTTATTTAGGCAAAGATCTGGCCTTGTCAAATTCCACCTTCCCCAAAATGGCATCCTCCAGATGCATTTCAATTGTTGCAATTCCTAATCGCCACCATGTGAACTGAGAATAATGGGAACTGTGTCTCCCAGCACAGGAAGTCTCTGCTCTGCTCATTAAATGATCTTTAAAATAGACTTTTACTTGCTGGAACCTCATTTTGTCCAAGCAAAGATTTATCTTATTTTAATTAATGTTGGTTCATTTATAGATATATCTTCCTGCATATTACTATTTCTTAGCAGCTGGCTTTGCAAACTTCTCCAATCGTAACTGGAACCTTTTAATGTATTCATGCATTCATTCTAAAATATGTATACTCCCCTTTTCTCCATAAAGGTTTAAGGTGGTCACTACAGTTACGTTTACTTTTTTAGTCATATATTTTTTAAGACTGCATTAGTTTTTTAAAATTTCTATTTATAATCTTTAAAACTTCGTTTAAAACAGCCAACAGTTACAAACTTATAGATAGTATAGCTGAAGATAAAGAGAAATAGCAGAGAAACATAATAACATTTTAAACATAATTTATTTTTTAAAAAGCAATATTATATGTGAAAATAAATTATTTCACCAATTCCCACAAGGTTGCTAAGCACAAATGGCTCCCTTGAAAAGTTGTTCCAGAGGTTTAATATGGTGATTGAAAAGATCCTACAATTTGGTAAATTCCCTGAGCTCAGTGAAATTTATCTCCTACATGTTTATTATCTGAATATTATGGTATTGTTATTCTAATGGTGTGGTGAAGATAACAAAATGTTTACGCCTTAAGAAGTGTTGTACAGAAATAAATCTGGCTTTTCTATCTAATTATAACCCATTGTAAAAAAACTTGTGAGGATTTACTGATTTTTTTTCTACGTATTAGCAATAGAATTATAATCTGTAATCCCTATTTAATCTGTGGGTTGACAGAACATTGATTCTGCGGTATATTTAGCTGCTTCTCTTATCTGCTCAGCAACACATATAACCAGACTTAAAATTTCTTAAGTCTATAATTTAGAAGCTGATACAAACATGTTTCCTTAGTCTGATTTGCTGCAAAAATATACTGCTACCAACCAGTCATAAAAAAGTTACATTTTTGACATTTACTGTACTCTTCTGTGTCTTTCTATTTTAAATTTCTCCTATTTTAAACCTTAGTTTGTAGAAATAAAATTCTAATCTTCAAGTCCCAATGTCAGACTTCTGATAAAGCTGAATTATGTATCTTGTATACATTTTGGCAATCTGGGCTCCAATTGGAACTCTTCAAATCTTAGCTTTTAGTGTTATTTCTTTAAGTATTTGTTTCCTTCATTGCAAAGTAAGAACTTCAAAAGGCACTGATGTCCCAGAATCCTGATTGAATGAATGAGAATTATTTTTTTCAATGTACAGACCTTAAATAACTGACTTTCCAGTAACTGTTGAACCTCCATAGTGCTTACTGACTTGAAGTTACAACTTCAATAATTTCATAATATAGATTTCTAAAGATAATGATGCTAGACTATGATACAATAAAATTTTGGATTATTTTTCTGAATGCTTTCCTTTTTGATTTAAATTCAAATAAAAAAACAGGATAATTTTTCAGTTTATACAGATTACTACAAAGGACTCGTCAATAAAATTGAATGTGCAAATAAAACTGTATAGATTAGAACAGGGTGCTGGATTATATTGTAAAAATGCTCAAAATACCATCCAAGAAGGTAAAATCATAGCAACCAGACCAAAGTTCATTAAACTTGTGAGAGGTTTCTTTACTCATCCAAGTAACTTCTTCAGTCAAAATAAAAAAAAAAGTTAGGCAGAGAATCAGATGCACCAACTCTTGCCATAACAATTGTGGGGGTTTCTCTCTAAAATGTATTGCAAATGTAAATGAAGACTCAATCATTCAGGCCAAAAATGCCCCAAAAGATTACCGTATTTTTTGGAATATAAGATGCACTCCCCTCCTCGAAAAGAGGGTGGAAATGTTGGTGCGTCTTATACACCAAATACAGCCATTTTTGACCTCCCCAAACCCCACCCCACGTGTCTCTTTTTTGCAAAAACAGGGTGTGCAGAGAGTTTGAGAAGCCTACAGAGTGCTTCTGGGGGCTGGGGAGGGCCAAAATGGGCTGCATTGGGGGGGGGTTGGGCTGCATTGGGGGGTTTGGGAGGCCAAAAACAGGCTCATTTTTCACAAAAATAGGGTGTGCAGAGGGTTTGGGAGGCCTGCAGAGTGCTCCTGGGGCCCAGGGAGGGCAGAAACTAATTTTCTTTCTTGTTTTCCTCTTCGAAATCTTGATGCGTCTTATACTCGACATTCCAACAATTCTGCCTCTAAGTTTAACTTAAATTTTTCATTTTGACTGAAGAAGTTACTTGGATGTGTAATGAAACATCTTAGTTTAATGAACTTTGTTTCAGTTGCCACAATTTAATTATTTTTGGATGCTTTTGGCTTGGATGATTGAGTCTTCATTTACATTTATGCTCAAAATGCCAGTTTCTTCCATTGATCTGCTCTAACTCTCCCTAAAGATTCTGAACAAAAGACAAAATTGCCTTTCTCACCATCAGTTCCATATCTCTCAAGACTATTAAGATGTCTTTTCACATTGCCTTTCAGGAAGGAATATTGATCCATCCCCGACTATAAGCTATTCTATGAAAAAGTTTATTATTGTCTCATTTATTTTATTTTATTTATTTTATTACTTTTATAGCATTCAGTTGCCAAATGCATTTATCTCTCTCTGATCATGCCACAATTTCCCTTAAATATCTACTCTGACTTCGAGCGTATTCCTTCAAGAGATATGTATCTTGCTTCCCCACCATTTTCTTGCAGTTATATCCCAATGTAGTTATGCTCGATTTTCTTTGTTCACTTTTGCCCCTGGCAGAAGATAATGGGAACTTTGAAGATTCCACCTTTCTTTCTTTCTACCTTATATTGTTGAATATGAGAAACTCCTTTAATATAACTTACTCCTCTATAGTTAATGTAAAGGGATAAAAAAACTATCTATAAATTAACAAATTAAAAAAAATTACAACACAAAAGTAAATTCAAATACAAAGTCTTGATTTTGATGCCAGTGAGCATGCTGGAAATATTGGAACTCAGCCAATAGTATTGATTTTTCTAGATTGCATTGACAAAGACTGTGCCTACTGTAGGCATTACTGAGCAGATGGGATCAGGTAGAAGTTATCTGTGCCTTGGCTTGATTACATTATTATAATTGATTGTTATTGTGCACTGAAAATCTGCATTGATTGCTGACCATTTTCCAACCTTTAGGTTTATTTTTTTAATGGGATTACTTCATCACACCTTAAATTTACATGTCAAAGAAGATGCTCTTGCTTTCAGATACATTAGAAGGGGCTTTGTATGCTACCGGATATTTTAAAGTGGTGGTTAAATAGCAGTTGTTTCCCTTTTTATACAATGATATTATTGGATATTATACAATCTGTACAATATGTCTAACTAAGCATAGGCCAATGCAACTACAAAATAAACCTTCTAGATTGCTACTCTACTTACCTCTTCTTTCATTTAGCCTCTTCTCTATTGCTTTCTCCACATCAGTTTTTAGATTGTATGATTTCTTTTGGAGAATCTGTTGTCTTGTATTTTGTCAAACAGTAAATGCATTGAATGGAGGGGTAATTCTTGCTTTTATAATTTATTATATCAGCAGAATGAAAAGGGCTTCTTCCTCCCCTCTTTTTCAGTCCTCTGTGTACTTTGTGGGATGGGGGATGGGTTTCATTCCAAGGTCAGACAGTATCAACCTAGAATTAAGGATAAATTTCCTGACAGTTTGAACAATTAATTAGTGGAAGGACTTGCCTCCAGAAGTTGTGGGTGCTCCAACACTGGAGGTTTTTAAGAAGAGATTGGAAAGCCATTTGTCTGAAATGGTATAGAGTTCTGCTTGACCAGGAGGTTGGACTAGAAGACCTCCAATGTCCCTTCCAGCTCTGTTTTTCTGTTATCTATCATATCCATCTCGATTTCTATTCTTGGACTTTGTTTATAAGGTTCAATCCTTCTTGTTGTCCATGTCTGCATTTGTTTCTGTTTGCTTGATTGATTCTTTAAAGTATGATGCGCAGAACAAGACACACTGCATACCATTGTAGAATTATTGCTGACACAATAAAATTGTTACTTTCTGTAATTTGAAAAAGAGGCTTTAGTCGGCACAGCCGTTCTTGCAGGAACAAGAAGGCTTTATTTAAGTCTCTAAAGTTTTTTTTTGAACATCTTAACTTTCCACGTATATGTTCCTTAATCTCACTTGAAAAGCTTGTTTATTAGTCATTAGAATCCAATGTTAAATAAAAATATCTAGGAATGAGATATATAAAATTGAAGCAACATTGGATAATTTCCTCTCTTTTTTCTCTGATCTTTGTCCCTGAAGACATCTGTTTGTTTTTTGTCTTTGAGTGTGGAATGAACATATAGTAGAAGTACTATGGATAAATTGTTGCTATTGCCAAATATTATTATGAAATGAGACAGACCTTTCCCTGCTTGTTCTTTAGCAGTGGTGATCTCTGTTGTAAGTTCATTAATAATTCAAAACTTTTCTGCCTTGCTGAATGACCAAACATTTATATCCTTAAGATTGCTGTTTTAGACAAATATACTATCACTCATTAAAGTGATTAGAACTGAAACAGATGTAGCCTCTCTTGTTACAGTGAGACAGCAGGGGGCGGGGTAATGTCCATGGTAACTTCTTTCTTACATATGTAAATGAAAGAACAACACTGTAAATTAGTAGAATTGATAAGATGCCTTGTGAAACCATAATTGAATTTGCACAATATGCTTGACAGATCAATAAAAGTTGAGTGTGCTTAGTTGATTTATTAACCCAGATAGATATGAGAGAAAGTCAGCCATTTTTCTAATATTTCAAAAATCTAGTCCACTAGATTTTCAAGGAAATTAAACAAGGGTGCAGACCCAGCTGAAAATACAATGACTTCTTATTAACACGACGACTGCGGGAGGTGGGGGTGGGAGGCACTGTTTTGCAGTGGTTCTCCTCCTACCTCTCGGACAGGTCGCAGTCGGTGTTGGTAGGGGGGCAGAGATCGTCCCTGAGGCCCCTAAAATATGGGGTGCTGCAGGGTTCGGTCTTATCCCCCCTACTATTTAACATATACATGAAACCGCTGGGCGAGATCATTCGGAGGCACGGGATAAAATACCATCAATATGCGGACGATACGCAATTGTATCTGTCCACCCCGTGCCAACTCAATGAAGCGGTGGATGTGATGAACCAGGGTCTGGAGGCCGTTAGGAACTGGATGAGCACTAACAAACTGGTACTCAACCCGGACAAGACCGAGTGGCTGTTGTGTTTCCCTCCCAACAATTTGGCTAATGTTCCATCTATCAGGCTGGGGGGTCAAATTTTATACCCTCAGATAGGGTTCGTAACTTAGGAGTCCTCCTGGATCCACAGCTGACTCTCGATCATCACCTGTCGGCTGTGACCAGGGGGGCATTTGCCCAGGTTCGCCTGGTCCGCCAGTTACGACCCTACCTGAATCGGGAGGCTCTCACAATAGTCACTCGAGCCCTTGTGATCTCTAGGCTGGAATACTGCAATGTGCTCTACATGGGGCTGCCCCTGAAGTGCATCCGGCGACTGCAGTTAGTCCAGAATGCAGCCGCGCGAGTGATAGTGGGCGCACCGCGGTTCGCCCACGTTACACCCATCCTCCGCGAGCTGCACTGGCTACCTGTTGATCACCGGGTGCGCTTCAGGGTACTGATGACCACCTTTAAAGCACTCCATGGTAGTGGATCTGGGTACTTGAGAGACCGCCTTCTGCCGATTACCTCCCTCCGACCGATTAGATCGCACAGACTGGGCCTCCTCCGAATTCCATCCGCCAGTCAATGTCGACTGGCGACTACACGGAGGAGAGCCTTTTCTGTTGCAGCTCCGACCCTGTGGAACGATCTCCCCGTCGAGATACGCACCCTCACCACCATCCAGGCCTTCCACGCAGCCCTCAAGACCTGGCTCTCCCAACAGGCCTGGGGATAAGTCCTTAATTTGCCCCACCCGAGTGTTGAATGTAGAATGCATGTTGTGTTTTTACTACTTATTTTGTTTTTATATCGTTTATTGTGTATTGTACCCCCTCCCTAATAGCAATAGCAATAGCAGTAGACTTATATACCGCTTCATAGGCCTATCAGGCCTCTCTAAGCGGTTTACAGAGAGTCAGCATATTGCCCCCAACAATCTGGGTCCTCATTTTACCCACCTCGGAAGGATGGAAGGCTGAGTCAACCCTGAGCCGGTGAGATTTGAACCGCTGACCTGCTGATCTAGCAGTAGCCTGCAGTGCTGCATTTAACCACTGCGCCACCTTGGCTCTAATGGTTGTAAGCCGCCCTGAGTCCCCTCAGGGAAAAGGGCGGCCTATAAATTTTAATAAAATACCTAAAAAATAATAATACCTAAAACACTATTTCCTTTTATTTTATTAAAATGACTTTTACCTGCCAATTCCTGGAAACTAAAATATATCTCTCAAACACTGATTGGTCACAATCCTCAAGTCATGCCTACTGTTGTTTCCTTGCCTAATGAGTAAGGGGTCCAAAGAGAGCCTGTCATTATTCTAGTGCCGTGATGGCGAATCTACAGCACGTATGCCACAGGTAGCACACAGAGCCCTCTCTTTAGGCATGCCAGCCATCGCCCCAGCCCAACTCCACCATGCATCCATGGCAGAGACCCAATGACCAGCTGGCCAGCGGGAGGCACGCATGCGGGGGGGGGGGCGCATGCATGCCTGGGGCAGGGTAGGGCGCATTCATGGGGGAAGGGTGCATACATGGGGATGGGAAATATGTGCAGAGGTGGGGTGCTCACATTGCATTTGGGGGGCTCATTTGCATGCGCACGCGCTTTGAGCACTTGGCACCAAAAAGGTTAACCATCACTGTTCTAGTGTAAGGATCATACTGTATCAGACAGGATTGGAGGAAGTAGCTGGGGACTCTGTTTTTTTTTTCAAAATGGTAATTCTTTGCCTAACCTGCCAGATCCATCAAAATAGAGGCATGATTTAGGTAGCAGCTCATTGAATTAAATTTAAAACATAGTCTTCATTTGGTGGGAATATTACATTGGTGTAAAATGGCCAGGCAGAGGAAAGCAAAGCTGGGTTTAAATATTCATTGGGTATGTTCTATTCAAGTTACAGTGTGAACTTTTCTACATTATGCATTTTGATACTGTAAACATGTTTGAAGATGAAAATTTACTATGAGTCACACTTGCAAAGTCTTTAAGAGTGGAGGAGTTGTAGTTCAGATTATAGCTCTTTCTGCACCAAGGTCAAGAACTCGTAGGCGGCAATATAGGCCAAAACAAACTTTTAGTGATCTACTACTGGCTTCCTTTTTAAGATATTTTCCCTCTCAGTTTTAATTTCCTTTTATTTCACTCCAGCTAACATTAATTCTGCCTGCACAAATGTTTTCCTCTTCCTTATTCTATTTCTTAAAAAAAAAAACAAGTAGTTAATCTCCAGTGATTTGGAAAATTTACTTCAGACCGTTGCAATAATTTTCTTTTGAATTTAGTTCTTTTGAATTTTGCTTTAAAGCAAATATTTGAAAAAAGGGGCATTGGTCCCAAGAATGTATTTTTCTGTACCGATAAGACAACAAATTATATATGAATAAGTTACATAACAGTTTTTAATTCTTTTGAGATGATATCATAAATAATGTCATGCAGTTATTTTCTGATTCCCTCATGAATTAAAAGGCATAGTAATCTGGATTTTTCAGATTTATATTTCAGTTAATTTTCTTTAATTGCAGTTGAAATATATATATTGACTTCTATGCATGTTTATTCAAAAGTAATTCTACTGCTTTAGATTTATAATGGAAACTCATAGTCCCAGAAAATGTTTTTTTTTCCTGTGTAACAAAATACAGCAAATATTTTTTGCTGTTCTTCTAGACATGGGGATTAGATTAGTTTGTCAATTTATCTTTAATAGGTTTTCTTGATTTCCACTTTCATTACACATTATTATTTTTAGAATTTTAGGATTTTTCACACTCATTTAAATGGATTGAGAGATTGTAGTTTATAAGATCTTGTGATTGATTTTTATGCCGGATTGAATATCTATTTCAGATATTCAGATGTTCTAAAGAAGATTTAACCATGTAATGGCCTCGGAGCGTGGTCTGGTTATCTTGTCTAACTCACTCATAGTCAATGTACTATCAGGAGCTGAGAAGTAAAAATAGTCACAATTATGGATTACATTTTTTTAAACTATACACTTATATTTAAAGTGGCTTTCTATCCATCTCCAGAACAGGGTACTGTTTAACTAAACAGATGAACCATCAATGGTTACCATTTTGCCTAGATGGAATTTATTGATCCTCATTCAGTCCATTACTTTATGTAAGCATTTAAGTAATCATAATTTTGATTATGAAAATATAGTATATTGTAATTTAGGATAAATTTTGAGTAAGCAGATATTTGGAATTCTATTACTTTTTTGAAAAAGGACAAGCATTATCTGCATCTTTCAAAACTGCAGTTGTTCCTGTTCTTAAAACAAGATATTATTTTTTAAAATCAAGTCTGCCCTTATAACAATAACAACATTTTCTGTTCCTGAAAAAAAACAACCCACCACAGTCCTAAATTAGTCAATGTATCAACACTTATATTATGTGTTATTTGCAGTTCATGTATGGAATGTCTCTCTAAAAGTAGAATATAGTTATAGAGACACTGAGCCTATATAATTTTTGATTTGATGAACTGCCCATGCTTGGAGATTATTAAAATGCAGAAGTTTTTGATAGTACTATCAGTCATGATAGCTATATCAGAGGTGGTATTCAGCAGGTTCTGACCAGTTCTGGAGAAACAGTAGCGTAAATTTTAGGTATTTAGAGAACCAGTAAATATCACCTCTGACTGGCACCGCCTCCATCTATTCTCTGCCTCCCAAGTCCCAGCTGATTGGAAGGGAATGGATATTTTTTTCAGTATCCTTCCCTCAGAGTGGGAAGAGAATAGAGATTTTATAGTATCCTTCCCCTGCCACAACCACCAAGCCATGCCATAAAACCAGTAGTGATTTTTTTTGAATCCTACCACTGAGCTATACAGTATCTCCAAAAATGTATTATGCCTCTGAACCCAATGGCCTCCAAGCTTTGGGAGCTGGTGGGCATTTTTGGAATTTTGGCCTGTCTCATTAAATGACTGCTATGATATACCATTCACAAAACATCAATTCTCCAAGCTTGTGGGTTGGTTTCCGAACATTTTGTTACCAGACTAGGTACTATCTTCAGTTCCCCTAAATTTAGTTGAAGATGTTACCGAGCCTCGTAATTAAACATTTGGAAATTAACCCACAAACTTGCAGAATGAGCCTCCACCCTCATCCTCCACCCAAGCTACAGGTATTTGCCACTGTCACAAACATCCATTTATCTTAAGACAGTTTGATGAGATTATTCCCCAACAACTTTTCCAACCTTTCCATGAAGCGCTCTACCTTCTCAAAAACGTAAATTTAATTGAAAATGCAGATTATTTGAAGTTGATGTCTTGAGACCACTAGAGTAGGTAGTAAATAATCAATTTTGAATCAGCAAATTAAAACAAGCATGTTACCCATACATTAAAAAAAGGTCTAAAACAGAAAAATGAGTTGGAACATCTCAGGAGTGGGGAGAATAGAGGTGTTATTAAACTTATTGATGTACTTGAACTTAAAGTTGGCATTCAGATTCTAAATAAACAGCTGCTGAAAACATTGTGGGAAATGTGAGCCGAGGTGGTGCAGTGGTTAGAGTGCAGTACTGCAGCCACTTCAGCTGACTGCTAAGCTGCAGTTCGGTGGTTCAAATCTCACCGGCTCAGGGTTGACTCAGCCTTCCATCCTTCCGAGGTGGGTAAAATGAGGACCCAGACTGTGGGGGCAATATGCTAACTCTGTAAACTGCTTAGAGAGGGCTGAAAGCCCTATGAAGTGGTATATAAGTCTAATTGCTTTTGCTATTGCTATTGCTAAATGCTTTTCTACCTATATCCCCATTGGCATTGCGACTGAGCCGATGTCTGAGGGAGATGGGTGGTTTAGAAATTGGGTAGGTAGGTTAGATAGATAGTTAGGTAAAAGGTAAATGAAATACATTGAAGTTCAAAGAAAGGCAAAATAGGAGAAATGAATTGATGAAAATATGTAAGTGGGCTGTAGAGTGTTAAAAGTAAATTCTGAAAATATTTATATATCAAAAAGAATGGATGTTATAAATTCAGGTGCAAAATGTCACAAACAGAAGCAATCACATGCAACAGCATATCCATAGAATTACTGTTTTACACACAAGCCTGCACATTAGGAAACTTCCTTAAAATTTTCTAAAATTCAGACTGATTCAAACATTCATGCATGTAGAATTGGGCTGTCCTATAAATTATATAGCTAAATGAAAAAAACAACCCAACCCACAATTCATTTACACAAAGATGCATAGCTGTATTTTATACAAAACCTAAAAAAAAGTATTAAATGAATTATCGGTACCAGTTGCATGCAAAGCCAAAATACATACAATTATGTCACATATGAATATTTGCAAAGTATTGCTATAAATACCGTAACTGCAGCAAAACATGACATGGAGGCATGTCCATATATTTGACATATTTCACATAGAAATAATTGTATCAAGACTTTGACCAGATATACAGAATGGTACATCAAACATAAATTTATGGGAAGACAGCTCTCTTTGAGGAGAAAACACCCGGCAGCTCTTCATAAATGTGACCGACGAATCACCTTCGTTTCTCCCATCTCTCTCTATTGCTTGCTTGAGGTATCCTGAACATTCCAGCAACTGTTTTTCTTTTAAGAAGTAAGTACTGATCTGATTTTGGCATCTTTTGTAATATTTGGCCTTAGGTAAAGGTTAGTAATTAAAATATAAACAATGAATCCCCCCCCTAACATAATACACAGTGGATTTTCAAAAGAATGACAAGAGGCACGTTTCCAGAACTTCCAACAGGATACACTTAAGAAATATTTCGGACAAGACCCAAAATATTTGTGAACAATGCAAAGTCGGCAGGGTAAAGGAAAAGTTAAAATTAGTATATAACCTTTTGTTTTTCTAATTTCTTAGATTATATCTCTCACCAAATAGTTTCTCGGTGCTGAAATTCATACTGACAGATAATAAAGTATTTGTCGCTCAGGGTTGATATGAGGGGTCCTTGGTGCCCTCTGAGCTTGCTTGTTTTCTTGCAGACGTTTCATTATCCAAACTAGGTAACATCATCAGTGCTAGTAAACAGCACATCTAGGCTTTTGAATGATTGAATGCTGGGAAAGTTTATAGGTATTACCGTTATTAATACGTAGTATTAGAGACTAGGAAAGTCTGTAGCAGTGATGGCTAACCTTTTGGTGCTGAGTGCCCAAAGCAGTGGTGGGATTCAGCCAGTTCACACCTATTCAGGAGAATTGGTTGTTGGAAGAAATCTCATTTTGTGTTTTTTCCACTTTGCAGGGCTAATCCTGTAAGGAAGGCAGGAAGGAAACATTCTGGCGTTGTTTCTAGCCTCATCTTCATTGCCCTGCTTACAGAAACTGCCTCTCTGGTTAACCCTTATTACATTGTCACAGCTAAGGCAAAGCGCCCATTGATCTGAGTGACATTGAGTTGGCCACGGCCACCCGGTCAAATGACCATCGAGCCGCGCCTACCCAGCTGGTCATTAGGGCAGAGAACTGGTTGTTAAATTATTTGAATCCCACCACTGGCCCAAAGTGTGCGCCCACTCCCATGCATTCATTCTTGTACATGTACCCTGCCCCTGCACATGTGCCTTAACCCCCCCCCATGTTTGTGTTCCACCTGTGCATGCCCCCTGTCCTCCTTTCCCATTTTTGGCTTCCAGGTTGGTGCAGGAGGTTTTCCAGGCCCAATATGAGGCATGGGGATCCTTGTGTGGCCCACATGCCCCATTTTGGCTTCCGGGTTGGTGCAGAAGGCCTTCCAGGCAGAAAATGGGGCATGGAGGGCACGTACACATACATGAACCCCCCCCCCAAATGCAATGCATGCACAGCAGAGATCTGAAGACCAGCTGGCCGGCAGGAGGCATGTGCACATGCACGGTGGAGCTAGGGTGGGGCAATGGCTGCCATGCCCTCAGAGAGGGCTTTGCGTGCCACCTTTGGGGTCTGGTGTAACTTTGAATAGTTGATTGACTGCTCTTAAGTCAAGGCCTCTCTGTAGTACAATTTATTATTGAATTAAAGATTATTCTGTATTATGAGTAAAAAGTTCTCCCTATAACTGTTCAATTCTAGCTCTCTTCTCAGCCCTGGCAATTTATGTTGTCTTTTTGTTGATGACAAGATGAGTAAGTATATGACTTGATGAAAAAGCAAATTAAGGAGGAAAAAAAAGAGGTTTTGTGGAGGAAGCTCTTATAAATGAACTGTCAAATGAAGTGAAGTTAAAGGAAAATCTCCTGCTGTAAAATACAAGGTCTGGCTCCTCTAATAAAAATCAAGGCCCTTGAGGAATTAATTACATCAGCATTACGAAAAGAATGCATGGAATTGCAAAATGTGGTGGCACAGACCAGCACGAACTTCTGTTGCAAAAAGAAAATTGCAGGAGTGTCTTAACAATTTCTGAACTGATATGCAGGTCATTGTAGTCACATAATAGTAATTCGGACAGTCTAATGAATAATAGTATGCTGAGGTAATGATAAATGGTATTACACATACCTTGCAATTTAAGTCATCTAACTTTACTTTCTTCAGGTGCATCTGTGTGTGTGTGTTTGTGCGTCTGTGTGTGATTGTACGTGTGTGTAAAAAGTATTTTGTCGAAATTTAAACTGATTTTTGTAGAGAAAATTATTTAAAATATATTTTTCTATGTTTTGGCATTGTAATTCAGAAAACAAGCTACATGAATTTGCAATAAATTGATGATTCATGTAAGTATGTTTTTAGAATAAATTAAACACATTATGGTTTTTACAGAAAGATTTTTTTCTCATAATTAAGAGCATGATACAAACCAGTAGAGCATATACATCAGTGGTGGGATACGACCAGTATGCCCCGGTATGGGCGTACGAGTGCTTACTGGGAGCACCAGGTACCATTCCGGTACGGTGCTTCAGAGGACATACCCATCCGCCTGCTCTCCTTACCACTATTTGAGCCGATTGGGGCATTTGTGCATGCGTATGGAGCATACGGCGCCTGTGTGATGCTCCACCGAGCAGCTGGAGCATCACGGGTGGTAGGCACGCATGAATGCACTGCGCGCATGCTGCATACATGCATGTGGTGGGCGCCCAACCCCATTGTACCGTACCGGTTGCACTGGGATCCGGAATCCACCACTGATATACATATACATACATGCACACATACAGACATGGTATTCTTTTTTATCTAGACAGTGTATTTATTTAGAAGCTTGTAAATACATTTAATTCACTTTTTAGCTAGCAAAACATTTTTTATGGAAAAACACATCATGGAAAGAGAGATTTTTCAAATGAATTTTTTTTCCAAATTTGTCTACTCCAATATTTGTAATGATGCGTTACGAATATGTATTTGGGTAATTTGAGCATCACTTTATCAATCTGTCTAAAATGTTGTGATTGAGGAACATGTTCCGTTAGAGATGTAGAAGAGGTCAGGCTGGTGAGAAAGAATGAAAAAACAAAAAAAGAGAACTCTCAACTGTTGTTATATGGAAAAAGTATTTAAAAAATAAATCTAAATCCTTCTTGCTCCTCTTTGACTAGTATTATTAATTTTCTGATGATATTACATCATAATTATATGATATTGTGTCAGATTAGCTAAATCAGCTAATTACTTATGTAACACAGTTTTTATACAATACAATAACAGAATGGGAAGGGACCTTGGAGGTCCCTTCTAGTCCAACCCCCTCCTAGGCAGGTAACCCTATACCATTTCAGACAGATGGCTATCCAACATCTTCTTAAAGACTTCCAGTGTTGGGGCATTCACAACTTCTGGAGGCAAGCTGTTCCACTGATTAATTGTTCTAACTGTCAGGAAATTTCTCCTCAGTTCTAAGTTGCTTCTCTCCTTGATTTCCACCCATTGCTTCTTGTTCTACCCTCATGTGCCTTGGAAAATAGTTTGACTCCCTCTTCTGGTTCTTGTGGTTGAGATATTGGAACACTGCTATCATGTCTTCCCCTAGTTCTTCTTTTGATTAAACTAAACATACCCAGTTCCTGCAACCATTCTTCATAAGTTTTAGTTTCCAGTCCCCTAATCATCTTTGTTGCTCTTCTCTGCACTCTTTCTAGAGTCTCCACATCTTTTCTACATTGTGGTGACCAAAACTAAATGCAGTATTCCAAGTGTGGCCTTACCAAGGCATTGTAAAGTGGAATTAACACTTCACATGATCTTAATTCTATCCCTCTGTTTATGCAGCCTAGATTTGTGTTGGCTTTTTTGATAAAGCTTTAAACAATATGTTCTTCTAAAACAAGGAATGATGTTCAGATTTAGAAACAATAAAACTAGTTGGGAGTAAAATTACAGAAATAATTTTACAACCATATTCAATTTAATAAAAGTAGAAAAATATTCGAATATGTTATCTGCCAAATATAGGAACTTTGTCTCTGGTGTAGAAGCTCTCAGTTTACACACAAAGCAACAAAGTAATAATCATCATAATAATACCAATAAGAGGAGGTAGTAAAGAAAATAAGAATATGGTTTTCTACAACCAGCTGGACTGCCCAAGTGATAATGAAACACTTAATATAAATTCACAATGTTTCAGTAATAATACTTACAAAGAATTGTACAGGTGTAATATAATCTGTATATCGTCATATAAACAAAATACTGAATTTAAACAGGGCTTCCACATATTTTTTTAAAACCAGGCCAGTAACTTTGGGTCTATCTATCATCTCTATATCAATCATTTTGTGCGCCTTTTCAAAACTCCAGTTCTTCATAATAGATCTTCTCTTGATATTTTCTCTTTTTTCACACTTGTTTTCCTAAAATTTATGAACTATACCTTGTTTTCCTAAAATTTATGAACTATAAATTATTTTTATAAATTTGTCTACGAATTTATAAAGTATAATTACTTTGTTCCTTTAGATTGCTTTTTGTTTTTTTGTTTTAAAGAAATAATGTTGAACTAATTACTTGAAATAGATTATATAATTTTAGTACTAACTGAAAATATTTTCATAACAGTGACAATATATACCAAATGACTTCTCAGCTTGAATGCATGACATGGAACCAAATGAACTTGGGATCCACACTTAAGGGGTAAGATTGCTATTTTTTAAAATCTTACACCATAAAATTATGAAGAATTATGAATTAATTTTTATAACAAATGAAACAAGGAAATAATAAAATCCTCAAAGAGATTTGTCACTGATTATATTAGTCATTTTCAATTATATAAAATATTTTTATTCTCAATATTACTACATTTATTCAATTTTCTTAAGGAAATAATAGGACACAAAAATATTTTCTATTAGTTACCAATATCTTCTCTGAAGCACACATTTTTGAGAATGTACCAGAACGCTATATTCCATTTGTTTTTTTAATACCTTACTTATGTTGCTGTCATAATGTAATCATTTTATTGGAGAATAACAAGTTGCTGCAATTGATTTTAAGTGGCTGTTGACTTACAATGCAATTTTGTGTATGTTCAGAAATAAAATCCATACTTTTTGTATTTCCAAGGTTTCCTGAGGGAATATAGATTAATAACCTGACCATTTTGTTTTTTTGTAGTTTTCTGGCCATATGTATTCATGACAAGTCATGATGATGGAAAAATTAATATTTGCAAGCTGTGATTTTATTGCACAAACCCATTCTTCAATATATGTATCTTGACATTTGAGCTTTGCATCAAATACATAGATAAAACAAACAGCTCAGAATAAAAGCAGACATTAAAACACTACATGAAATGGTCTTGTCTGTTAGTTTCCCTAAAACAGTGTTTCTTAAACATTTTTTCCCTCAGGACCCCTTCCCACTTTTAAAAATTATTTTGTTTGTATGGGTTATATTTATCAATATATAACATATTTAAAAAATAAAATTGAAACATTTGCTGTCACTACCACTTTTCACATTTTTGGGGTGGGATTTTAATATTACATTATATTTCAACATGAAAAGTTGACTACCTATTCACATCTGTTTCATTGATCTCTTATGCCACTTTGTATGAAATATTCTTTGTATCATGATTTAGCTTGGTAGCTTGAAAAACTAGATGTTTTTCTAGGCATGGGAATCAGGAATTTAGTTGTACTCCCTGAGGAGTTGTCAATTTATTTTTGATTGGGTTTTATCTATCTGCACTAAATGTTTTTGCATTATTGTTGGTCATTTTGCATTCACTTTTTGTGTGTTGTTGCTCTAGTGAGGTGGGGGACCATATAAATCAAATGAATGAATGAATGAATCTCCCACTTCTTCATAGTAGGATGAGCCACATAAAAGAAGCACATAATAATAACAGTTTATTTAAATGAAAGACTGATGTCTATTTTATTTCATGCTAAATGATGGCTTTTTTGCAATATATTTGTGGAATGATACTCAGATATTTTCCTTGAGTACAGCTGTTCAGTTATCACCTTATCAGCACAATCGGAAAATTGGCTTATATTTATTTAATTTATATGCTGCCCCAGTGTGTTATGACTCTAGGTAGCTTACAAATGAAACAGTAAAGCAAAAAACTGAAATCAGTAATGACACTATTAAAAAGGAAGAGCCAGAAAAAAAAAAACCATTTCAAAAGACAAGAGCATTACCCACAATGCCTTGGGCAGAGGGGTCATTTGCCTGCACTATGGCTATTCACTTGCTTGTTTCCTTCCATTTTTTTTTTAATTTGGACTTGGGAAACTATAATGAAAAACTATAATTCAAAGTTAGTATCCTAACTGTAGCACATATTCACTGACTGATCAAGTTCTGGACTATACCTAGTTCAAAGGTTGATCACCTTGAAACACTTTTCTTAGCTGTTTTAAGAGTCAGCACATCCCTAATCCAGCAACTATTTTTTTTTTTAGAAATGAAGGGAAAATAGATATGCTATCCTAAGTATAGTTGTAACAGCAGCATCTTAGAGCCTTAACAGGCAGGGAGGGTAAAATCATGTGAAATTTCATGTGAAAAGTCTAAATTATAGAACCTTAACTTAGTCCTTAATTCTGGTTTGGGTTAAAAACTGAGCTTTCAGGCAGAGATGGTATTCAGCTTGTTCTCTCCGGTTCGGGTGAACTGGTAGCAGTGGCTGCGGGAGGCTCTGCCTACCCATCCCGACATAATGCACGAGCACTGCACATGTGCAGAAGGTCACATTTGCGCTCACATTTGTGAACTGGTAGGGAAGGTAAGTGAATCTTACTGCTAGTTCCACGGCTGTCCAGGTCCATCAGTTTAGAATACATCTGGAGGCAAAATTCTCATTTTTCTAAAGCTTTGGGGAAATTCTTCCCACTTCCCTCCGGCAACTAACTGATACAGAAATAGGGGAGGTGGGAAATAGAAGTTGAAGGGTGTCCAAAGGTTTTTATCTAATCTGGAAAGGTGTTAATAGCTCAGTGGGTTTACCCCCTTTTTGGAACAGTCATGATGCTGCAGCTGATACCCTCTACATCCTTCCCAATTTTTGTGTTAATCTTCCTCTAAGCTCTTTATTCTCTTTATACCATTCCTTTTAAAACATTGAATTCTCACCACTCATGTTTTTGGCATATACTTTCCCATTCCCTCCCATTTTCATCAGCTTCCTCCCTAAAGGACTTTGATCTCTCTCACATCCCTTCTATAGGGAGTGGACTTCAGACAAATCATTATTTGTCCAGAAATGTTTCCTGTTACCTTGGAAGCAGGAAGTTCTTTTTGAGGAAGCTGCATGATAGTTGAAATATTTGAGGACAGTATGTGGGAGCTGTTCTGCATAGGATTCTTTCTTCTTTTATGAAGTTTGGTCCAAACTTGAAGGTCATTGCAAATATAATTGTCAGCAGAAAGACAATACAATTTTATTTTGGGCAGTGTATTGATATGGAGCAGATTTTTTTGTTTTGAAATATTTTATTTTTATTTTAAAAAGTTAAAATACAAAACTTCAAAAATATTTCAAAATGTTATGGAGCAGAATTTTTTTTATTTAAAAATGGGCAATTCCAAAAGGAAGTTTAATGATAATAAATGCATATTGGCAAATATATTGTAGAAATGATCACTTTTTAAAAAAATACTCTGGTTCATATTAGTAATATTTTTATGGCAATGTTTTGTTCACATTTTTTAGTATTTATCTTCAGTAAGAGAAATCTTCCCAGTTATAAAAGTGTTTAGCAAGTTACATGCCTCAACATCACGAGCATGAGCTAACTGTTAGTAAAAAAAATATGGAAACCCACCACTGATGCCATCCCATCCCATTCTGTAATTTGGAATTCTAAATTAGTTCAACATTAATTGGTAAAGTTACTATGTTGAAAATATCAGTTGAAGAGAAGAAAGATCAACATTGTAATTTATGAAATCATAAACATTCATATGGACCAAGATTCCAGTCCCAAGAGTTAGGCTTCCTCCTACTGAATTCAATAGCACTGCCTGTTGTCTCTTTCCACTACCTCTGCATTAAATGGCATGGTATTAGTTTGCTTCTTCTGATAGTGCTTGGTTGATTTGTTGATATTCTTTTCAAGGATAGAGAAATTGCTTTAGAATAAACAAATATGCAATAATTGTTAGACATCCTTTAAAAATAAAATAGAAATAGAAAACGTGGGTGAAAAGAAAACTTACTTCCATGGTTAGTTGTCTCCAAGCAAACAAGCAAGCAATGAGAAAAATCACTCATTCTCAACTTTCAGATGTTTGACTACAATTTCAGATATTTTGGAAACATAAGCAACATTGAGCTAAGCCATGATATGAAAGTATACTCTTTGTAAGTATTCTTCTGAAAGAAGGAATATTGATTTATTTCCTCATTACAAGTTAGTACTCCCTGTAATCAACTGGACTTCTAGCAGCTCAAAACAGATGTAACTCCAGAGTAAAATAGATGATAAATAAAACACTAAAATAAAATAGCAGTAAGAAACATAGATTATCATCATCATTAATGAATCATCATCACCAACCAATGGGATGGAATGGGGTGGAGTGGAATGGAGTAGAATAGAATAGAATAGAATAGAATAGAATAGAATAGAATAGAATAGAATAGAACAGAACAGAACAGAACAGAACAGAATAGGAAGGGATCTTGGAGGTCTTCTAGTTTAGCCTCCTGCTCAAGCAGAAGAATCTATATCATTTCAAACAAGTGACTGTCTAGTCTCTTCTGAAAAACCTCCAATGATGGTGTGGCCATGATTTCTGAAGGCAAGCTGTTCCACTGCTTAATTGTTTTCACTGTTAGGAAGTTTCTCCTTAATTCCAGATTGCTTTTCTCTTTGATTAGTTTCCAACCATTGTTTTTTGTCCTGCTCTCTGGTATTTGGACAATAATTTTACCCCCTCTTCTTTGTGGCAGTCCATCAAATACTGGACTACTGCTATCAGACATAATTCTTCTTTTCTTTAGGTTTAGAATTGCTATAGGTATTCTGAAACAATTTGATTTAACAGCTTTTGGAAAGCCAGCAATGGGAGTGGTGTGTGTGTGTGTGTGTGTGTGTGTGTGTGTGTGTGTGTGTGTGTGTGTGGTGGCAGTCTGATGTAATTTAAGAGACAGGGCAGAGGGGCGGCCATTGAAAAGAAATGCCTGCAAGCCTTAGCCTTTATGTTGCAGTAGTGAGGGATTATAGACAGTCTATCCTGAATCAGACCATTCAATTCCAGCAGAAAAAGGTTGATTTTTTGCCAACTCATATAGGGATTAATAAATAAAAGCATGGCCTCTCAATTATATCCAGAGCCAATAGAAGCCCAGTGTAGGGCCTGAAGTACCAGTGTATCTTGCTAATGGTAACAAATGCTAGTCAACAATAGACTATTCAGACTGGTATTCAGAAACAGTTTCATTTAGAGCATATTATAATATTGTAAACATATATGATAAAGATATAAATGACTGTTGTGATTAACATAATTGTAATAAATAATGAGTGTGACTTGTTCCCAATTTAACTTAAAGACTTTTATGAAGTCATCCAATTGCAGCTTATTTGGGAAATCATTGTTAAGCCAACTATGCATTTGGGCAATGTACATATCTAGTTATCTATTGTTTATATAATTAAGTTTTGATGGGGAAAGAAGTGAAGACGTGGTTGGCTGTTGGCTGTTTCACAATGAACAATTTGCTGGGAACTATGCAAGTCAAATTCTCTTTGTGCTAGATGTTGGCAAGTCTTTTGATACCCTTCATTCAATGTTTTTTGAGTTGTGACCGTGCCACTGGCATTTTCAGGGGGTCAAAATCTGCAAAATGATAAGTGGAACCATTTTGCTGTGCCACTTTCAATCATGGCTTTGATAATAACACTGCATTGCACTTCCCTCCCTCCTCCCTCTGAGCAAATCCATGGATAATATAATGCTGCTGTTCATATATTCTTGCTATCTCTTACAGAGCACATGCACTATGAGGATTTGATTCAGTATCCTTTTAGAACAATTAAATAGGAAGAAAATACTGATAGTTACATATAATCCCTGTATTAGTTCTGCAGGGTACTTAACATTTTTACATTAAAGGATGATTTTTTTTCAAACATCTGTGTCTCTTGCATTAAATAAAAGAATTTAAATGTAATGGAGAAAATAAATGGTATTCCAGCATTTGTAAATGCTGACCATTCGTGATAATGACACCTGGTATGCCTGGATAGAAAAGGCAGAGAGAAGATTAAATCAAGATTAATTATCTTTGGAGAAAGAAATTTAAATATTTTGGCATATGTCAAGATTATAGAATCTGTGAAAAATCGGTGGTAGATATGACCTCATTGCCTGTAATATATGCCAAAATAGCTATCTATCCTCTCTGGTGAAGAGAGTTACATTATACAATGTCTTCAATTTCATTTGTCATGGTGATAAGCTAGTTTTCAAAGATATACATCTTTTAAAGGACATTGATGGACTGATTATCAAGGATTCCTGGGAATTTAGTGTTTCACATATTTGTCTTTATTGTTAAAGTAGTTTTTGAACATTGCCATCTTCTTTTATATTAAAATACATAGTTAATTTTTTTCTCTCCAGAAATTATCCTCTCCAGAATTGATATCTTTTTTTCTCATACATAATCTTCCCATGCATACATAAATCATATTTTAAAAGTCTTTCCCTACATAGTAGACATTTCGGTCTGCAAATGGCCTACAAAAAAAATGGATAGCCATCAGTTGGAAGCAGAAAATATAGTTTTCACTATCTTTTTGCTGCCATAATTTTTGCACTCTATATGCCTCACAAGCCTCTCATAGACCCAAAGGCATCTTTTCTCAGACATTGGTTTTAAAAATGAGCAGCAGTACAATTCTTATCAATTGTTAGGAAGGTGGATGGCCATTGGAACAATACAATTTGCAATGAAGAAATAAATACTTGTGATACATGATGGAGAACATCAGTTCTGTAAAATGCCAACTATTCTGGATGCAAAGTGATGTTTGCAGTTCTCATTTAAATCAGTTGCATGAAACCTCCCTTTTTTACAGAAATATGTGTACAAAACCTCATTATTTTTAATTTATTTAACATATTCTACTAACTATATTAAAAAAAAACTCTTTCAAAACAAAATATTTTTGGCTGGTGTCTTAAAATCTAATGGTAACTAAGCAACTTTCTCAGCAGTGGTCAAACAACTGAAAGCAATCTGTTATTCTCAGAGAAATTTCCCACCCATCGATGGTTATTCATTACATTTCCCACATATTAATCAACTTCTCCCTTCTGCTGCCCATCAAAAGAAACTAGGTATAATAAACATCCAGCCGTGAATACATATATACATATATATTTATTAATGAATTTCTATTCTTTATAAATGCATTTCTTAATTTTATGAATTTAAAAATATGATAAATTATGGTACTTTTAATAACAGTAAAGTTTTAAGCAAGCTATTCATAAAAATCTGGTGTAGTGCTTAAGACATTAGGCTAGAAAGCAGAAGACTCTGATTTCTGGTCTGCATTAGGGTTCACCAACAAATGCGCGCACGACAAAAGCGTGCCGTCAAAACTGCGGCGAGAAAGCGCGCCTTTAACAAACAACGTGAAAACAACGTAATAACTCTAAGCCTACCCTTAACTCTAACCCTAACCCTAACCCTAACCCTAACCCTAACCCTAACCCTAACCCTAACCCTAACCCTAACCCTAACCCTAACCCTAACCCTAACCCTAACCCTTACCTTAACCCTAATTGCGCTTTTGTGGGCGCGGTTTTGTCGGCGCACTGTTGTGGGCGCGATTTCGACGTTGCGGTTTTCTTGCCGTGGTTTTGTCGTGTGCGCATTTGTTGGGTCACGCTGCATTAGGCATGAAGCCAGCTGGGTGATCTTGGGCCAGACACTTTTTCTCAACCCTAAGGAGGAGGCAATGGGAAACTATTTCTGAAATATTACAAGAAAATGTAGGGGTTCATTCAGAGAGTGGGAAAAATATGATGTAGAAGGAGTATTTAGTAAGTTCTTTGGCTTGAGTTATTTATAAAAGTAATAAAGTCGAAATTAAAGTAAATGAATAAACAAATGAAGAAATGAACAAACTAATGAATGAATAAACGAACGAATGAATGTAGCAGAGTTGTGCTGGTAGAAGAGAGGAAAAACATGCCTTCCAGGGAACTTCATGTATTGTATTCTGTTCAAAACAATTATTCTTGGAACAGTTGGAAAGAATAAAAAAGTGAAATTGCTGCTCCATTAAGAAAATAGCAACTCAGCAGTCAAGATGAGATGGCCATAGGGCAATGACCAGCCAGATATGCCAGATGCTGTAGCCAGTCAGAGCTGGGTATGTTACAAAACTGGAAGGAATCAGTGAACTAACTGCTTGGAATGTCACAAGTTGATTCAAGATGGAGAATAGTACATTTGAAACAGAGTTTCAAAGCATAATATATTGCTCTCTGTAAGTTGTCTTTCTGCTTACATAGAAATTACAGTTGCTGAGTATTGTGATGAGTAAGTATCCTGCTAGAACCCAGGGTCACCAAAACCATCAGTAGGTAAAACAATGGAATATTCAATTTAATCACAAGTCTGAATATAATTTAAGTTGAATCAGGGCACAGCTGAAGAGCCGGTAAGCTTAAAAGTAACAAATGCTGCAATAACAACGGTTTGCACCCTTAGTTGCATGAAAAGAACTCTGCTCATACAGTAACCACCTTCACTGCCTCCCCCTTGTCCTTGGGGCCCTTCCTGTCCAGAACTGTCCATGAGGATTAATGAAGGAATGGAAGGAGGATGGAATGGTGATGTAGGTCTTCAACAGGAGAGGGCAACCTGTATCAGCAGAAATGCCACCTCTTCATACAAAACGCCTTGAGTTAACTTGATTTAATTTAATTCACACGCTTAAAACTACCAAAAAATAATGGATATTCTGTAAGAGCATCCTAACCATATGTATGTGTATGTGTATGTGTATGTGTATGTGTATGTGTATGTGTATGTGTATGTGTATGTGTATGTGTATGTGTATGTGTATGTGTATGTGTATGTGTATGTGTATGTGTATGTGTATGTGTATGTGTATGTGTATGTGTATGTGTATGTGTATGTATATGTATATGTATATGTATATATAAAGATGATGGATATTTTCAGTATTCCAATAAGAAATATCTTAAGTAAACTGATAACATTAAACTCCTTTTCATTTGTTTCTAAATGAAAATGGCATTTTTCCTGTTCCTCACATTTTTTGCCTTTTTCTATGTGCAAGCATGCCAATTTCTTCTTTAAAATGTTATAGCTTAATGTAGGGTCTGTTCTATGTAAACTCTTCCCACCCACCCCCAACTATTTTTAAAACATTCAAGTCTGATTATGATGAATTGTTCTGTATTCATATTTCATGCTGATGTTTGCTAACTTGTCACTGGGTTCTTCAGAAATGCTTAGTGTAGCTTTATTAACTTGGGAATGTAGGCTATGAATCACACCAAATTTGCCAGTTTAACAAAATAACAGTGGTGTAATGAAGTAATTGAAAGTTTCATACTTTTCAGATCAGAAATTAATCTTTTAAGGTTTTTTTTTTAAAAAGCACACTAAAGTGATTCTTCAGAGCTGCTCTGTTTTTCATCACACAATACATTCTGCTTTACCAGTCATATACACACTATATAACATTATGATTAATTAATAATTTTGATACCTTCTGCCTTGACTTGAAAGGTCTTTAAGGGATTTTCAGATAGCTAAATAGCCTTTATTTGACATTTTTCAGGTATTGTTTTTTTGTTTCCTTGTTGCATATTCATTGATTGCTAGGACATGAAATATATATATGTGTGTGTGTGTATGTATATATACATACACACACACACACAAACATACATGCATACATACATACATACATATATATATATATGTGTGTTTTATTTGTGCTGATAAATAAATAAATAATTTATTTATCAGCACAAATAAAAAATAAAAGACAAATATAACAAAGGCAACAGTAAAAAATTGGGTTTCTGTCATGATGGATTCTTGTGACGAGCCGATTGACAGAGAATGGAAGCAGTTAGCTTCCTCCCATAATTGGGGCATACCAGGGGTTGTGACTTTAAATATATATATTTGTGTGTCTGTGTGTGACTCCTTAATTGGGGCTCCCATAATTGGGGCTTACCGGGGGTTGTAACTCTAAATAGATACCTTTCACCCTGGCTTGGCTGATAAGGAGTCGAACTCTGTAGCTTAGTGGTTAACACATCTGTCTAAGATGCAATACAGCACAGGTTTGATTCCCAGTAAGGGTATGGCTAGCTGATGAGAGCTAAATAGCTTGAAATAGATCTATGCTAGTCTCCCTTTATTTATTTATCAGCACAAATACAACACAAATGTACAAAGGCAACAGTAAAAATATTGGGTTTCGTCGTGATGGACTCTTGTGACGAGCCGATTGACAGATAATGGAAGCAGTTAGCTTCCTCCCATAATTGGGGCTTACCGGGGGTTGTAACTCTAAATATATATAAATATAAACATATAAATATATATAAACATACCCCTGGTATGTTGTGACTTATATATGTATAACAAATATATATATTTGTTTGTTTTCATAGATTTTCACGGGTGTAGGTATGCTGGTCTTGTTGTACTAGGGTCTTTTCCCATGTAAGATTGAGATTATCTTGGCAATGTTTCAGTGAGGTCTCACTCGCCATCTTCAGGTTGTGTTTTGGGCTTAAAACATGGTTAGAGCTGCCGTCTTTCTATAAATCTTGGTTTGTGTGTGTGGAGTGCAGGCTTTAAGCCCAAAACCCAGCCTGAAGATGGCGAGTGAGACCTCGACGAAACGTTGCCAAGATAGTCTCAATCTTACATGGGAAAGACCCAAATACAACAAAACCAGCATACCTAAACCCGTGAAAATCTACGAAAACAAACAAACACACACGCGCACACACAAACACACACACACAATTTTCTTTCTCTCTCCTTCCTTCCTTCCTTCCTTCTGTCTTTCCGTCTTTCTCCTTTTCAAAAACTTGATGCTAAATATCAGAACTGGGAGCATGTTATGTTAGCATTATAAAACTAAATTGTCTGGGATTTAATCAGTTTCTTTTTATGAGCCTTTAACCATGACTCACACATATTTGAATGTACGAGCTGTTTAAATTGGTGATGCCTCTAAAAAGTTTATTTAAAATGGAACACTTAGACTGGTTTAGTGCAAATTATTAATTATTACTTTCACAAAGAGGCACTGTTCACTGTTGTTAATTTTCAATCAAGAGTTTGGATCTGGAAATTATTAAATCAACTGATATGTCTAAGACAAATTCAACTCCATAAATCTTATCCAGTTCTGTTTATCTGGAATAGACATCAGTGGTGGATTCTTTCTACCTTGTGAAGGATTATAAGGTCCCCATGTCATTGCTCTGCCCCTCATCCATGCAAGATTTAGACAGTTGTCTGGCTAATATTAAAGATAAAGATAATGGATAAATATGTCCATTCTATTCCCTATAATAGAACTGATTTTAAACATGCTGTAGATAAAAATGTAAAAATAAAATGGTTCTACTTTGTCATTCATGACTGTAAACAATATAATTTGGGGTATATAGTTTAATGCTTTGACAAAATGTAAGGTTTTTCAGTTTAAATTATGGAAAAGTCACATAGTTCCTAGTTAAGGAGGAGCTCTGTGTGACAAAAACCATACACAGAACCAACTTAACAAAGTTGGCTGAATAAAAGTTTAAGTCTTCATCTAGTTCTGTAATTTTAACACTATGCCATCCTAAGAGGCTGCAACCCAAATGGAGTCAAACCCCATTTGAACCCAAAATGCCGATCTCATTTTGGGGTAAATAATTCTTATGCTGGGCATACACATATATAAGCCCATTTGCAAATAAGCCAAACCCAATATTTAAGGTATATTTTTGGCACTTAACGTTCTTGGCTTATCTGTGATTATATAAGGTAAATCATATGAAATTGAAAAGAGATTTTGACTTTAAGTTGAACTAAAAAGTGTACCTCATCTATTTCCAATTCAATGTCATAGAAGAAAAATAAAAGACATATAGGTTAGGAAGTCAATTCCTGAGGGTATGACCATGCCAATAGTATACTAAGTGGTATTCAGGCTCTGATGGAATTCCTAAAAGTGCTTTTCAAAAGGCAACTGGATTTTCTTGCTTCTTTTCTTGAGAACATTTTGCTTCTCATCCCAAAAGCTTCTTCAGTTCTCTGAGCTTCTTCAGCTTCTTCAGTTCACTTCTCATTCACAAAGCTTGAAAAACGTTTTACTTGAAATATTCTCAAAACAAAGAAACAAACAGCCCAATAAGGTCAATTTTGAAAACACCTTTGGGACAACCATGATCTGGATGATTAAGAATCTCCATAGACTCTTAGATGGAAGGTAAATGGCTTGGCATAGGGAAGTTAAGGCATAATGTTTTGCCTTGGGAATTATTACAAGAGAACTATTTTACCATCTCATACAAAAAACAAGCTTGCCCAAGGGACTTCAATATTGCAGGATTCTATGGGATTTCAATATTCTATTCAATATCAATATCCAAGGATATTGAAACACTACTAAAAGGTAAAGGTTCCCCTCACACATATATGCTAGTCCTTCCCGACTCTAGGGGGCAGTGCTCATCTCTAAGCGAAAAAGCCATCGCTGTCCGAAGACGTCGCCATGATAATGTGGCCTGACTAAATGCCTAAGCAACACAGAACCGTTACCTTCCCACCAAAGGTGGTTTCTATTTCTCTATTTGCATTTTTGTATGCTTTAGAACTGCTAGGTTGGCAGAAGCTGGGACAAGTAACGAGAGCTCACTCCATTATGTGACGCTAGGGATTCGAACCGCTGAACTTAGCCATTTAGTGACTTAGCCACTGAGCCACCGCATCCCTTATGAAACACTACTACATGTGTTATTTTACTATGGCATCCACAGGGATATCCACAACATTTACATTTTATCCTTGTTTCCTCTATGAAGAAAACAGATGACTTTCATATGAGTATACTTTTCCCCCCAGACTTCAAATCCCCTCTAATCCAAATTGTAGCAAAATACTAAGCAGCAGCAGGAATGAAAATGAAGCATTAATGCAAAGTGTCCCATAGTTACAAATCTGTTCATCTGTTATCCATCTTGATGCCCTCCAATGTTTTGTTTTATTTTATCATCTGCATTGATGTTTAATATTTCTGGACCTGGGCCATCATAAATTGTTATAATGATCATGATTATTTGAAATTTGGGGAGCATTGCAGAACACATATTAATAATGTTAAAAAGGTTTCTAGCCTTTGGGATTTAAAACATCAAAAGTAAAATAAAATAGTTTGGTGTAAGTTGTTGCGTCGCTGGAAGGAAAAGAGATCATTGATTTCTACAGGGAATATTTTCCCCTTTGGCTAAAGGTTAAACCTCAATGCATCTTCTAAGCTGATGTATGAATAAAATAGTTAGGACACTGATTTGTAATCCTATCCTGTGACTACAACTTCTGCTTGTCTTGTAAAGGTCATCATTTTTTCTGTACTATCTGCTTATATCTGAGTCATGAGGTGCTGACAAAAAACTACTGCACTTAATGTGAAACCTGAGGCATTTTGCTAATTCCAAAGATATTCGTAATTACCAACTTGGCATTTAACTGATAAATAACTTGCACCTATGCAGCATTACTTTTTGTGCCTCTACGATTTTTCTCTATTATTTTTTTAAAAAAATGTTTCAGTATTCAATTGTTAAAATATAGATTACCGATGTCATATTTTCTTGGAAAAAATAAAGGACAAACCTGAAAAGTGGGCAAGGCTGGAAGAGGTTCATAAAGATTAAAAAGTAATAATTGTTTGTATCTATAAATTTGCTTAATGAAGGAAAATTAAAAAAACAAAACAAAAACTAACTTTATAAAACCACACATTGTAATAAAAATATCAAAAGACAATTCAATGTCCACGTTTTTCATATGAATGTGAAAAATGGTGCATTAAGTGTATTTATACAATACAAGTAAAATGACCAAAATAAAAGTGGGTTTTTGAAAAACGAATAAAACTGAAGGACAGCTTTCTGAAATAAAGAACTGTGTTAAGCGTGGAAAATCAGGAAATCCAAGCAGTTCAAATGAACATAAAGGTTTATTGCAAGCTTAAGTGTTCTACAAGAATTTGAACTACTAATGGTCAAATTGATGGTGATAGATAAGAGTCAATGGAATCTAAGGTAGGTGAGACTTGTGAACACAAAGGACTCAAGACTGATGATGCATTTGACCCCACCCTTGGGCTCAGCCGGCTCATCACCCACAGATCATACTTTGTAATAAAGGACATATGATCATTGTAAGTAAAGGTGACCAAATTTATCTTCTTTCTTTGCAACCCTAGTTTTTGCCAAAATCAGGGTATCTTTCTGCATAGGAAGTTTGAACTTTAAAGCTGCTGAAATGTTTTGAAACCGTTTTAGCATAAATGAAGAAATATTGCAAACATTTTTCTTATGAGATTTATAATGAAGCGCTTAACTTCCAACATTTGACCTCTTTTTATTTTCAGCCATGGAACAGGATATGAAAGTGATAATCACGCAGCCCCAATGTTATACAGTTGTGGGGCACAGTACAGAATACATACCCATGGAGTTTTTAGAGGAATTCAAGTGAGTATATTAAGGAAAGTATATAATTTTGGACTGATTACCTAGCTGCTTTCAAATACCAAGGAAACACTATATTTTCTTTTTATTAGACTATAGTTTTCACTATATAATAACTAAATGGAAAATGTTTAAGTTATCTATTGCTGACAAATTCTAATTTGCCCCCTTTTGCTGAGAAATCTTCCAGATATATTGAGTTACAACTCCCATGATTGCCAAGCCACATTGGATAAAAATCATGGTGGGACATTTATGGGTGTTGTTGTAGTCCAATACTTGGAGGGCTTTTCTGCAAGCAGAAAATTAATGAGAAGGAAAAATGAAGGACCAAGTATTTTTCCTTGTGAAATGCTACTACAGCCTTTGGGATTGTGGAGAAATGTATTACAATTTCCTTTATGACATGAAACAAATAACAATTTCAGGATTTGATGCTACTTATATTTCGGGGAAACTAAAATGTCTGTAGTAAGTCTACTTGAAGTATAGTGGGGATGGGGGGGGAGGGATGAGGCTTGACATCTTTAAGACTTGTGGACTTCAGCACTCAGAATTCCCCAGCTAGCCATTCTGGGAGTTGAAGTCCACAAGCTGCCAAGGTTGGGCACCCCTGCACTATAACTTTTACAGTTCTCTGATGAGCCCAGAATATATTGTATGTAAAACCTTCCTCTTTATGCCATCATAGGATATGCGGCGGATGTCTGGAGTGGCTCCAACAATTGTTAGATCAGCAAGTGACACAAATGAAAAGCGACCTTTCATGTGCGTGTATCCCGGCTGTAACAAGCGATATTTCAAACTGTCTCATTTGCAGATGCATGGTAGAAAACACACTGGTAAGTATCTTCATGGAGTGCACAACTGCCCTGAAATAATTGCCTTGTCCAGTATCTCATAGTCCTTCCTATGGTAATGGAAGTCTTTTGTGACCTTTCAACGCCAAGCATTCTGGGAGCCCTTGGCAAGAGAATTGTCAACCTATTACTTCAATGGGGCCATGTACTCATGAAAATGTGGGGCATACACTTCCTTCCCCAAGAAGATACAGGGATAATTATATATAGGTAGCCCTCAACTTACAACTCATTCATTTAGTGACCATTCAAAGTTACAACAGCACTGAAAAAAAGTTATTTGTGACCATTTTTCTCATGACCGTTGCCCATGGATCCCAAGGTCATGTGACCAAAATTTGGATGCTTGGTAAGTGACACATATTGATGACATTTGCCGTGTCTTCATGTGTGTCGGTCATGCAGTGTTGGTCATGTGATTACCCTTTATGATGTATGAAGTCAGTGGGGAAGTTGGATTCACTTAACCATGTTACTACTATAGTAACTTAACCCGGGGTGGGTTCCTGTATTGGTTGGTATCCCTTCGCTTCACACATGCTTTGCTTGCGCATGCGTAGTTGACTGTAATTTGTTCTGCGCATGTACAGAAACATGCCAGTAATGGCAGAAGAGACTAGGAATCAGTTCGGGTATGTGGCCAGCCTGGGTCACTGCCGGTTCTGCAACCCAGGCCAAATCACCACCACCAGTTCAGCCGAACCAGGCAAACTGGGAGCAACCCAACTCTGAACTTAACCACTGCAGTGATTCAGTTAACAACTGTGGCAAGAAAGGTTGTAAAAACAGGGCAAAGCTGACTTAGCAACTATTTAGCTTAGCAATGGAAATTTGGGGTTCACTTGTGGTTGCAATTTGAGGACTACTGGTAATTTCACATTTGAATGTTACAAAAAGATGTGGCCATAACATCAGGAAAGAACTAATGTATATAAAAAAACTTTACATATTGCAGTGAAGTGAGCTATAATTCACAGAAGTCTGCATCATAATACATCCTCTAGTCTTTTTTTTTTATTTTAAAGGGATTTTTGTATCGTTCTAAATGAGTGAATAATATTTGCTTGTGGTGTTGTCATAGTGTATGGTTCTTGAAATGCAGCTTAAAATTTTATAGGGTAGAGAAATGGAGAAGCTGAATAACAATTAATTTTTAAAAAGAAAAAGAAAGAGTGGGTCAGAAGATTTCCCTTATAAAACAACTGATTCATTACACTTCCTGAAAATTGTTATTTTGCGTTACTATCTGTGGAACTCTGATGCACAAAGCTGGAATTTGTATCCGTGCTTATCACTGTTTCAGCAGAAATTTTGCTGATATCTCTGTTACCATTACGGTTGTTTACTGTCCCCTCTTAGTATTAATACTGTTGACCCAGATATAAAAAAGTACTAAAGTACTATTTTCTTGGAACACCTAAAATAGTATATTTTAAAAAATCTTTATCAATAATATTGCACCCACTTTCACTTATCATTAACAAGAAGTAGCAACAATGATTTATTAGTTTGCAAGTGATGTATGACTGGAGGATTTTTTTTCAAACACACAAAATGATACTTAGTTTCAATGAACTTTTTCTTCCCAGCAAAAATGAGTTGCAAGCAAACTGAATACAATAACTCATCACTTTGAAGATAAAGCTTTTGTAGCAGATTATCTGTGGTGAAAATTATAATTTCATTAAGTAACAAGATTTATATTAATGGAGGTTTTTTAAAAAGTTATAACAACTCTTCGAGGAAATAGAAAAATGGCTGTGGAGTATGCAAGTTAAACAATTGTAACTTACTTTCTCATTTCCTTTATACAAAACTAAAATTTGAATCCACTTAAACTCATTTTATACAGACTGCAATTTCTTTGTTTACTACAGAGCTGATTTGCTGCTAAGAGGTCAGATTCTCCCACTCAGGTTTCTCCAGATATATTGTAACTACAATTTTAATTAGAACTTGGTTTATATATATACAGTATTAGTGGATTACATCTCAATATGGCCCACAAAAAAGATGATGGCATTATAATGCAATTGTTTCTGATTACCCAAGATGGGGAACTAGGTTAAAAGTATAAATGCCTAAGTTAAGTCTAACTACATAAATGCAGTTTTTTTGGCAGTATTATGGAAAGTGCTTAGCCAACAATCCTGAAATTCCCAGGCAGTTTCTTCATCCAAGTCCAACTAGGACTCATCCTGCTTAGCTTCTAAAATCAGCCAAGTTTGTCTGGGTTCACCATCTGCTGAGACCACGGATAGTAACTACTGATGAGCAAAAATAGCAAAACATGTAACTCTTGAAAATATGCTGAAACATAAACCCAATGCTCCTTACCTTGCTTGAGTTCTACAGTATTGAGATAATTTTCTAGGGATGCCAACTTTTCAGATGCTGCTAAGACTTCCAGAACTATAACTTGAATGCAAAAAAACCCCACATTTTGTAAAAACTTTCTGTTGCTGGAACTTAATGCTGCTTCGGATTTTGGATCAGCTAAGCTAATGGAGGAATTCGCTGTGAAGCTGAATTTCATGGAATACATGGGAAATTCATGCATCCTTGAATTTTCCTCATATTGATAAATAGTAAGGATGAAAAGAGCACATGATCAGGCTGCGGAGACTTCATAACTTCCATAACTTAGCTGGAGACTTATTATGTGATTTTTCTTAATTGGTATTTATTTTCAGAAGAAGATATAAATAGGACTGAACAATCTGTTGTTTCCTCAAAAACTTACATTAAAAACCCCCACATAATTAATAAACAAGTGTCCATAAAAATATGTTTCTTTATTATAACCACAAAGCAAATAAACAAGATTCTCATGATTCCCTTTGTAAACAATGTTCAATTCCCTCCTTGAACCTTTCCCTATTTTTTCCAGGGCTGATTCTTTGTCACAAGTATTCATTGCTCCATATATGCATTCTAGCAATGGAATTATTTATGTAGTTGCAAATGCATGGATTTTAATTGTTGCCTGAATGACCTATTCTGTCTATTTTTTTAAGACACTCATCTTAGCCAATGACTTTGGCTAAGTTAACAATAAGCAGTTAACAATTTAAAACAATTCATTTGTTTATTTAGTATATTTCTATAGCCACTGATTTAAAAAAAATGTGACTCTGGGCAGTATACAATATAACAGTTAAAAGCTCCATAGCAATCCAAAAACTAAATAAAATTAACATAAGACATATAAAAAGGATGTATCAAATAAACCTGTAAAACCCAGGAAGGTGGGAGAACAAACACCACTTGGTCTCATATAGCCACCTTGTGGGCTGCCCCTTGGATCACCATGGATGATTAAAAAAAGAAAGAAGAGAAAATAAGTTTTAAGGGTCTTATGGAAGGCCAATAGAGATGGGGATAATACCAGGTTCCAGAAGGCAGAGGTTACAGCAGAAAAGGCATGCCGGATAGAACTCCTTCGGAGATGGGACTTGCTGCCTTTCCTCCCTGCCTGACTTGGTGGGATAGGCAAATGCAATTGGGAAGAAGATATGCAAGAAGTTGTAAGATACCACAACTACAAAATTTTTACAATAAATAGTAATCCAAACAAATCATACCATTTTCTTTTCACACACTCAGAGCCTAGACCTTGGCACAATAAATTGTTTATACAATTCCAACCATTTATTTTTAAGTTAGAAAGTGGAAACACCATTTTTTTTTAAAAAAAACCCAAACATTTATATTATCTTTTCTCTAAAGATAATCCATTGTGCTATCTCTCTATTACATGGGAGAGTTGTTGTAATGTGTTAATTGAGGTTTCCTTTAATGCCTACAATGCTATTTACTTCCTTCAAATAAACTTGTTTTTTTCTAAGGAGAAAAACCGTATCAGTGTGACTTTAAGGACTGTGAACGAAGATTCTCTCGTTCAGATCAACTCAAAAGGCATCAAAGGCGACACACAGGTATGTTGCATATCTGAGATTTTGACATTTGTTGCAATTCGTAGTTTCCCTTATCAAGGGTATGTGAAATTGAGTTGTAATTTTTTTGCTTTTAAGAGCACTAAAGGCTGGCACTTTGTATAACTTTGTATAAGTTCAGAAATATACTACAAAGAAGCAGAGTGCTGAACCTAGGTTGCAATTAATTATATGCCCCTTAAAAATATAATAATGTTAGTACAGATCAGTTAGAGTGTACTTTGGGAAGAGCATTTGTGCCTTAGATGTAGTTAGATATCAGATAATTTGATTATTTATAACCATATATGCTGAGCATAGGCGATCTTGAAAACTAACTTTTTGGGCTGAAACGCTGGGAAGTAATTCTTTCCTTATGCTTAATAAATAATGTGGGAAGGAGATATGATATTCAGCAGGTTCTGATCAGTTCTGGAGAACTGGTAATGGAAATTTTGAGTAATTCGGAGAACCCGTAAATACCATCTTTGACTGGCCCATCTATTCTCTGCCTCCCGAGTCCTAGCTGATCAGGAGGAAATGGGGATTTTGCAGTAACCTTCCCTGGAGTTGGGAGAGAATGTAGATTCTACAGTATCCTTCCCCTGCCACGCCCACCAAGCCACACCCACAAAATCAGTAGTAAATTTTTTTGAATCCCACCACTTGTGGGGAGGTGATTATACTCCTTGATAATTGAAATAATAGCTACTTAACGAGGTTTAATACTTTTTTTTTAGAAATGATACGGGTGATCCTTGACTTACGACTATTGCTTTAGCAATCATTCAAAGCTATGGCAGTGCTGAATGAATGGACTTGCAACCTGTCCCTGATGTTACAGTGCCCCATGGCCATGCGATCAAAATTTGGATGCTTGGCAGTCCATCTGCACTTACAACCTTAGGGATGCTGCAACTTTTCTCCAGCCACCTATCTTCCCTCCTCTTTTGGCCCTCTGCTCTCTGTGGCCCATGCCACCCTAGCTGACCTTTGTAGTCTTCTTGCTGTTGCTGTTGCTGCTGACCAAGCACACCCAACCTGGTTCTTTGCAAGGCAATGCTGGGCTTCTTGAGGTGGCAGCAAAAGCAACAAGAGAGGGCAAGCAAAAGCATAATAAAAGCCAGCCAATCGTAATTTCTGACATTATTCCTTAAAAGAATATTAGTAATATTGCCCCCCCCCCAAAAAAAAACATTCAAGTCAAAGCACTAGGGATAGGAAGTCTCCCAGAGTTCCTAAAGCATGCAAGCAAATTTGTATCTCAATTTTAATAAATTTCTCCTTACAAAATGAAACAGTGCTGAGCATATCCCAGTCCTGTCACTCTACACCAGTGCCCCCCAATCTTTTGGGCATCAGGGACTGGTTCCATGAAAAGAGGTTTTTCCATGGACCGGAGGGGGCTTGGTTTCACGTGCTGCCTACATCCCTTGGATGGGAGGACCAGTTTCTGGCATGGTGCTGGTCCATGGACTGGGTTGAGGACTTCTGCTCTATTTCATATACCATAATCCCATCAATGTTTGGAATCTGCAGGGAAGCTGTCAAACTTTATGAATTGGCATCATCGAATCCTTGCAAAAAGTCCTATTCTGGTGCCACCATCTTATAGGATAATTACAAAGGTTGCATCAGTTCCTCCTAGTCCCACCATTACTTTGTGAAGCAACTAGAGTTATTCAACATACTCTAATTCGGGTCATCAATCCTAACCCAAATACATTGGGCAGTATAAACAAACAGCTTACTTTTCAGTGCAGTCTAATGAAAGGAAAGCTCTTGTGCATGTGTAGAGGGTATAGAGAGTGACCTTGAGGGGGAGAGGGAAGATCCATTATCAGAGCAACAAAGATAAATGTAGCTTAAGACCAATGCAAAGAGGAATTAATGAATAAGGACTTTCACTTCCCTAGTTCTCAAAAAGGGAGGAGGGAAAGAATATTCAGAATTAACATGATTCTGATACTATAGTCACTCTAATAAAAATAGGACAAATGGCATCCGTTTCTCACACTGGTCTACCTGATAGGACTGAGAATTTATTTCAAACAAATATTTTGAAAGTTGTATATAGTTTTAATAAACTATGTATATAGTTGTACATAGTTTTAATAAAGATCACAGCACTGGACAAATATCTAATTGTTCAAACAGAAATAAAATTCATTAAGTTGAATAGGGTTTAGGTAAGTAAATATGATTTAAGCCTTAGTATTTAAAAAAAAGTTAACATTTTAAGAAATAATGAGAAAATATTTCTATGCAATGACATGCTTGCATAGACATCTCCAGATTAGGAATACTTTATGATTTATTTATTTATTTCATAGTATTTATATAGCTGCTCATATTTTAAAATACCTAATTCAAACAATTAAATTAAATAGTACACTAACAGAGAATTGGAGCTCCTTTATGGACAATTGTAAATAAGCCTAGAAGAAAGGTAAGTGGAATACTGTTATAGATATTATGTGCACAGTTAATTTTTAAAGCATCTTCTAAATACAGGAAATACACTCAGATTCCTTTAAAAAAAATCACATCATGCATATAGTTTTGAAAAAGCACTTGGATATGTGAAGAATGCTATTCTGAACTGAAATGGAAAAAAGTGCACATTATTAAAGGACAATTTCAAAAGAATTGAGAAATAACAACCACAATCACGTGATGTTTCTTATTTCAAATTTTTCAAGTTTTCACTCCAAAGTGAATTATTGCTTCCATTTTTTGCCAGAAACCAAGGCATGGTAAAAGCACTAAATGGAGTTAAAAAGGACAAAGAGCCCGAGAAAGGTCAGGTAGTTGAGTTGCCTGATTAATGCGACTAAACATGTGAAAGTTTGTACTTAGGGGCGGAAATGGCAATTGTCAAATAAACGTAATAGTGTATGTTTCTGAAATTCAGAAGAACTGATACTCTTATACCTTTGTAAAGGTACTAGAATCCAAGAATAGATTTATTTTATGTATTTAGGTGTAAAACCATTCCAATGTAAAACCTGTCAGAGAAAGTTCTCCCGATCTGATCATCTGAAGACTCACACTAGGACTCATACAGGTAAAACAAGTGCGTATACTTTTTTCCCATTTATATATTCTTATTTATTTTATTGAAATGTCAATAAAATATGTGGGCATATGTGATATTGAAATGTCTTAGCTATTACAGGTAAAATAATGTGTAGGGTGGAGGGGGGGGGGACACACAATCAATTTTGGCAACTTTAAGACTGGTGAACTTCAATTTCCAGAATTTCCCAGCCAGCCATGGGAATTCTGAGAGTTGACATCCACAAGTCTTAAAGTTGCCAGGGCTGGATACACCCGTCTTAGAGCAAAATCAAGAGTCATGACTATTATCCTTTGGCAGAAGAATTACGTTCAGGTGACAGTTTACAGTTGCCCTAATCTGTCTTTTTAACTCAACTTAATTTGAGGCTGCAACTTCTAACCAACATTCTAAATAGGACACAGAGACCCAAATCTTACCATGTTTCTCTGAAAATAAGACCCACCCTGAAACAAGCCTTACCCTGATTTTTTGGGGGTGGGTCTAATATAAGCCCTATCCCAAAAATAAACCGGGAGGTGGGTGGGAGGGCCAGCGCAAGAGGTGGCAAGTGCATGGGGGCTGATGACGTCTGGCAGCAGCCGTGGCCCAGTGGCCTTTTGGTGCAGCACAAGGACCCATGGAAGGCTCGTGGGAGGATTGCATAGCACCACCGGCAGCAGGCAGAGGCATGGGGGATGGGAAAGTCAGGTGACCCTGATGCCCCACACAGGTACTTGTTTGGTGTGGCCACAGGCAAGCTGAGAGATGATGGAATGGAGTGGGCTCTGCATTAGGATCGCCTTTGCCTCCCCTTGGCTTTGCTGCACATTTTTTGCCAGAGGGAAGTAAGCTTTGTCTGCTTGCAAAGAGGAAACATAGATGCTGTGCTTGTTTGGTACAGATTTAGGGCTGAGACTTTTTGTAACCACCTTCTGGACCACAAATTCATTCAACTGAGGGATTAAACAGGGAATTGAATCCTGGCTATGAAAATTAGTACCATAAAATGTAATATAAAGCCTTGTTGGCCATTTTTCCTTTAAGCAACCTTGTGAAACTTGACTATTCTGGTCAAAAAGGGATGTTTTTATATTATATTATATTATATTATATTATATTAATTATATTAATTATATTATATTATATTATATTATATTATATTATATTATATTATATTATATTATATTATATTATATTATTATATTATATTATATTATATTATATTATTATATTATTATATTATATTATATTATATTATATTATATTATATTATATTATATTATATTATATTATATTATATTATTATATTATATTATATTATATTATATTATATTATATTATATTATATTATATTATATTATATTATATTATATTATATTATATTATATTATATTATATTATTATATTATATTATTATATTATATTATATTAATTATATTATATTATATTATATTATATTTTACATTACATTGTAATGTATATATATACATTGTATTGTATATAATGTATGAATAATATAACACATAAAATAATATACATGTTCAATCTATGAATAGATATAATACTTAAAAAAAATCTTTTTATAAATCTAAAAATAATGTAAGGTTTAACTGAGAAAATAATTTACTGAGCACCTTCTATACTGGATGCTCTATGAACTCTTCAGAGTACAAAAATGTTCCAAACATATAGAACACATTTTTATTTAAAAGCAGTAGAAACTGAGAGATTAACTCAAGTTCTATTGGAAACTTTGGAAAGTTGAATGTGAGCTTAATAAAGCACCCTATTGTCAAAAGATAGGTGTCTACTTCAACTCTAAGCTGTGATGGCACAGTGGTTAGAATGCAGTATTACAGGCTAACTCTGCCCACAGCCAGGAGTTCGATTCTGACCTACTCAAGGTTCCAGCCTTGCAAGTTTGGTAAAACAATGGGGGTAATTCTGACATTTGTAAACCACTTAGAGAGTACTGTAAAGCATTATGCAGCAGTAATATAAGTCTAAGTGCTATTGCTGTTTAACCAAAATTCTAGGAGGGCAATAGTATGTATTAGGAATATGATGATAATGTATAATTGTTCATTTTGTTAATAGGTGAAAAACCTTTCAGCTGTCGGTGGCCCAGCTGCCAAAAGAAATTTGCTCGTTCTGATGAATTGGTCCGTCATCATAATATGCACAACAGGAACATGACTAAACTTCAACTTACCCTTTAGATGTTTCATACTTTTTGCACAACCCAGATGGAATACTATGAACTGTTGCAAACATTTTCAGCTATCATCTCTTTGCTCAGAAGGAAATCTTCAGATGCCTTCAGCTTGGACTTTGGAATTTTCCATCGCAGACCTCAAATGGTTTAAAATTGTAACATTATTATATAACTACATTGGCTAGGTTACACTTTAAATTTTGCTATAGACTCTAGTTTATGTATATTTGTTCTTTCCTTCAGAAGATTTTGTACTTATTTTTTACTTGAAATTTGTCACAGTGCTCAGTCATACTCATACATAATGAATGGTATATGCAAACATCAATTCATACTGCAGTCCTGTACAATATATATCAGATTATCCAAGGCAGGACAATTTTATTCTCTTTGGAGAATTTTTACATAAACAAACTAGTCCAAATCCTCACTTGCAACTCTCAGAACTGTGGATGTAATATTTTTATATAAATAAATAGACATAAACAACACATTTGAGAGGTGAGGGTAAATGCATCTCCCACTATGCAATGAACTGTTGCATCTCACAATTATTTTGTGATTTTCCCACGTATCTCCACATTGAAGGTAGGGCATGTATAGGGAGAATTGCCTATCCTGCGACGCCCCTTCAAACTCCATTGAATATTTGTTGTGTGTATGCTTCCGTGCGTCCATGTGTGCATGTGTTTGTGTGTGTATAAGTCAGATTGTGCATGCTGATAACATCTTGATCTATACACAGTTATTTATCTGCATAGAGATGATAAGCTTATACTATGTATGTGTATTCTTTCTCTGTTTAATTGGGAATTTTGCTTTTGCAGGATTCCCTGTCATATGGGGACAGCCTAATACACATAGTCATGCATTCATATGTTGTGTGCAAATCCTGATTATGCATTACTTCTGACCAATTGCCACGATGATCCTATGTATGTTCAGTAAACATGTTCTAAAAGATCTATATGATGCCAAGACTGATAATGAAACAATGATGAATTTCTAGTTTATCTTATTTTTGGAAAACCTAGGAGCTGAAAGAGATTTTCTAGAACTTGCTTATGGAAGAGAAACAGATATTCATTTCTAAAAGTTAAGGAGGGATCATCCCTATGTCTGTTTTTTTATCTTAACCCATCACATTTGCATTTAGATATACAACCTATCATTCCTTTTTTGCCCTGATTTTTTTTAAAAAAGCAGAAAGTTACAATGTATGTGAAATCTTGACAATGCAATCCTGTCCTGAAAATCACCACCACTGAACAGATAACCGAGCCAATATACATAAAAGTGCTGTCTATTGCATAGTACTATCATTCTGTGATGTAACAGAATGTTGCTTCCAAATTTGGTGATATCAATGGATTCAATATTTTTTGTACTAAAAATGAGATTCTTGCACCGAAGTTGACTAATTTTTATCAATAGGTGCCATGTAGAGAAATTGCACGATTTTTTTTTTCTATTGTGAAGCTGGTCTAAATTGAGAATAGGTCCTAGCACAACATATGGTCATATAATTATAGAAATTTAGGATTTCTTTACCATGCAGCCATGCTGGTTATATGGCTGGCAAGTTGTATAAAATTAAAATTGAACTTAAGAGGCTGGTCCAGATTTTTCATTAACATATGGCTCTTAAGCTTAAACAAATAGCTCTTAAGTGACTTAAACCTCATTTACAATTATATGTGCAAGAAACCGAAAAATAAAATTTGAAAATGCCCAGTGTGAGGAAATATATTATTTCAGGATTTGAAGTTTATTATTTACTATGAATTGATTGAAATGGTGTATATATCTCTATCTATAAATATATATATATATATATCAAGTAATGTATTTGCTTTTAAATAATTAAATTTAGAAAGCAAATAAATGTGAGAATTGTTAGGAATCAGAAATTCCTGAAAACTATGGATGCCACAAAGACTGTACCTGTGTTGTTCACTGAGCTTTTAAATAAAGCCCATTTAAAGAGAAACAAATAAGAGTCCAACAGATGTCTTATTTCATGGCTTATTAGGTTTCAAATTTCTTCAATAGTGTTGACTTCTTTTGTATATAAAAGAAAATCTAGAGTGACCACTAGTTAACCTGTTTAGGTCTTGACCACAATCTATCCTTCTCACTGGGGAATTGTACTGACAACAGAATCACATTTCATATTATGTTGTAGAACTTCACTTTTTCCCCAGACACTGATAGGACTTCTTTAAGGAAAAAAAACCCCAAAGTCACACTGGTTTCATTTGCCTTCAGTAAATTATTTCAGCTATTTTAGTACAGACTTCAACACTTTTGGTACAAACGTAATGTAGCTATGCCAGGGTAGGCATTTCAGTTTATCCCCTTTAAAATCACAACCTCATTCTACAATCCTCACAAAACTGCACTCTATATTGTTAATCATAAATACATTTCTACTACAAAATTCTTCTAGTGAAGCTGTACTGTCACATGAAAAAGGAATGAGTTTTATCATAGTAATATTTCTTAATTATAGTTTGATTTAGTAAGAAGGGCCAAGGTGGCGCAGTGGTTAAATGCAGCACTGCAGGCTACTGCTAGATCAGCAGGTCAGCGGTTCAAATCTCACCGGCTCAGGGTTGACTCAGCCTTCCATCCTTCCGAGGTGGGTAAAATGAGGACCCAGATTGTTGGGGGCAATATGCTGACTCTCTGTAAACCGCTTAGAGAGGCCTGAAAGGCCTATGAAGCGGTATATAAGTCTACTGCTAAGTCTACTGCTAAGAATGCATAGATCAGTGGTTCCCAAACTTGGCAACTTTAAGACTTGTGGACTTCAACTCCCAGAATTCTCCAGCCAGCAGACTGGAGAATTCTGGGAGTTGAAGTCCACAAGTCTTAAAGTTGCCAAGTTTGGGAACCACTAGCATAGATCAAGATCTCCTAATCATTTTTATGGAGAAAATTCGATTGTCTATTAGATATTAAGATAGATAGGAAGTTGTAACTTCCATTACCCCAAACAACTTTGCCCAATATTCTAACCTACATATTATCTTGATGCAAGTATGTGACAAATAATATAGTAATTTGATGACATGAATATTCTTGCTGTAGGTAGTAAGGTATAAAAATGAGCAGAAAATATATTGGCAACCAAACCATTGGATTTTACCAAGCACTGAAGATATGTTTGGCCATATGGCTTTAATTTGTTTTTATCTTAAATTTAACCTGTATATTTTTTTTCTTAAAAATATGATGACAACATTCAATTTTTCCATATTCAGATATAAAACAAAAAGCAGTAAAGTGAAGTGGCTTAATTCCCTTCATTGAGTACAGCTGTATCTTCTAGGATAACACAACAGTTAATTCTTCAAGTCATCTTTCTTGCTTGGGAATTTAATCACTATTTCAAGGGAACTGTGACTCATTTGTATCAGTCAGTTTTATCTTTTGCTGTCAAAAGACAGCGTGCCTCTGGAGAAACTCATAGCAAGAATGGTAAAAAAAAAGGTTTGGAAAAAGTAGTCTTATGTATGCACACATATTCATTTTTATTATACACCTTTTTATTTAAAGTTATTTTCCCGTACTTTTCAGCCAGCATTATCTATTAAAACTGAATAATCAGATGGTCCCAGTCTTCATGGTCCCTATCTAAAAATTAAAAAAAATCTAAAACAAAAAATAAGATATAAGGAAAGGGATATTGAGAGGAAAAGATTCTCCCATACTAATACAGTTGCTTAGGTAGACAGAAAGCACTTATGACATTGTTTACATATCTTTACAGTATACAAACACACAACCTAATTACATACTCCAGGTTAAGTACCTATTGCTTCAACATTAAACATCTTAATGAGAAGTTCTGACTTCAAAAGAATTTAGAAATATTCAAAATAATATAGAAGGGGCTTATTTTACAAAGCACCAGAAGGCAAGAGAGGAAACAATGGATGGAAATTAATCAAAGAGCGAAGCAACCTGGAATTAATGAGAAGCTTCCTAACTGTGAGAACAATTAGCCAGTGGAACCTGCTTGACTTCAGTAGTTGTGGATGCTTCATCACTGGAGGTTCTTAAGAAGAGCCTAGACAGTTAAAATACTTGAGTTAATATGAATTATGTTTGATGACTGTGGAAGAGATGCACAAAAACCTTTTGCAACCAACTGATACACTTTCTACATTATGTAAGGAAGGAAGATTTTATATGTTGTATTTGTTTTGAAAAAAGATTATATATATATATATTTGTGCTGATAAATAAATAAAGGGAGACTAGTATAGATCTATTTCAAGCTATTTAGCTCTCATCAGCTAGCCATACCATTACTGAGATTCGAACCTGTGCTGTATTGCATCTTAGGCAGATGTCTTAACCATTGAGCCACAGGTCCTCCTCCTTATCAGCTGAAGCCAGGGAGGTAGGTATATATTTAGTATATATATAAAGAAGAGATTAGACCAGACACTTGTCTTGAATGGTATAGGCAGGGGTGGGTTTCTCGCCCCGTTCCAACCAGTTCAGTTGGAACGGGGCCGGCGGTGTCCTCGTGCACGCGCGCAGTGCACGCATGCGTACTAGCGTACTGTACGATGCTCCAGCTGCTCCTGGAGGATCGTGCAGCAGCTGTATGCGTTCTGCGCATGCATGGAAACGCAGAACTCGTCAAAACCGGGTAAGAAACACGGGCGGGCGGGCGGATCCTTCGGTGTTCCCGGAAGTTACTTACTTCCGGGTTCGCCAACCAACCGGTTCACGGGGACCGCCGCGAACCGCCTGAAACCAATCCCTGGGCAGAGGTGGTATTTAGCAGGTTCTGACCAGTTCTGGAGAACTGGTGGCAGAAATTTTGAGTGGTTCGGAGAACCAGTAAATACCACCTCTGACTGGCCCCCCACCCCATCTAATCTCTGCCTCCCAAGTCCCAGCTGATCCGAACAAAATGGGAATTTTGCAGTAATCTTTCCCTGGAGTGGGGAGGGAATGGAGATTTGGCAGTATCCTTCCCCTGCCATGCCCACTAAGCCACGCCCACAGAACCGGTAGTAAAAAAAATTAATTCCACCATTCTCCTGCTTTTTTAGAAGACTTCAAGGTCCCTTCCAGCTCTATTCTGACTAAAAATAGTGTCATGTTTAGAATAATGCAAACCTTCACAATTTGTATCCCATAGGAATATTTGAAAACATTTATACAATAAGCCAGACTTATATAAGTAAAGCCCATTTTTCCAATTCAACTTGATTTCCCATCACAAATCAACCACATTTTCAGATCATGTATGAATGCATCCCTTTCTTGAGACACTCGAGACAATTTCAACACATGATCCTCTAGAAGGAAGAACAAAGAAGATCTGTCTTTTCAAAAACAGATGTATGCAAGCATTCACTGCTCCAACACAACACAATTAATATTAAAACTTACTGCATCATTATCATTCGGCACACATTAAATCAGTTTTTGTGTGTGAAATAAACCACTCCATTTGGTGTCAGAAGTTGGCAGTGGTCTTTGCTTCATGTCAATTATTTGCAGAGTGGCCATGTGTCCTATTTTACAGAAGATAGTTTTCTATTTGAAGACTGCAGGGTCATCCACAGGGAAGGCAGATTGGGAGTACTGATTGTGCCAAGTCCCTCCCTCTCTCTAATAAGGGATGATATCATACCAAGTCCCTCACATTTTACATGAGTGAAAAGGGATGTGGTTTTAATTAAATAGTTGGAAGTGCCATCTTGATGTTTTTGGTCCACTCTGCAGGTGTGCATGTTAAGTGTAAGAAGTCACAACTTTGTTTGAAGTCAGGTGTTCAATCCATGTCCATTTTAAAGACAAGGAAATATAAGACTGAAGTGCAGGCTCTTTGGAATGGTCTAACAATAATTAATTCATGATTGGCCGAGGCAGCACAGGCAAAACTCACATGGACACAGTGAAAACATCTTACTAATGCTGCATTTTTTATAGTTGCACTGCAAATACAAAATGGGATGTCTGTACTGTATGTTTACTTCCTTGTTCTCTTTTTTTTCATTATGCATTTCTTTATGATGATCCGTAAGTAGTTCCTTTTTATAGTGTGATATCCTGCAAGCAATAGTTTTCCTTCTGGTACTCCAAGAAAGTGAAAGCTGGACATTGAAGCAACAGCCCAGAAACAATATTGATGATTTTGAACTTTGGCCTTTTGAAGAAAACTCCTGAAAACTCCATAGATAGTTATGAAAACAAAGGATTCACTGAATGAATCAACCCAGAGTTCTCATTTAAGGCATACATGATCATGTTTAAATTTTCATACTTGGACATGCTATGTTGAGATTTCTCTTGTGAAATCTATAGTGCTGTTAAAGGTGGAAGGAAATAGAATAACCAGCAGCAAGACAGATGAACTCAATTAAAACAGAGAAGGAGGCAATGTTGGAAGACCTGAAGAGACAGATTGAAGACACAGCTTGTTAGAAAACTTTTTAGTTAGGTAGTCACTAAGAGCTGAGACTGACTTGATAGCAACAGCAATATGCTTATATACTGCTCCGCAGTGTTTTAAAGCCATCTCTAGGTAGTTTACAGAGTCAGCATATTGCCCCCAACAATCTGGGTTCTCATTTTAATGACTTCAGAAGGATGGAAGGCTGAGTCAACCTTGAGCAGTTGAGGATTGAACTACTGGCAGTGAGCTGAGTTAGCCTGTAATACTGCATTCTAACCATTGCGCCATCATGGCTCTTTTTGGCTTGATAGCACATAAGCAATCAATCAAAACTTTTTTCATATAGTAATTTTATTAAAGATTATAATTATAGTAATAAAAACTATTGCAAACTGAAAAAAAATAGAAGAATAAAATTATTAGCAACTACATATGGTAGCTACTTTCCCCTCACTGAATACTTGGGCCAGCGGTAGCTGCTACTTGCACTGTTCTGCCAAAAAGTTATGAAAATGAATGTTGGACCATATAAAAATGTTGGTTCTAAGAGCCCAGTCAGACTTGGATCATATTATGAGAAAAAGAGTTAAATCCTTAGATAAAGCTCATGACATAATTTTACTTCAGCTTAATTCCATGGTATTTAAAAATATACTTGGGTTTTTAAAATGATACATTTCTTTGCTTCCAAAGTAAATAACATATTGCAATTTCTTAAGGATCAATGGGAATTACTTCAGCGAAAATAGGGTTACCAGATGTCAAGGAAATGGAGGACATTCCTCCTTTTTGTCCTCATATCCACTTTGAGCAACCAAATCTTTACATTGTATCAGGGGTGGGTTTCTGCTGGCATTACTGCCGGTTCAGTACATGCGTGATTTTGCGTGTGCTCGCTTGACTGAAGCGCACGCCTGACGCATGCTGTGTGCGCGTGCACGGTTGCCTATAAATAAGTCTGCACATGTGCAGAATATTTTAAAAGATCAAAAAAATATGTTGCGTTGACTGGGGAACTGGTTCAGGGGGGAGGGGTGTCGTCCCTACTGGTTCAGAGACTCAGTCGCCATTTCTACTACCAGTTCGATGAACCGGTATGAACCCACCTCTGCATTGCATGGCTCTTAGAGTACAGGTACCTTAGGTTTTTGTTTTTAGGGGGGGCTGTTTTTACAAGAGTGGTCTTTCAAATGCTCATTTTTGAAAGTAATTGTAAATTATCTGCTTCCTTCTTTCCTTCACCTGTTAATGGACACAGTGGTCTAGATTTACCTTATTTTCTGACTCCAGCAGTCAGCTCCAATCCAGTCTCTTCATATCTGCAGCTCACATGACTCATCACACATTTCTGTGGTGAAAGTGCATCATAGTTGTGTAGTAGAAATCACTATTTTCCGGTAATAATTTTTAACCACTAGATGGCTCACTCCCAAAATATTTAATTTAGTTGTACGTTGCTAAAATTGAACAAAAAGGATTGCTTAAATAGTAATATCAGCAAAAGAGTCGATGTTCTCACAAGAACGAAAACATTGAAAAAATGCAAGTGTGCAACTTCACTAAATGAAAAAAAAATGAACAAATTTTAGAGATGGAGTAACTGGATTATTTGCAAGTATACAAATAGAATAAGGGACAACGGTGACTCAGTGGTTAAGACACTTGAGTTTGTTAATCAGAAAGCTTGGCAGTTTTAATCCCTAGTGGCGTGTAACAGAGTGAGCTCCCGTTACTTCTCCCAGCTTCTGCCAACCTAGCAGTTCTAAAGCACGTAAAAATGTAAGTAGAAAAAATAGGAACCATCTTTGTTGGGAAGGTAACGGCGTTCCGTGTGCCTTCGGCGTTTAGTCATGTCAGCCACATGACCATAAAGACATCTTCAGACAGCGCTGGCTCTTTGACTTTGAAACGGAGATGTGCACTGCCCTCTAGAGTTGGGAACAACTAGCACATATGTGCGAGGGGAACCTTTACCTTTTATACAAATAGAATTATGACGTATTGGATTTTATGCCTGTGATTTCTTGAAATTTAAATAAAAGGGAATGAAAGAGAAACGAATGTTGTTTCTTTCTACAAGATACCTAACCAATGACCTTAAGTAAAGCCATTTTGGTTTGTATCAATGTTAAGAGAAAGCTTGTTTGAACTTGAGGATTTCTAAAGAAAGAATCAGAAAAAGCAAAATTTGGGCAAAGGCTAAATTGTCATAACTAGACATATAATATAACATTTTCAGAATTCAGTGAAAGTCCTAATGTTATAACAATAGGGCGGGGAGAAACCCGTATTTCTATACAGAATGAGACTCCTGTGAGATATTCTAGGCTGGTTTTCATCTCCTCATCCTCATTATGATTTAGAGTTGAGCTGTGAGTGGGGACTCCATTGAAAAAGATGTCAATTAAAATAAGACTAATTAATTTGTACATATAAATTTATTGATAGGAAGACAAGCAGAAACAAGATTGAAAGTCTAGATGTAAATCAGTTGTTCTAATTCACTTTGAAACTGGCTACAATGGCAATGGAATGAGTTGTATAGTAAATATGAGGGAGTTTTGTTGGCATTTAAAAGTAAGAATTATCCTGATTTAAATAGATAGGGATATCATTCAGAATGTGCTCTATCATATCCATCTATATACAGTAACATTTTATCTATCTATCTATCTATCTATCTATCTATCTATCTATCTATCTATCTATCTATCTATCTATCTATCTATCATCATCATCATCATCATCTTTCCCCCCTCTCTCCATCCATCCATCCATCCATCCATCCATCCATCCATCCATCCATCCATCCATCGCTTTCATTTATCTATCACTTCTCTCTCTGATAGTTTACATAATATGCTAAAACAATGATAGGGAGATCTCAAGAATTCATGTGTCTTTATCCAAGCCTGTAACCAGGTGTGGGATTCAGCCACTTCGCACCACTTTGGGAGAACCAGTTGTTAACTTTCTGAGCAGTTTGGTGAACTGGTTGCTGGAAGAAATCATTAGAACAGAGAACCGGTTGTTAAATTATTGGAATCCCACCACTGCCTCTAACCATGGAGGGGCTTAAGCTGTGCCTGACCTCATTATATTTTTTAGTCCTTTTTTATTCTTTTAAAACAAAGTCTGACACCTGTTTTTAAAAGAACAAATATCATCTACTTTTTTTGGCAAGTCTTCCTGAATTTTTAGACTGGATACGATTCTCCATCATCTTATTGCCTATTACACAAACCTCTTCAACCATGGGTCACAGAGATCTTTATTATTACTCACATCATCTAAATATATAGTAGGTGCTATTTCCAGTTATTGCGACTACAATTTAAAATCCTAAATGATTTATTTTGCCATCTATAAATCAAGGTAGAAGTAAAGGTGTCCCATGTCCAGTCATTTCTCGCTCTAGGGGACAATGTTCATCTTCGTTGTCAAAGGAGCCAGCATTTTCCAAAGACTTTTCTGTGATCCTATTGCCAGCATAATTATACACTGAGGCACACAGAACACTGGTACATTACCACTGAAATGGTACCTATTTGTCTACTCACATTTGCATCAGTGATGGATTTCAAAATTTTTACTACCGGTTCTGTGGCTTGGCTTGGTGGGCGTGGCTTGGTGGATGTGGCAGGGGACGAATACTGTAAAATCTCCATTCCTCCCCCCTCCAGGGGAAGGGTACTGCAAAATCTCTATTTTCTACTTATTTCCTCCTGATCAGAGGCAGGGAATAGATGGGGGTGGGGCCAGTCAGAGGTGGTATTTACCAGTTCTCCAAACTACTCAAAATTTCCGCTACTGGTTCTCCAGAACTGGTCAAAATTTGCTGAATACCACTTCTGATTTGCATGCTTTCTAAGAGCTAGATGAGCAGGAGCTGGGACAAGGAATGGGAGCTCACCCTGTTGGATGCCACTCAGGTCTCGGACTCGGGTGACTGACAAGCTCAATGTCTTTACCCACTGAACCACCATGTCTCCATCTATAAAAACATGCATAAAAAGCCCAATGTAATCTATACTAAAGCATCATGAAATTTTTACAATATGGAGAACTTCCTGTCCATCCTTCCTCAACACAGATTTTCCATTTTGGCTTGATCAGCATTTTTCATTAATTTAAACCTTCTTAGACTTCATTGAGATTGTTGGAGCTCCCTATTGCTAAGGGTTTTTTTCCTTCAAAGGTTAAAACATTTTCCCCCTTAAATGTCATGTTAGATATCAATCTAAGTTGAGGGGAAGATAAAAATTATACCACAAGACTAATTACTCCATCGTCTCCTCCAAATGTTTCTGCAAATTGAAATGTTTAATGTGAAAGAAGGGGTATCCTATTAATACATGGGAAGCAATCTCAGCAGTGTTCCAAAACTCTTAAGCTCTATTTAGAAACCAGATCTGGTCTTCATATATTCCCCCTTTCACAGAACAACCTGAAACTCACTTTGCCCTGAGTTTCAGGGTATAACCAATATTTCTTTCCCACATAATACAGATAAGTCATTGAGAAGACCGAAATCTTGCTTTGGTTTAAATAGACGGTATCATAAGAAACCCTGAACTCCAGGTTTGGTCTAATTCTCCTTTATTTAGTCCTTGTCAGATGTCTGCAGGAAGGGCAGAAGTACACAGTAATAAGTGCACTGATCTCTTGTCCTGTTTTGATCAAGATGCAGGAGATCCGTGCAACTCTTTTGGAACTATGATCTGTGACACTGCAGGTCAACACCCAGGACAAACAACAGTCTAACTTGCCTGAGTTCTATATACATTCCTGATATCTGTTCCAGGCAGAACTCAAGCTGCATTTGGAAATACTGTACCATGCGCCAAACTGCCATAAATCGCTTGCATGTAAGCTTATTTATCTGAGCTCCATTGCAAGAATCCGTCAGGACAATATGAGATCTGGTGCTGAAAAAGAAGGCTGAGGATTTTCTGGCCAGAGATGAGGAAGTCTAGTCCCTGCTGAACTTTTACAACTGATAAAAGGCGACGTCTGCTGGCAGCATTCATTTTTTAACTAGGCCATCTGCATCCAGTCAAGGATAACTTGACTTTTGGCAAACGCCATTCATCAGAATTGGCTCTGAACAACTTTCTCTTGAGGAGTAAAACAACACAAAAGGCACAGAGATGGTTAATATACTTCTCCTGGAGTCGAAGGTCAATGCTGGCATAAACAAACCAGTGTCATAGTAACACACAGAAGCATTGAAGTCCCCCCCAAGTGTTTATATGGCTGATGCCCCATCTCTTTTTTTATCAGTGGTTGTTATCATTTATTTAGCTCTGCTTTAGCTGCTCCATAAATCTTTACAGCAGTGGGCTTTTTATTTTTGTAATTTTGTCATCTTTCTTATCTGCTTTTATCACCTGTTTATGTGCACTACATTTGCTGCTTCTGCTGCTGCTTCTGCTGGTGATTAAAGATCTTGTGTCCCCTGTCACTTGGTCAACTTTAGAAAGCCTTCAGTGAAATGCACAATTAGTGTTTTGCATGGAAGAAAAAGTTTGAATAAATAATTCAGAGGGAAATAATGTTGATGAAAGTGTGCAGAATGTAGGAACATCTATATATAGAACACAGGAAGAAATCATTCTTTTCTATTCTACATCTATTATGTCCTGGACAATTATGGAACATCCAAATAACCATATTGCTTTGTAGTAAATTGCAAAGGGGCAGAGTTTCCTATCTCAATGCACCAAGGTTAAGCCTGTGAGAGCCTCTCATTCAAGCCCATTGAATTATTCCTATGTAGAGCCTCCCTGAAAATATTGCAATGGTTCTGTTGACTCTTTCCCAGCTTCCCTCCTCCCATCTGTTCCTTCACCTGCTTGTGGCTTTCCTTTTCCCATGTTGAGATTAGCTACTTTTCAGAGCATAGAATATAGAATATTAGAGTTGTAAGAGACCTTGGAGGTCTTCTAGTCCAATCCCTTGCTCAAGTAGGAGACCCTATACCATTTCAGACAAATGATTGTCCAGTTTCTTTTTGACAGCCCCCAGTGATGGAGTATCTACAACCTCTGAAAGCAAGCTATTTCATTATTTGATTGCTCTCCCTATTTGGAAATTTGTTCTTAGTTCTAGGTTGCTTCTCTCCTTGTTAATTTCCATCCATTGTTTCTTGTCTTGCCTTTTGGTGCTTTGAAAAATAGTTTGACCCCCTCATCTTTGTAGCAGTCTCTCAAATATGAGAACACTGATATTGTGTCTCCTCCTGTCCTTCTTTTTCATATCCAATTCCTGTAACTGTTCTTTGTATGTTTTAGCCTCTAGCCCCCTGATCATTCTTGTTGCTCTTCTCTGTTATTTTCCATTCTTAATATCTTTTTTATATTGTGATGACCAGAACTGGACACAATATTCCAAGTGTGGTCTTATTTAGGTTTTGTAAAGTGGTATTAGAATTTCATTAAAAAAATATTTGTTATTAGAATATTTTCTAAAGTAAAACAAAATAAAACTTCTCCAACGTTTTTCAAAGGCTGGCGACACTTTTGTCTTCTGTATTTTTTAGTGCATATATGATTCTAGGACTGGGGCCCAGTCAGTTTTTCTTTAATAGCAAAAGATAGGACACAACGCTTCTCAGCAGTTTTATACATGTCATAATGTTTTTGGCATTACTGAACACTCAATTGTTCATTCGTTTATTGGATTTATGTTCTGTTTTTCTGCTCTGGCAAGTACTCAAGTCAGCTAATTAAATTAAGAAAGAAAAACAGAGGTAGAATGTTTAAAAACATAGATTGAAATCAACAATAAAGTAGGCATTAATGTTAATAATTAAAAGCTTGATAAAAAAAGATAAACATCTTCTGAACATTAAGAGATTCTAAATGCTTATTTAATCTGTAAGCAGAGTAGGAAAATGTGTTCTCCTATATGCCAAAAAAGATGGGTTTTTGACAAGAACATCTTCAAAAGAACTTTCTTGCAGATCTTAACAACTTGACAGGTTTATAGCAGAACAGATGGTCAGATAAAATCAGGCCATAAGCTGTTAAGGCCTTAAAGGTAATATCAGCACCTTAAACTGTGCCTAGCAAATAACTAGTGGCCAAAGCTGATCTTTTAGCCGAGTAGCTTATGATTTTTGGAAAGTTTATTTCTTCAATTTATATGGCAACCCATTTTGCATTAGTAACTGTGAGCAAGAATAAAAGCATCAATGTAATCATAAATGAAAGTGCACATTAATATTATTATTATTATTATTATTATTATTATTATTAATAATAATAATAATAATAATAATAATAATAATAATGAAAAGAAATCGTGTGTTGTCCCGATTGTAATTGGAGCCCTTGGAGCAATACCTAAAGGGCTACATCGCTATTTGGAAAATTTAAATTTATCAGACTTGAATATTCTGATTCTACAAAAAAAACATCCTACTTGGAATAGCTTATATCCTCCGACGTTACCTTAACAGTTCCTAGGTCCTTGGTCCTAGGTCCTTCGAGCTGTTGAGCTACCAACCAGCCCCAAAGGCTGTGACTTAATCAAGTAATAATAATAATAATAATAATAATAATAATAATAATAATAATAATAATAATAATAATAATTATTAAAATAATTATTAATATTAAAATAGCAACAAACTGGTGGGAACATCAGCCTGAAAAAGTCACCGAAAATCAGATGGTCAAGATCTTGTGGGATTTCCGTATACAAACCGACAAAATACTGGCGCATAATACACCAGACATGCAAAAAGCCGCACTGCTTGGATCTGCACGCATATTACGAAAATACGTTACGACGTCCTAGGCCCCTGGGTGGGGCCCGACTAGTAACCAATGCCAAATCCGGCGAAACAACTGGCCGCTGTGATACAATTGTATTATAATAATAATAATAATAATAATAATAATAATAATAATAATAATAATAATAATAATAGCCATAGAAACTACATGGCTATGGATGAAGCATGTAACAGTAATACCCATTGTCATCACGGCACTTGGCATCATGTGCAAGAATTTCACAAGATATATCAACAAATTGCAGCTTCCTGCAATAACACCAGTGGAACTGCAAAAAACTGCTCTACTCGGAACATCTTATATTTTAAGAAGGTACTTGGTTGATACCTAGGATTCTGGCAGCAAACCGTATCTACCATTAGCACCAGTCACTGGTATTTGTAATGCGTTTTTGAATGTTCGGTTGGCTGAGTTTCACGTTTAATGAATAAAGTATATAATAATAATTGCAAGATGATTTAATTTGAACATTCTGCAACAATATCTTTAAAACCCTCAGACAACAACATCTGGCTTATTCCAGGTTCTTGGGATGGATAAAATGTCAAATCCAGTCTAAGCCTGACTATGCAAGCAACCATAAACAAATAATAATAATAAAAAAACATGGTACCTAAGACCATCCCTGTGCCTTCAACCATTTAGTGGCTTAATTGCTGCAGTATATTTTGCTAAGTGCAATTTCCATATGCTTTTCAAAGTAGCCTCACATATAGCAAATTGACATGGTCAAGACTCAGTGACCGAGACCAATGCACAGAGTTAGGACTTCTCTACACAAGAGCTTTTCAGCAATTCAGAACATCATTATTCCTTTCCAGTCATAAGATGCTGGCTGATTACAGTACCTGGGCTGCAAAAATCCAAAGATTACTAGATGGCAACAAAGAGCTACAGAAACTTCTACCCCACTCAGCAGTCTGGAAACTCTGGTAAAAAAATACAACCAAACATCCCAGGCATGATGTATGTGTCTGAGTGAGACGGGGGAGTAAGCAAACAATGATAGTGTATGAGGAAAATATGTACAATAGATATTTTAGATAGAATAGTCTTAGATAGAATAGAGCAGGAAGGGACCCTGGAATTCTTCTATGCCAACCCTCTGCTCAAGGAGGAGACCTCATTCCATTTCATACAAGTGGCTGTCCAGACTCTTCTTAAAAACCTCCAGTGATGGAGCACCCACAACTTCTGAAGGCAAGCTGTTCCACTGGTTAATTGCCCTCACTGTTAGGAAGGTTCTTCTTTAGTTCCAGGTTGATTAATTTCCATTCATGCTTCTTCTTTTTTTTGCCTTCAGGTGTTTTGGAGAATGTTGAACCCCCTCTTCTTTATGTCTGCTTCTCAAATACTGGACTACTGCTATACTCTGTGTGTATATATACTGTGTGTCTATGTGTAAATAGAACTGTGACCTCAGAATTAAGATAAAGAATAGGAGCCAAGGTGGCGCAGTGGTTAAAATGCAGCACTGCAGGCTACTGCTAGATCAGCAGTTCAGCGGTTCAAATCTCACCGGCTCAGGGTTGACTCAGCCTTCCATCCTTCCGAGGTGGGTAAAATGAGGACCCAGATTGTTGGGGGCAATATGCTGGCTCTCTGTAAACCGCTTAGAGAGGCCTGAAAGGCCTATGAAGCGGTATATAAGTCTACTGCTATTGCTATTGCTATAAAGAAAAGGGTGCATTGTAGTATTTTGACAAGAGTATTCCTTAGAAACAGCACTGGTTAGCTAACTTATCCAAAATGCCTTAAATAAAGTCTAGCTTCCTGTCATCCTCATCACTACCATTACCATTACCATCCCACCCTAGTTTTTCTGCTATGGGACAAGCAGCACATCAGAGGTTGCTCTCCTTTAACCATATATTTGCTTGCTGTTATTGTAGAAAGGGAAAGAGGAAAGAAAATATATGCATTATTTGACAATTATTGGACAATGTATATATGGTATATTTGTTCTTAAGTAAAAGTCCCTCACCAAAAGCTGTTGAGGAAGCTCCAGATATTTGAATTTATAGATATGTCCACTACTGTTTAAATTAATTGACTAAAAGACAGGAAACATTGTAAAAATAAACATATGCCAATATATTATTTTTAGAAGCAAGAAGATTCTGTCAAAGTATTGGACTTCTTGTTCTGCATCTGAAACATAACTGATCAGTTAAGTAGAAGAATACAGGACAGAAAGCACAGAAAATAGCATTTAAAAGCTAATCAGTTGAAAGAAGACTGTCTTTTTAAGTAAAAGTAACATTTGGATTTTATGAAATTTGTGGGGTGCGTACGTACTGTTATAACTACAGCAGATTAAATTATTCTGGCAGGACAAACTACTGGTATTAGATCTAAATAGAGAACAAACTCTGCTCTTTTCTAATACTGAAGATGTTATTTAGCCAGGTAATGAAATGTCTGCAAGAAAACAACCAAGTTTAGAGAGCACCAGGGACACCTCATTTCAACCTTGAGCTACAAATATTCCCTTCTGCTCCTTTACATTAATATTTATTATAGGAATTTTTCTTATAAAAATAGGAAATAATAATACATTTATTAAAATCCTTCAGTGCTTTCAAGGTAAAGCATTTCTGTGGTCTAATAATTAACCGTGCTTTTTGAAAAACAATATTCAGTAAAATTTCCTTGATGGCTAACTACTTTTAAAGGTATTAAACACTTTACACAATTACTTTATAGCTAAATCTCACCGCATTGAGATGCTCACAAAAGGCTTAACAGCTGTCTGGGAAAAGACACACTGGTGATTCAATTGCTTTTCCTTTCTCCTGAAATGTCATAGTAATTTGTGGGAATTAGACTCTAGATAAGATAACAGTAGTGGACATAATGCAAGAAAGTCTATCAAGTACAATTTGCCATATTGTTGATTCTTTGAGATGTTGTGATGCAAATTACCTTTAAGGGATAAGAGCTTTACTGGATGAGTGGTTGTATAGAATTGTCTTACTAAATCACTGGAATACTAGGTCATTATCACTGAGAGTGGAGACAGTCAACATCTGCGTCCAAATGCTTAGCCAGTGAACTGAAAGAAAGCATGTATGTGCCAGAGAGGAACAAAAACAGTGAAGCAATGCTTTCTAAGTTCTCCAACTTCCGGGTCATATTCCCTCTTCCCTCCAGCCTGCTTCTTGACATTAAAAAAATCTATTCTGTGCTTAGTATCAGTATATTTGGGATGATGTAATCTATTTCTACTTCCTTTCCTGCTTGCAAAGTCTATTAATTTTAAATGTACTTGCAAACTATGTTAGTGTTGGCAAACTGAGATTAAAAATAACAACACAAAGATTCCCAAGTATACTAAATAATTTGCCTTCCAGTTAAAGAGTTTATGTATATAAAAAAAAGGTTAGGTTTTTTTAAGGCCTTCAAGTCGAGCTCAGCTTTATGATGTCTTCATGGACTTATCGATGTATTGTTTTTCCAGATACAAAATGGAAGTGGCTTCCATTGGCTTCCAGGATGCTTTTTCAACTTCCTAGTCTAGCCAGGATTTTTTTCCTGATTGTATGCTCTCTAAGAACTATTCAGTCCATCTCTATTTTGGAATTTTGAGAACACTAAGATTAATAACCTTTTGATAGATTTTCTATTTATTTGGGGGAAAATGACATTGAAGAAACCTTATTTTATATAAAAGCTTTGCATAACTTGGAGTTTGTTCTTGATCTCATCTCTCTTGGCCCTAGGAAGCAGACAATGCAGGCCATTCCTGAAAAGCCTTACCAAGAAAACTGCAAGAACCTGTCCAAGTAATTGCCACATGAAGTCACACGCATAGAAAAGAATTAATAATACATACATATCTTGAGTTGTGTTAAATGTCTAACACAGACTAAAGCAGCTGGATTATTCCCATATTTGTCTGCTGACACCTAGTCATGATATGATGATTAGAAATGTTTTTGATCATGGAAATATTATTTTTCCATAGCACAGTAAAATGGAGTTAACAGGATAGGTTAGAGATAGATAGATTATATATATATATATATATATATATATATATATAGATAGATAGATAGATAGATAGATAGATAGATAGATAGATAGATAGATAGATAGATAGATAGATAGATAGATAGATAGATGATAGATAGATAGATAGATATAGATATAGATATAGATATAGATATAGATATAGATATAGATATAGATATAGATATAGATATAGATATAGATATAGATATAGATATAGATAGATAGATGAGAGAGAGAGAGAGAGAGAGAGAGAGAGAGAGAGAGAGAGAGAGAGAGAGAGAGAGAGAGAGAGAGAACCAGAGGTGGGTTCCTACCAGTTCGCACGTATTTGGTAGAACCGGTTCATCAAATCTACCGAACCGGTTAGAAGAGGTTCCACCAGTGGACCTGGAAAGCAGGCCACACCTACAGAAGAGGTTCCAAAATTTTTTGAAACCCACCACAGTCCTTGGATATGATTATTCTACACTATCATGCTCATATTTATAAAACTCAGTGCCTCTGTGAAAGGTAAGGATGACTACTGCGTTTGTGGTGCAATCAGAACATTGCGTGTGTTGAAGTTGTTTTAACACAAACCAAAGATGCCTTTTAAAAAACAAGTATACATCATATTCTTATGCATGCCAATGCTGTGTATGAGGTAATTTAAGGTGGTTCTGACAAGTGTCATCAGCATCTTCATATCCAGTCACATGGGCGGCAAGCCATTCCCATCCAGTCACATGGGTGGCAAGCCACTCCCACAAAAGAGGCCACACCCATAGAGTAGGTTCGAACAATTTTTGAAACCCACCACTGGATAGAACCTTCAAATGTTGACCCCTAGATCAATCCCTGCATTTTTTCTGGCAGATTTTTTTGCCATTGCTTCCTTCCTAGGACTGAAAGTAAGTGACTGGTCCAAAGCCAGCCAGCTGGCTTCTTACGTAAGGCACAATTAGAATTCCCAATTTCTAAGCTATTACCTTAACCATTCCACCAATTGGTTCTTACAACTTTATATTACTTGCTTTTAACCTGTTTATAAATGACTTAGGGTTCAAAGTCAGCAGTGAGGTATATAGAAAGAAAATAATGTAATTCAGTATAAGGAATGATCTGGACTGTAAGGAATGCAGTGTACCGTAAGTGATGCACATCAGAAAAACAGATTCGATTTTCATTTATATGAGGTTTAAGGTGGCAGTGAACTGATCAGGAAAAGATTTGGGGATTGCTAAATGAAAATATACTCATTGTGTGGCAGCAGTAAAAAAGCAAATTCTGTAATCAGAATAATTAAGAAAAGGAATGAAAATGGTTGCTGAAATGAAAATTGGGTATGTCTGGTCGAATGAAAAGGACTAGGGGGAAAGGAGAAAAGAAAGGAGGGAAGGCAGGAGAGAAGGAAGTAAGGGGGGGAGGGAAGAAAAGGGTATGGAAAAGAAGAAATGAGGGAAGAGAAGAGGGAGGGAAGGAATAAGATACCTAACCTTTGATGTTTATAATGATTTGATAGTATGGGAATATCTTGAAATGTAGTTGTATTGTTTTTTACAAGTTATGGATGTTGTATTTTCTTTTTACCAATAAAATCTTTTTTAAAAATTAAAAAAAAAAGTAAAGGACTAGGGGTGACATGACAACCATGTTCCAATATCTAAGGAGTTGCCACAAAGAAGAGTGAATGAACCTATTGTTCAAGACCCCCTGAAGATAGAACAAGAAACAATTGATGGAAACGAATTAAGAAGAGATGAAACTAGAACCAAGGAGACATTTCCTGACAGTTAGAACAATTAACCAATGGAACAACTTGCCCCCAGATGTTGTGAAAGTTCTAACACTGGAAGTTTTTAAGAAGAAATTGGACAACCATTTGTCTGAAATGATATAGGATTTCTAGCCTGAGCAGGGGGTTGGATTAGAAGGCTTCTAAAGTCCCTTTCAACTCTGTTATTCTGTTATTCTTAAAATAAAAATGCCAAAATAGTTGTGATCTTATGTACTTTAATAATGCATGTGGCATACTTTTGTTACTGAATTTTGAAGGGGATCTAGTATGACTGAAAAAGATATAGAAGACGGTAACAGAAATGATTAGGGATTGCAGCAGCTCCCATATGAGAAAAGGTAAAGGTGTGAGAGATTTAGAAAAAAGTAGATTAGAGGAAAGATTTAATGCATTCGTATAAAACTAGACATGGCATAGGAAATGTGAATAGCATTGGTTCTTCTCTTCTCTTGCTATATAATATAATCCAGAGCTGCCTACTGAAGCTTATGTGGAGAGATTCCAGACTGATAAAAGGATCTTATTTACACAATGCATAAATAAACTTTTATCTGATGTGGAGATGACCACCCACTCTATTGTTTTAAACTAGACAAATTCATGGTATGTGTAACTATCAATTTATTTTAGTCTTGATAGCTGTTAATTGCCATCTGGTTGAAAGGTAGCATATCTTAAATATCACCAGATCCGCAGGATGCAACGATAGAAGAAGACTGTCACCCTAATGTCTTATGAGCTTCCAGACTATCTGTTGAACACAAGACAACACAAAACGTTTGATTAGATAGGTCTTTGGCCTCATCCAGTAGGCTTTTTCTCATGTTCCTATGATCCAAGCAACACAACCCTAGTAAATTTAGAATATATGTGGAGAATACCAGAAGCATAATGGTAGTGTCATTCTTTTCTGGTGTTGTTAATTATCTTTTTGCAATCTGGAAGAAAGACATGTTTACATAAATATTGTAAGATTTTAGTATCTTCTGTTTTGGTCACCACACTATAAAAAAGATGTTGAGACTCTAAAAAGGGGGCAGAGAAGAGCAACCAGGATGATTAGGGGACTGTAGACTAAGACATATGAAGAACAGTTACAGGAACTGGGCATGGCTAGTATAGTGAAGGGAAGGACCAGAGAAGACATGATAGCAGTGTTTCAATATTTGAGAGACTGCCACTGAGAGAAGGGGGTCAAGCTATTTTCCAAAGCACCCAAAGATTGGACAAGGAATAATGAATGGAAACTGACCAAGGAGAGATTCAACCTAGAAATAAGGAGGAACTTTCTGACAGTGAGAACAATAAACCAATAGAAGGCTTGTCTTCAGAAGTTGTTGGGGGTTTGTCACTTGAGACTTTCAAGAAGAGATTGGACTGCCATTTGTCAGAAATGGTGTAGGGTCTCCTGATTGAGCGGGGGAAGGGGTTGGACTAGATGACCTATAAGGTCCCTTCCAACTCTGTTAATCTGTTATCTGTTAAATAGGTTTCAGTCATGTTTAGGAGTACTGAGTTGTAGTGATAGCGTAATTCATAGAATCCTGAGCTCAGGAGCCTTCCCATCCATGCTGTATATAATCACACTTTGATTAAGAAGACTAGCTGATCCATAAATTCAGTGCTAAAATTAATATGGAGCTTTAGCTGTACGTTATGGTATATATGGAAGTGTCTCCCTTCTTGTTTAGAGTAGAGTTTCTACTTCTGGAATGAGAAAATGCACCAGCAAGTACCATGCAATGATTTCACCTCTTGACAGAAACCAAAGAGATTGAACGGAGACATGATACATCTGCTTTACGACTTTTAATTGCTTTTGTGTGACCCAGTTCATACCAAGCTCTCTCAAAGCAGAGGCCCTTGCTATGCCCCACTGGAATAAATCTCGATCAGAGATGCTCTGCTTAAGAAAACACCACCACCTAAAATAGCAGCACTATTTCTTCTTCACATAAATCTTGAAGTGCTTATGGGTGACCTGAGAAAGTGAGACGGTGAGAATTCCGCTGCCTGGTCAATGGTTTGTTAAAGTTTTTTGGGGAAAGAAGAAACCTATTACTAGACACAAGATTCCTTCAGTAATAAATTACAGGAACTTCCATCTACAAATAGCTTTGGGGGCACTATTCTCATTCACTTCAACAGATTAAGTCAACTGAAGATAGGGTTGCAGATGGCCATTTATTGCAATCTGCCAGATTGGTTCCCAGAGTGTATATCTTGATAAACTTGATAAATGAAGTCTTTAATAGTTTCCTAACCAGAGGAAAATGTAGTACTGGGTGTGTATCCCTAAATTTTATATCAATACCGAGTGTCAGGTAGCATTCATATATTACATGGCTTTGCATGTTGTAGTTATTGTTTGAAAGGAAATGATTGTAGATTGTATTTGTGATAATTAAGGTTTGCCACTTGGTTTATTTAAATTTGGTAAGCTGGTAAAGAAAACGTTGGTAATGAAGCAAAATTAATAGCAGTTCATAGGGCTCAACAGGAGGTTTATTTAGGGTCCTTAAAATAAAAAGCTTCTCTTTAAAAATAGGAAGCCTTGTCAAAATTTACTCAGTTTTAAAAACCAAATTACCAGCTGAGAAGAAAGGCTGCGGTTCAAGAAACTCAAGATGGGCATTTGATTGAGCACACAACTCAATGAGAATTTCATTCGATCTCCACTTCTCTTCTTAAACAGAACCTCTTTCTCTTCCTTTGCACTGATTTGGGATTACTATCACCCCAAAGTAGAATAATGCATCAGCCTGAGATGATACCTCATGCTGGGACTGTCAATTCAAGTTATTTTTTTGACACATAGGGAACAGAATGTATGAAGCTAATTTAGTTTATCCTTGATTGAAAATACTCCATGAAGTTTTGCCTGTAATACTTAGTTCTTGATGTGTATAAAAAGGATCTTTCCTGTTTAAGTGCCTATCTAAGTGACAATGCTCTCAAAAACAACTGAATGATTTTAATTTTAGCTCATTTTAGCTGATAAAGTGTAGCCTGAGCATGCATGTGGTAAAACTGGAGTGATGTTGCATTTGTAGCATATTAGTACAACAGATTGATACTGTTCATTCCATTAGCTGGGAATGCTGCACATAGCATGGGGATTTTTACTGGGAATAATATAGTCCTATATCTTGTGGAAAGACATTTTTTATCGCTATCTATGAGCCCTCCAGTGATGAGCATGGCATATGGAATATTACAACTAGTAATATAAAATATGTAAATGCTGAGGAGTGTGAATTGACACATGAAACAAAAGCATAAACACATGAAAGAAAAATGCATGAAATGGGAGGACAAAAAAGATATGCCCTATGCCTGTGAAACTATGATAAAAGAAACTAAAATTAAAAAAAGTTAGTTTTAATCATATATGACATTTTAAAGAATAAATCAGAAATTTACAAATTGGAGTCCATAGGTTTATGCATGTTATGCTTATGATAATGGAAGAATTAGAAATGAATTTTGACAAAAATTGAACAATATTCTGAATGAATGCGTTCCAATATGTTTTTTTAAACGTGTGTGTTAGCTAATGAATGAAGGATAGAAACAAAGAGTGTAATTTGTTAAGCCTGGAAAATATTCATAAAAGGCGGTGAGTGGACTACAGAGAATAATGAATGTTCGTTGAAAGAACAGGAAATGGCTATATATAAAAGCATGCTTCTGTCCATTTGCCAATATGATAGGATAAGAATAGAACAAAATAGAATGGAATAAAACAGAATAGAACAGAACAGAACAGTATAGCTTAATTGGTCAAGTGTAATTGGACACACAAGGAATTTGTCTCCTGTGCATAAGGTCTCAGTGTATATGCAAACAACAAAGTACCGTAATATAATTGTAAGGTACCCATAGAAGAAGGTAGTAGAAAAGATGAGAAGGATAATAGTAATACAGCCATACTATAGGAGTAAATATCCTTAGACATAAGACAATACTATGGTGTTCAGGAGAGGACATTGGCTATGTAGAAGTGAGAGTTGGCCATGTCTAAAAAGCCTAAAAGTTGAATGTAGAGGGAATGGGTAACTGAGGAGAGTGCATGGCAAAACAAGGAGAGACAGATCAAGAATGACCTGAAGGAATGTGGATTGAATACAAAAATTAGTGACCAATAATAAGGAAATACATTGAACTGTTTGGTCCAATAAAGAAGGAATGTGAGTCAAATAAAAAAAGAAATATAGGAAGGAAGGAAGTTAAGAGAAAATGCTGAGAATGTTATGGTGGAATGCAGTTGATAAGTCCTTCAAAAAGTGAGAAATTAGTTTAAAGAACAAGAGAGTGTGCATATCCATCAGGGTTTCAAAAAAATTTCGAACCTACTCTGTGGGTGTGGCCTCCTTTGTGGGAGTGGCTTGCCGGCCATATGACCTGGTGGGAGTGGCTTGCCGGCCATGTGTTTTTTTTCTCTCTCTCTCTCTCTTTCCTTCCTTTTGTCTCTCTGTCCCTTTTTCCTTTTTTATCTCTCTCTCACTTTTTCTTTCCTTTTTTCTTTTTTATTTCTTTCTTTTTTCCTTTCTTTCTCTTTCTCTTCTCTGTATGAGTCTGTGTGTGTGTGTGTGTGTGTGTGTGTGTGTGTGTGTGTGTGTGTGAATGGTGGGTTTCAAAAATTTTTGGAACCTCTTCTGTAGGTGTGGCCTGTTTTCTGGGTCCACTGGTGGAACCTCTTCTAACCAGTTCGGTAGATTTGACGAACCGGTTCTACCGAATAGGTGCGAACTGGTAGGGGCAATGTATATTTCATTCTATTTTTCTTACATCAATTCTTACTTTCCTTAAACCAACTGTTTCTTAGGCCTTTTCTACACTTTGCAGAAGGGAACAGTGTGCTGGGAAAGTATTT